>NC_135237.1:28211711-28523643 GCF_051348905.1 Ranitomeya variabilis
AATTTCAGATCACAAGAGCTTTCCAGACACAGTAATGAAACAGCAGCTGTGAACTGGAACAAAATGCAAAAACAAACAAGGACGAAAGTCCAACTTAGCTGGGAGTTGTCTAGTAGCAGGAACATGCAAAGAAAGGCTTCTGATTACATTGTTGACCGGCATGAAACTGACAGAGGAGCAAGGTTATATAGAGACTCCCACATCCTGATGGGAACAGGTGAACAGAGAGGATGATGCACACAAGTTCAATTCCACCAGTGGCCACCGGGGAGCCCAGAATCCAATTTCACAACAGAAAGTATCATAGAAATGCGTCACCACTTCTGCTTTTTTTTACACACTCCTGATTTTGGCTTACAAATACTGATGTAAAAATACTGACCAAATACTGAACATGTGGACATGGCCTAATTGAAATAAGTAGGTCTGGTCTGGAAATTCTGGATGAAAATTTGGGAAAAGAAGCTGTGTTTGTGCACTTACAGTGCCTACAAGTAGTATTCAACCCCCTGCAGATTTAGCAGGTTTAATAAGATGCAAATAAGTTAGAGCCTTCAAACTTCAAACAAGAGCAGGATTTATTAACAGATGCATAAATCTTACAAACCAAAAAGTTTTGTTGCTCAGTTAAATTTTTATAAATTTTAAACATAAAAGTGTGGGTCAATTATTATTCAACCCCTAGGTTTAATATTTTGTGGAATAACCTTTGTTTGCAATTACAGCTAATAATCGTCTTTTATAAGACCTGATCAGGCCGGCACAGGTCTCTGGAGTTATCTTGGCCCACTCCTCCATGCAGATCTTCTCCAAGTTATCTAGGTTCTTTGGGTGTCTCATGTGGACTTTAATCTTGAGCTCCTTCCACAAGTTTTCAATTGGGTTAAGGTCAGGAGACTGACTAGGCCACTGTAACACCTTGATTTTTTGCCTCTTGAACCAGGCCTTGGTTTTCTTGGCTGTGTGCTTTGGGTCGTTGTCTTGTTGGAAGATGAAATGACGACCCATCTTAAGATCCTTGATGGAGGAGCGGAGGTTCTTGGCCAAAATCTCCAGGTAGGCCGTGCTATCCATCTTCCCATGGATGCGGACCATATGGCCAGGCCCCTTGGCTGAGAAACAGCCCCACAGCATGATGCTGCCACCACCATGCTTGACTGTAGGGATGGTATTCCTGGGGTCGTATGCAGTGCCATCCAGTCTCCAAACGTCACGTGTGTGGTTGGCACCAAAGATCTCGATCTTGGTCTCATCAGACCAGAGAACCTTGAACCAGTCAGTCTCAGAGTCCTCCAAGTGATCATGAGCAAACTGTAGACGAGCCTTGACATGACGCTTTGAAAGTAAAGGTACCTTACGGGCTCGTCTGGAACGGAGACCATTGCGGTGGAGTACGTTACTTATGGTATTGACTGAAACCAATGTCCCCACTGCCATGAGATCTTCCCGGAGCTCCTTCCTTGTTGTCCTTGGGTTAGCCTTGACTCTTCGGACAAGCCTGGCCTCGGCACGGGAGGAAACTTTCAAAGGCTGTCCAGGCCGTGGAAGGCTAACAGTAGTTCCATAAGCCTTCCACTTCCGGATGATGCTCCCAACAGTGGAGACAGGTAGGCCCAACTCCTTGGAAAGGGTTTTGTACCCCTTGCCAGCCTTGTGACTCTCCACGATCTTGTCTCTGATGGCCTTGGAATGCTCCTTTGTCTTTCCCATGTTGACCATGTTTGAGTGCTGTTCACAAGTTTGGGGAGGGTCTTAAATAGTCAGAAAAGGCTGGAAAAAGAGATAATTAATCCAAACATGTGAAGCTCATTGTTCTTTGTGCCTGAACTACTTCTTAATACTTTAGGGGAACCAAACAGAATTCTGGTGGGTTGAGGGGTTGAATAATAAATGACCCTCTGAAAAAACTTTTCCCAATTTAAAAAAAAAATAAACAAAGAAATAACATTCTTTTTTGCTGCAGTGCATTTCACACTTCCAGGCTGATCTACAGTCCAAATGTCACAATGCCAAGTTAATTCCAAATGTGTAAACCTGCTAAATCTGCAGGGGGTTGAATACTACTTGTAGGCACTGTAGGTAAAGTACCCCTAATTTGCTAAATAAGCTAAAATACTAACCACTGTAGAGGTCCAACGAGTACAATGGTTCAAATTGTATGGGGAAGAATGGCGCCGAACACAACAGGCAGGTAAGCTGCAATTACCTGCCTGTTAGTGCTTAGATACATTTTTTTGTAAAGTCCCGGATATCCTCTTTAAGACACTGCTGCACCTACCAAGGTTTTCCTAGGCAAAACCACTGCAGGAAAGAGCAGGCAAAATTTTTCATGAAACAGTTTCACAAGACTGGCTATGTACACCGCAAAATTGTTTATATATACTGTATATATAAATATATATATATATATATATATATATATATATACATACATACATACAGCTGTGTGTAAAAGTATTTGCCCCTTCTTGTTTTCCTATTCTTTTGCATGTTTGTCACACTTAAATGTTTCAGATCACCAAACACCAAACAAATTTAAATATTAGACAAATATAACACAACTAAACACAAAATGCTATTTATAAATGAATGTCTCTATAATTAAGGGAAAAAGAAATCCAAACCTAAAGGGCCCTATGTGAAAAAGTGATTGCCCCCTCCTCTTAAAGCATAAATTAACTTTGGTTTATCACATCTTTGGGAAGCTGAGCTCAAATTCCTTCACCATACACATGCCTGATTACTGCCATACCTGTTCTCAATCAAGAAATAACTTAACTAGGACCTGCCTGACAAAGTGAAACAGAAGAAAAAAATCTTCAAAAGTTAGACATCAAACTGTGATACAAAGAAATTCTGCAAAAAATAAGAAACAAAGTAATTAATATCTATCAGTCTGGAAAACGTTATAAAGTCATTTCTCAAGCTTTTGGATGCCAGTAAACCACAGTGACAGCCACTATCTACACATGAAAAAAACATGGAACAGTGGTGACTTTTCCAGGAGTGGTCAATCAACCAATATTACATCATGAGCACTGCAACGACTCATCCAAACAATCACAAAAGACCCAATAACAACATTCAAAGAACTGCAGTCCTCACTTGCCTCAGTTAAAGTCAGTGTTCATGACCAGAAGAAAGAGACTGGGAAAAAATGGCCTGCATGGCAGAGTTCCAAGATGAAAACCATTGCTGAGCAAAAAGAACATAAAGGCTCATCTCAGTTTTGCCAGAAAACATCTTGATGATCCCCAAGACTTTTGGGAGAATACTCTATAGATTGACGAGACAACAGTTAAACTTTTTGAACGATGTAAGGCCCATTACATATGACATAGAAGTAACACAGCATTTCAGAAAAAGAACATCATACCAACAGTAAAATATGGTGGTGATTCTGTGATGATCCGGGGCTGTTTTTCTACTTCAGGACCTGGAAGACTAGCTGTGGTAAATAGAACCTTGAATTCTGCTATCTGCCAGAAAATAATGAAGGAGATTGTCTAGTCATCTGTTTGTGACCTCAAGATAAAATGCACCTGGTTTCTGCAGCAGGACAATGATCTAAAACACACCAGAAAGTTCACCTCTGAATGCCTTAAGAAAAACAAAATTAAGACTTTGGAGTGGCCTAGTCAAACTCCTGACCTTAGTCCAATTGAGATGCTGTGCTATTACCTTAATAAGACAGTTCATTCTTGTAAACCCTTCAATGTGGCTGAATTACAACAATTCTGCAAAGATGAGTGGGCCAAAATTCTTCCAGAGTGTTGCAAAAGACTCATTGCCAGTTATCGCAAACGCTTGACTGCAGTTGTTGGAATTTTAGTGTGACAAACATGTCAAAGAATAGGAAATCAGGAAGGGGGCAAAACCTTTTCACACAACTACATATATAGGCTTTTCATGTTTTTAATATGGTTTGCTATGCCTGAATAAAGTTTTTTTCATTTTTTCATCAGTGGTGTGCTGCTATCCTCTCAATTTATATATATATATATATATATATATATATATATATAAAGTTGTGTGAAAAAGTCTTTGCCCCCTTCCTGATTTCCTATTCTTTGGCATGTTTGTGTGTGTATATATATATATCTATATATATATATATATATATATATATATATATATATATATATATAATTATTATTTATTTATATAGCACCATTAATTCCATGGTGCTGTACATGAGAAAGGGGTTATATACATGGTTATAAATATCGTATATATATATATACGATATTTATAATATATATATATATATATATATATACACTCACCGGCCACTTTATTAGGTACACCTGTCCAACTTCTTGTTAACACTTAATTTCTAATCAGCCAATCACATGGCGGCAACTCAGTGCATTTAGGCATGTAGACATGGTCAAGACAATCTCCTGCAGTTCAAACCGAGCATCAGTATGGGGAAGAAAGGTGATTTGAGTGCCTTTGAACGTGGCATGGTTGTTGGTGCCAGAAGGGCTGGTCTGAGTATTTCAGAAACTGCTGATCTACTGGGATTTTCACGCACAACCATCTCTAGGGTTTACAGAGAATGGTCCGAAAAAGAAAAAAAATCCAGTGAGCGGCAGTTCTGTGGGCGGAAATGCCTTGTTGATGCCAGAGGTCAGAGGAGAATGGGCAGACTGGTTCGAGCTGATAGAAAGGCAACAGTGACTCAAATCGCCACCCGTTACAACCAAGGTAGGCCTAAGAGCATCTCTGAACGCACAGTGCGTCGAACTTTGAGGCAGATGGGCTACAGCAGCAGAAGACCACACCGGGTACCACTCCTTTCAGCTAAGAACAGGAAACTGAGGCTACAATTTGTACAAGCTCATCGAAATTGGACAGTAGAAGATTGGAAAAACGTTGCTTGGTCTGATGAGTCTTGATTTCTGCTGCGACATTCGGATGGTAGGGTCAGAATTTGGCGTAAACAACATGAAAGCATGGATCCATCCTGCCTTGTATGGAGCATCTTTGGGATGTGCAGCCGACAAATCTGCGGCAACTGTGTGATGCCATCATGTCAATATGGACCAAAATCTCTGAGGAATGCTTCCAGCACCTTGTTGAATCTATGCCACGAAGAATTGAGGCAGTTCTGAAGGCAAAAGGGGGTCCAACCCGTTACTAGCATGGTGTACCTAATAAAGTGGCCGGTGAGTGTATATATATATAAAATCAGCACAGAATACAAAGCCTAAAAATAATCATATGAGGTGGACGTCTACTTTCAGTCACTTTACTATTATCAAATTGTTTTACGCTGTCAATGGGTCAAACATAAGTTATCAATGCAAGCAGCACTAAACAAGACTAAGATGTCTTACAACTAGTGTTGAGCATTCCGATACCGCAAGTATCGGGTATCGGCCGATACTTGCGGGTATCGGAATTCCGATACCGAGATCCGATACTTTTGTGGTATCGGGTATCGGTATCGAAACAACATTAATGTGTAAAATAAAGAATTAAAATAAAAAATATTGCTATACTCACCTCTCCGACGCAGCCTGGACCTCACCGAGGGAACCGGCAGCGTTGTTTGCTTAAAATGCGCGCTTTTACTTCCTTCCGTGACGTCACGGCTTGTGATTGGTCGCGTGCCGCCCATGTGGCCGCGATGCGACCAATCACAGCAAGCCGTGACGTAATTTTCAGGTCCTCAATGCCTAATTCTAGGCATTCATGATTTTAAAATTACGTTCCGGCTTGTGATTGGTCGCGGTCACATGGGCGACGCGACCAATCACAAGCTGTGACGTCACGGGAGGCAGGAGACGTGCGCATTTTTAAAATTACGTCACGGCTTGTGATTGGTTGCGTGCCGCCCATGTGACCGCGACGCGACCAATCACAGCAAGCCGTGACGTAATTTCAGGTCCTGATGCCTATTTCTGCATTCAGGACCTGAAATTACGTCACGGCTTGCTGTGATTGGTCGCGTCGCGGTCACATGGGCGGCACGCAACCAATCACAAGCCGTGACGTAATTTTAAAAATGCGCGCGTCTCCTGCCTCCCATGACGTCACGGCTTGTGATTGGTCGCGTCGCCCATGTGACCGCGACGCGACCAATCACAAGCCGGAACGTAATTTTAAAATCATGAATGCCTAGAATTAGGCATCCAGGACCTGAAAATTACGTCACGGCTTGCTGTGATTGGTCGCGTCGCGGCCACATGGGCGGCACGCGACCAATCACAAGCCGTGACGTCACGGAAGGAAGTAAAAGCGCACATTTTAAGCAAACAACGCTGCCGGTTCCCTCGGTAAGGTCCAGGCTGCGTCGGAGAGGTGAGTATAGCAATATTTTTTTATTTTAATTCTTTATTTTACACATTAATATGGATCCCAGGGCCTGAAGGAGAGTTTCCTCTCCTTCAGACCCTGGGAACCATCAGGATACCGTCCGATACTTGAGTCCCATTGACTTGTATTGGTATCGGGTATCGGTATCGGATTAGATCCGATACTTTGCCGGTATCGGCCGATACTTTCCGATACCGATACTTTCAAGTATCGGACGGTATCGCTCAACACTACTTACAACTAAATAAACACTTTTTTTGGATTATTTTCACGACATCCCTTAGCTTGGGGTCATAAGGATTTTTGACAGTTTCAATAGCTGTCCTTAGAGGGATTATTTTAATAGAGGATTATAATTACAGCTTATTAGGATGGTTAAAGCCACATGGACGACATTGAAGCAGAGAATCACTTGGAAAATAAATATAATTCTGGAAAATTAAAGCCAAAATATTGACTCTATTGATTAGCTTTCCAAACAATAACATATGTATTTATCCCAGCAGCACAGATGCTCCTATCTGCGGAGTTCATCCAAGCCTAATTAGTCCATGTGTGGCATGTAAATAAAACATAACACAATCTGGAAAGAGATACAATTCTCCTAGACGTCTGTTCTCACATCCTATCACTCAGTAATTGTATCAAACTCATATAATTATGTCTATTGCTTAAAAGGGTAATCTCAAAAAGCCCATAACATAACAATATTACTAAAATAATGATGATTATAAAACATAATATTATATATTACTAATGTTATTACTATAGAAATTGTAACACAGTCTATAGGATGCAATATCAGCAGATTTATTCTTATACATAGGAGCAGTATTATAGTAGTTATATTCTTGTACATAGGAGCAGTATTATAGTAGGTATATTATTGTACATAGGGGGCAGTATTATAGTAGTTATATTCTTGTACATAGAGGCAGTATTATAGTAGTTATATTCATGTACATAGGGGCAGTATTATAGTAGTTATATTCGTGTACATAGGAGCAGTATTATAGTAGTTATATTCTTGTACATAGGAGCAGTATTATAGTAGTTATATTCTTGTACATAGGGGCAGTATTATAGTAGTTATATTCTTGTACATAGGGGCAGTATTATAGTAGTTATATTCTTGTACATAGGGGCAGTATTATAGTAGTTATATTCTTGTACATAGGGGCAGTATTATAGTAGTTATATTCTTGTATATAGGAGCAGTATTATAGTAGTTATATTCTTGTACATAGAGGCAGTATTATAGTAGTTATATTCATGTACACAGGGGCAGTATTATAGTAGTTAAATTCTTGTACATAGGAGCAGTATTATAGTAGGTATATTATTGTACATAGGGGGCAGTATTATAGTAGTTATATTCTTGTACATAGGGGCAGTATTATAGTAGTTATATTCTTGTACATAGGAGCAGTATTATAGTAGTTATATTCTTGTACATAGGGGCAGTATTATAGTAGTTATATTCTTGTACATAGGGGCAGTATTATAGTAGTTATATTCTTGTACATAGGGGCAGTATTATAGTAGTTATATTCTTGTATATAGGAGCAGTATTATAGTAGTTATATTCTTGTACATAGGGGCAGTATTATAGTAGTTATATTATTGTACATAGGGGCAGAGTTATAGTAGTTATACTCTTGTACATAGGGGCAGTATTATAGTAGTTATACTCTTGTACATAGGGGCAGTATTAACCCCTTTACCCCCAAGGGTGGTTTGCACGTTAATGACCAGGCCAATTTTTACAATTCTGACCACTGTCCCTTTATGAGGTTATAACTCTGGAACACTTCAACGGATCCCGGTGATTCTGACATTGTTTTCTCGTGACATATTGTACTTCATGATACTGGTAAAATTTCTTTGATATTACCTGCGTTTATTTGTGAAAAAAATGGAAATTTGGTGAAAATTTTGAAAATGTTGCAATTTTCCAACTTTGAATTTTTATGCCCTTAAATCACATAGATATGTCAAGAAAAATACTTAATAAGTAACATTTCCCACATGTCTTCTTTACATCAGCACAATTTTTTGTTAGGGAGTTATAAGGGTTAAAAGTTGACCAGAAATTTCTCATTTTTACAACACCATTTTTTTTTAGGGACCATATCTCATTTGAAGTCATTTTGAGGGGTCTATATGATAGAAAATACCCAAGTGTGACACCATTCTAAAAACTGCACCCCTCAAGCTGCTCAAAACCACATTCAAGAAGTTTATTAACCCTTCAGGTGTTTCACAGGAATTTTTGGAATGTTTAAATAAAAATGAACATTTAATTTTTTTCACACAAAATTTATTTCAGCTCCAATTTGTTTTATTTTACCAAGAGTAACAGGAGAAAATGGACACCAAAACTTGTTGTACAATTTGTCCTGAGTATGCTGATACCCCATATGTGGGGGTAAACCACTGTTTGGGCGCATGGCAGAGCTCGGAAGAAAAGGAGCGCCATTTTACTTTTCAATGCAAAATTGACTGGAATTGAGATGGGACGCCATGTTGCGTTTGGAGAGCCCCTGATGTGCCGAAACATTGAAAACCCCCACAAGTGACACCATTTTGGAAAGTAGACCCCCTAAGGAACTTATCTAGATGTGTGGTGAGCACTTTGACCCACCAAGTGCTTCACAGAAGTTTATAATACAGAGCCGTAAAAATAAAAAATCATATTTTTTCACAAAAATGATCTTTTTGCTCCCAATTTTTTATTTTCCCAAGGGTAAGAGAAGAAATTAGACCACAAAAGTTGCTGTGCAATTTGTCCTGAGTACGACGATACCCCATATGTGGGGGTAAACCACTGTTTGGGCGCATAGCAGAGCTCGGAACGGAATGAGCGCCATTTTACTTTTCAATGCAAGTGACACCATTTTGGAAAGTAGACCCCCTAAGGAACTAATCTAGATGTGTTTTGAGAGCTTTGAACCCCCAAGTGTTTCACTACAGTTTATAACGCAGAGCCGTGAAAATAAATTATTTTTTTTTTTCACAAAAATGATTTTTTCGCCCCCAGTTTTGTATTTTCACAAGGGTAACAGGATAAATTGGACCCCAATAGCTGTTGTTCAATTTGTCCTGAGTATGCTGATACCTCGTATGTGGGGGGGAACCACTGTTTGGGCGCATGGCAGAGCTTGGAAGGGAAGGAGCGCCATTTCGAATGCAGAGTTAGATGGATTGGTCTGCAGGCGTCACGTTGCATTTGCAGAGCCCCTGATGTACCCAAACAGTAGAAACCCCCCACAAGTGACCCCATATTGGAAACTAGACCTCCCAAGGAACTTATCTAGATGTGTTGTGAGAACTTTGAACCCCCAAATGTTTCACTACAGTTTATAACGCAGAGCCGTGAAAATAAAAATTCTTTTTTTTTTTCACAAAAATTATTTTTTAGCCCCCAGTTTTGTATTTTCCCAAGGGTAACAGGAGAAATTGGACCCCAAAAGTTGTTGTCCAATTTGTCCTGAGTACGTTGATACCCCGTATGTGGGGGGAACCACTGTTTGGGCGCATGGCATAGCTCGGAAGGGAAGGAGAGCCATTTGGAATGCAGACTTAGATGGATTGGTCTGCAGGCGTCACGTTGCATTTGCAGAGCTCCTGATGTACCCAAACAGTAGAAACCCCCCAGAAGTGACCCCATATTGGAAACTAGACCTCCCAAAAAACTTATCTAGATGTGTTGTGAGAACTTTAAACCCCCAAGTGTTTCACTACAGTTTACAACGCAGAGAAGTGAAAATAAAAAATCTCTTTTTTTTCCCACAAAAATGATTTTTAGCCCCCGCTGTTGTATTTTCCCAAGGGTAACAGGAGAAATTGGACCCCAAAAGTTGTTTGGGTAAACCCCTGTTTGGGCGCACGGGAGAGCTCAGAAGGGAAGGAGCACTGTTTTACTTTTTCAACGCAGAATTGGCTGGAATTGAGATCGGACTCCATGTCGCGTTTGGAGAGCCCCTGATGTGCCTGAACAGTGGAAACTCCCCAATTCTACCTGAAACCCTAATCCAAACACACCCCTAACCCTAATCCCAACGGTAACCCTAACCACACCCCTAACCCTGACACACCCCTAACTCTAATCCCAACCCTAATCCCAACCGTAAATGTAATCCAAACCCTAACCCTAACTTTAGCCCCAACCCTAACCCCAACTTTAGCCCCAACCCTAACCCTAACTTTAGCCCCAACCCTAACCCTAACTTTAGCCCCAACCCTAACCCTAACTTTAGCCCCAACCCTAACTCTAACTTTAGCCCCAACCCTATCCCTAACTTTAGCTCCAACCCTAGCCCCAACCCTAACCCTAACCCTAGCCCTAACCCTAGCCCTAACCCTAACCCTAGCTCTAACCCTAGCCCTAACCCTAGCCCTAACTCTAGCCATAACCCTAGCCCTAACCCTAGCCTTAACCCTAACCCTAGCCCTAACCCTAGCCCTAACCCTAATGGGAAAATGGAAATAAATAATTTTTTTTAATTTTATTATTTTTCCCTAACTAAGGGGGTGATGAAGGGGGGTTTGATTTACTTTTATAGCGTTTTTTATAGCGGATTTTTATGATTGGCAGCAGTCACACACTAAAAGACGCTTTTTTTGCAAAAAAGTTTTTGCGTCTCCACATTTTGAGACCTATAATTTTTCCATATTTTGGTCCACAAAGTCATTTGAGGTCTTGTTTTTTGCAGGACGAGTTGACGTTTTTATTGGTAACATTTTCGGACACGTGACAGTTTTTGATCGCTTTTTATTTCGATTTTTGTGAGGCAGAATGACCAAAAACCAGCTATTCATGAATTTCTTTTGGGGGAGGTGTTTATACCGTTCCACGTTTGGTAAAATTGATAAAGCAGTTTTATTCTTCGGGTCAGTACGATTACAGCGATATCTCATTTATATCATTTTTTTATGTTTTGGCGCTTTTATACGATAAAAGCTATTTTATAGAAAAAATAATTATTTTGACATCGCTTTATTCTGAGGACTATAACTTTTTTATTTTTTTGCTTATGATGCTGTATTGTGGCTTGTTTTTTGCGGGACAAGATGACGTTTTCAGCGATACCATGGTTATTTATATCCGTCTTTTTGATCGCGTGTTATTCCACTTTTTGTTCGGCAGTATGATAATAAAGCGTTGTTTTTTGCCTTGTTTTTTTTTTTTTCTTACGGTGTTCGTTGAAGGGGTTAACTAGTGGGACAGTTTTATAGGTTGGGTCGTTACGGATGCGGCGATACTAAATATGTGTACTTTTATTGTTTTTTTATTTAAAGAAATGTATTTATGGGAATAATATATATTTTTTTTTATTCAGGAATTTTTCTTTTTTTCTTTACACATGTGGAATTTTTTTTTTTTTACTTTTTTACTTTGTCCCGGGGGGGACATCACAGATCGCTGATCTGACAGTTTGCACAGCACTCTGTCAGATCAGCAATCTGACTTACAGCGCTGCAGGCTTACCAGCGCCTGCTCTGGACCCGGAAGTAGTCCCTGCAGGACCCGGATGCAGCCCCGCGGCCATTTTGGATCCGGGGCCTGCAGGGATAGGAGGTAAGAGACGCTCGGAGCAACGCGATCACATCACGTTGCTCCGAGGGTCTCAGGGAAGCACGCAGGGAGCCCCTTCCCTGCGCGATGCTTCCCTATACTGCCGGAACACTGCGATCATGTTTGATCGCAGTATGCCGGGGGTTAATGTGCCCGGGGCGGTCCGTGACCACTACTGGCACATAGTGTCGGATGTCAGCTGCGATAGTCAGCTGACACCCGGCCGCGATCGGCCGTGCTCCCCCCATGAGCGCGGCCGATCGCACTGGACGTACTATCCCGTCGGTAGTCATACGGACCCACCCCACCTCGACGGGATAGTACGTCCGATGTCAGAAAGGGGTTATAGTAGTTATATTCTTGTACATAGGAGCAGTATTATAGTAGTTATATTCTTGTACATAGGAGCAGTATTATAGTAGTTATGTTCTTGTACATAGGGAGCAGTATTATAGTAGTTATATTCTTGTACATAGGAGCAGTATTATAGTAGTTATATTCTTGTACATAGGAGCAGTATTATAGTAGTTATATTCTTGTATATAGGAGCAGTGTTACAGTAGTTATATTCTTGTACATCGGAGCAGTATTATAGTAGTTATATATTTGTACATAGGAACAGTTTTATAGTAGTTATATTCTTGTGCATAGAAGCAGTATTATAGAAGTTATATTCTTGCACATAGGAGCAGTATTATAGTAGTTATGTTCTTGTACATAGGGAGCAGTATTATAGTAGTTATATTCTTGTACATAGGAGCAGTATTATAGTAGGTATATTATTGTACATAGGGTCAGTATTATAGTAGATATATTCTTGTACATAGGGGCAGTATTATAGTAGTTATATTCTTGAACATAGGAGCAGTATTATAGTAGGTATATTCCTGTACATAGGGGGCAGTATTATAGTAGTTATATTCTTGTACATAGGAGCAGTATTATAGTAGTTATATTCTTGTACATAGGGGCAGTATTACAGTAGTTATATTCTTGCAAATAGGGGGCAGTATTAGGCTACGTTCACATTTGCGTTGTGCGCCGCTGCGTCGGCGACGCAACGCACAACGCAAACAAAAACGCGACAAAACGCACGCTAAAACGCTGTGTTTTGCGACGCATGCGTCCTTTTTTGCCGAAAGTTGGACGCAAAAAAAATGCAACTTGTTGCGTTCTCTGCGCCCAACGCTTGCGGCCATGCGTCGCAAAACGCAGCACAACACATGTCCATGCGCCCCCATGTTAAATATAGGGGCGCATGACGCATGCGGCGACGCTGCGGCGCCCGACGCTGCGGCGCCGAACGCTAATGTGAACGTAGACTAATAGTAGTTATATTCTTGTACATAGGGAGCAGTATTATAGTAGTTATATTCTTGTACATAGGGGGCAGTATTACAGTAGTTATATTCTTGTACATAGGAGGCAGTCTTATAGTTGTTATATTCTTGTACATAGGGGCAGTATTATAGTAGTTATATTCTTGTACATAGGGCAGTATTATAGTAGTTATATTCTTGTACATAGGAGGCAGTATTATAGTAGTTATATTCTTGTACATAGGGGCAGTATTATAGTAGTTATATTCTTGTACATAGGGGCAGTATTATAGTAGTTATATTCTTGTACATAGGAGCAGTATTATAGTAGTTATATTCTTGTACATAGGAGCAGTATTACAGTAGTAATATTCTTTTATATAGGGGGCAGTATTATAGTAGTTATATTCTTGCACATAGGGGCAGTATTATAGTAGTTATATTCTTATACATAGGAGCAGTATTATAATATTAGTTAAATTCTTGTATATAGGGGCAGTATTATAGTAGTTATATTCTTGTACATAGGGACAGTATTATAGTAGTTATATTCTTGTACATAGGGACAGTATTATAGTAGTTATATTCTTGTACATAGGGAGCAGTATTATAGTAGTTATATTCTTGTACATAGGAGCAGTATTATAGTAGTTATATTCTTGTACATAGCAGAAGTATTATATTAATTATATACTTGTACATAGGAGCAGTATTATAGTAGTTATATTCTTGTATATAGGAGCAGTATTATAGCAGTTATATTCTTGTACATAGGAGCAGTATTATAGTAGTTATATTCTTGTACATAGGAGCAGTATTATAGTAGTTATATTCTTGTACATAGGAGCAGTATTATTGTAGTTATATTCTTGTACATAGGGGCAGTATTATAGTAGTTATATTCTTGTACATAGGAGCAGTATTATAGTAGTTATATTCTTGTACATAGGAGCAGTATTATACTAGATATATTCTTGTTTAATAAGGATAGTATTATACTAGTCATTTCCTAAAGGAACACAAGATAAATTATTCTTATAATATAAAAATAATTTTAAATCGTAGCCTCTCCCTTAATACTGATAAATGTCCAATGCAAAATAAAATAATGTTTGGTTAAAAAAAAGTCAATGTTTTTACAATTTTTGTAATGTCTATTGTAGATCAGATGTGAATATTAATTGCGCCTTGAATTGTTCTCTCAGTTCGGCCTGATACTCATGGTGTGTGATGCATAAATCATCTTTCTGCAGGGATTTGGCTCCATTCAATTACAGACAGCTCTCGTTTTCTCCTTCCGGTAAGTCGCGGGTATGGGAGGTTATCTTCGAGCACTATCTCTAGCAGCCTATTCTGCAGCCATGGAATAAGAGCTACTGACAGATGATCCCACAGCAGATGTAATGGAAAAGTTAGTCAGTACCGAGCAATAAATAGGAGAGACTTCATTAAGCAGTGACAGGAGCTTGTCAGGATGGCCACGAGGGATATAAATTAAGAGTGGAGTCACAATAGGGTGATACGATGTTGCATTCCTGTGGGGGAAATGTCTCCTGTAACAAGTAAAATACTGAACTTCCAATTATCAACTCAACAGCAAAATTCAATAAAAGGGCTTGATTGTGAACAGTGGGATGCAAATCCCTGGGGAATTTTCATTATAAGATTCAATGTAACGATCCATTTACTTTAAAGGGTTTGCCGGTTTGCCTCATTCTCAGAATAAGGGATAACTTGCTGATCACTGAGGGTCCAATCAATGTGACCCCCAACGATCAAAAGAATAGGGTTCTGAAGTGTTCCATTTAGATGGAGCGATGGCTGTTTGTGTATATCACTATTTATTGTCTATGGAACTGCCTGAGATACAGTCCCATAGACAGTGAATGGAAAAATGATGGATATGTGCTTTGGCTGATAATGCTGAGGGGGGTGCTCAGGCAGGTATGTTTAAAGGGGTCTTCCAATGTCATGAAATGAAGGTATCTCATTAGAGTGTGCTCTATGGTGGGAATCAACCTCTAGGACACACGATCCTTAGAATAAGAGTAATGTGTCCTTCTCACTATTTTCCTCCAGTACAGAGGTTCTTGGTCATTCAGTTTCACTTAAAACTCCAGATTGCCTCAATCCGTTTACGCCTATCCTAAATTCTCAGTATTAGTGTACGGACTGGAGATCAATCCTTCACTGGTCATAAAGTGATGGGAATATGCCGTGACTTTATGAGATGGGAAAGCCCTTTAAGAGATTGGGTGGTTTCCTTTTTTTAGAGGGCGATGCCATGGATGGTACTGTTAGGGTTGTGCCTTAAAGATGTTGTCCACTACTTGGACAACTTCTTGTCATACCCCTTGACCCCGATGGCACCTCCCTTATCGGCGTCGTTCCTTGCCAGGGCTCCTGTGCTGCTTTTGTGACACATCATGGCAGCGTCACTGTCACCATCTCCTGTCGAATTCAGCATGAAGAGGATGTCAGAGATCAGCTGCAGCCCGGACTTCCTCTTCAGGTTTGATTTGTCTGTAGGCGGGACAGAGACGGCAGCGCTGATTGGGCCCCGGTGTCATGTGTCACAACAATCACATCGGAGCCCCAGGAAGACCACCATGTGCCGTCACCATGGGAACAACGCCGGAACAAGAGGGGAGTATAGGCTTTATTATTTTATGGGGGCTAAACAGTTTGATCAAGAAGCGGTTATCCTATTATCGGACCACCCCTTTAACATCTCAAAGTAAGTTAGTAAATGGAGAGAGGGAAACATAACAGGCGTGGAAAAGAGTAAAAGAACCAGGACCAGAAAATCTCAAAATATTAGCAAATATTCCTATAACATAGTGACACATTGTAGTTTTCTAGCAGATGTACCTCATGTTAAAGGGATTGTCCTGTTTAGAAAACAAAGATTGAAATATCCCATTAGGAAATTCAAGTCATTTTTTTTCTTAGCCAAAACCTTAGAAATGATCTCTCTCTATTTGGAGGACCAGACATGTTATTCCACATTGCAATACCTTATTTCTCCTATGGTGGTGCTGTAGGGAAATGTAACTGTTTCCAGATTCAGTCATAGAGTCGACTGAAGATTTCGACTTATTTTTAGAGAACCTTTATAAAATCACGTGATTTTCGAAAACTTCAGTAGCTATTGTGCAAACACAATGGGAACAACGGCGCTCTAAAAATAAGTACTAATAGTAATAATAATTATAATATTGTCCTATAATATGCCCAGCAGAAAAGAGGGCTGGCAAAGATGAAAGATGGAGTTGAAATGCATAGCTTGACTCTCGGAATTCTAATGTAGATAGACACAATGGAAATATGTGGATAAAAGGGATTCGCCAATTCCAAACACTGATGATCTATCCTAACAATAGGCCGTTAATATCAGATGGGTAATTTATAAGTATCCATAATCACACTGATCAACAAATTAAAGTGCCCACATTACCAAGCACCATGTCCCCTTCATTGTTTTTTGGCACAGTTCTCTGTAGTTTTAGTAGAAGCTGCAGTACCATGCCCAGCCACTATGAAAAGTGTGGCGCTGTACCTGATAAACAGAAGACAAGGCAGAGCTCCATTGTCATAGGTGTCAGAAATTGGATCCCATTAGTCTTACACTAATATCCTATCCTTAGGATAGACAATCATATTTTTAATTCTTAACAACTCCTTAAACTATTTCTTGGACTATTGCCAAGCTTTGATCTGCATGATGGATTTGCACCCATACTTTGCTAAAGGGACTCTCTACTACTTTTAAAAGATTATTTTGTCCTTTTCATGACTTATTATGCCCTTTTCTGTGATTCCCAGCTCACTATAAAGAAAATGAAACACAAGAAGACCTTTCACAAGGACCAAAGTGTCCAGTTTTTGCTCTAATTTTATCCCACAGCTCTCCTGAGTATTCTATTTTCAATCTTTTATTTTTGTTGTCCTTTTTTTAAATCTTCCACACAGTTTTAACCATTTTATTTGGTGATAATTTTTAGCGTCATTTCATGGGGCAGGGCATATAGGATCCTCAGGGGCGTGTCTTTAGGCAGCTGTGAATGATCTGCCTATGAGCACCGCCCCTTTTGTAAGACCATAAAAAATTGTACTTAAAAACGCCCATATCTCTGAATCCGTATGGTGAATTTACAAAAATAAAAAAACAACTTTTTCCTGAAGAGCTTCCACTGGCGGCTTTGCCTCCTTTCTTCGTGGCGCCAAACTTCCCAGTTTCTTTATATTTTCCACTATAATCGAGTGGCTTTCTAGCAGAAACCATCCAGAGAATAAGCAGACTAAGCCTGCTACTTCTTCTAACCACTTCACAGTTTCTATACCTTGAAGCAGTCAAGAGAAGTTGTAAAGGACACAACATGTGCACAGTAATCTCCTTGTTTACTTTTTTACAACACTTTATCAGAAGGGTTCCATTTGGAATCCGGCTGAAAAACTCGTTGTGTGCACATATCCTAAAACTGAGAAAAGAAAACCGATCAGGGATCGTTCCTGATCGGGATTCCTTTTTTGAAAAATTCATCAGAATTTTCTTCCTCCTGTGTGAACATACCCTTAGATGCTGGTACTTGTACTTACCCCCTGAAAAAGCGATATCACGGGCTACCAACGCGCAACTCTACCTATTTTTCATGTTCCTTTTCTTTTTTTGTGAATAACTGAGATTTCTTTCACCTCTATAAAGCAATAATGAGGTGAAATGTACAAGCCGGTAATATGTCAAAAATGCAATTTTTCCTCACACATACTTTTTTAATGAACAGAGTGAAAAAATGTCAGGTTTTAATGTGTCAAATTGTAAATTGTTCTCAGGCAAACAATGCCGAGATTAATGAAAGTCCCTATCAAAACAGTTCTTAGAAAATACACCGAGCTATTCGCGAAGAACCTGAGGGCGCCGAGATGAATGCGTCTTGTCTAAGATGGTATTTTCTACCAGCCGCCATTGTTTACCGCCTCCTCACATTAGTAGACCTTCCTCATCCCATTCCCGTAAGAGACAAGATGACATTTTGTTTTTACATACTGCTAAGGGTTACTTATTTTCCGAGCACTTCTAAGTAGATTCCAGAAAGATAAATAAGAAGGAGCGTATAGAAGGCTTCGGAAAGTTTTGCTCATTTGCATACATTTGCCTGCCGAAATGAGTCTACTCGCTAAACAAAGTTGTTTTACCTTAAGCCCTGCTGGCTCAATTATGATATAATTACCCTACGGCAAAGCCTGGAGGTCGGCGGCCGCCACATGGAGCCAATTTATAGGTAAAAGTAGATTAGTCATTCCCGGTGTAACAGGCCAGATTATACCCCCAGGCCAGACTATACCCGGGGTTAAAGTGGCCTAGGCTAGATTATACCCCGGGTATACTTTGGCCTAGGCCAAACTATACCCCGGGGTATAAAATAGCCTAGGCCAAAGTATACCCCTCCAGGCCAGATTATACCCCCCAGGGTAAGCTGAGGGAAAGCTGCTCATTCTTCTAGGTCACAGCTCCCCCTCCCATCGGGCACTGCTCCTTTTCAAGCTCCTCCACCTCTGGTGACGCCAGGGATCTCCCTTTCTAAGCCCCACCCCCTCCCTATAGTCACATGTGACATGAAATCTTCAGCCCTGCTCGTGCCAGCTCGTTGTCTTGGCGCCTTGGATATGCTTGGAAAAGGGCTTTGTATACCTAGGGGGCACTGACGAGCACTGAGGGGTGGGTGGGGAACCCCTTTACTGGTTGCTATGGGATATAGCATGATCACTCTATCCTAGCAACACCTTGGATACGCTTGGAAAAGGGGTTTATCTATCTTGGGGGCACCATTGCAGCACTGCGGGTGGGTGGGGAAACCTTTTACTGGTTGCTATGGGATTTTACATGACCACTTTATCCTAGCAATGCCTTGTATATGCTTGGAAAAGGGGTTTATCTACCTTGGGGGCACCCTGCTTGCTATAGGGTTTTACATGGTGTAAGTACCTTAGATTGATCATTTGAAATCGCTTAGCAACCAGGAAAAGAGTTCCCCAGCCTCCATGCAATGCTGCGACAGTGCCCCCAAGGTAGATAAGCCCCTTTTCCAAGCGTATCCAAGGCGTTGCTAGGATAAAGTGGCCATGTAAAATCCCATAGCAACCAGTAAAAGGGTTCCCCGGCTTCCCCGCAGTGCTGTGATGGTGCCCCCAAGGTAGATAAACCCCTTTTCCAACCGTATCCAGGGCGTTGCTAGGATAAAGTGGCCATGTAAAATCCCATAGCAACCAGTAAAAGGGATCCCCACCCACCCCGCAGTGCTGTGAGGGTGTCCTCCAAGGTAGATTAACCCCTTTTCCAAGCGTATACAAGGCGTTGCTAGGATAAATTGGTCATGTAAAATCCCATAGCAACCAGTAAAAGGGTTCCCCGGCTTCCCCGCAGTGCTGTGAGGGTGCCCCCAAGGTAGATAAACCCCTTTTCCAACCGTATCCAGGGCGTTGCTAGGATAAAGTGGCCATGTAAAATCCCATAGCAACCAGTAAAAGGGATCCCCACCCACCCCGCAGTGCTGTGAGGGTGTCCTCCAAGGTAGATTAACCCCTTTTCCAAGCGTATACAAGGCGTTGCTAGGATAAATTGGTCATGTAAAATCCCATAGCAACCAGTAAAAGGGTTCCCCGGCTTCCCCGCAGTGCTGTGAGGGTGCCCCCAAGGTAGATAAACCCCTTTTCCAACCGTATCCAGGGCGTTGCTAGGATAAAGTGGCCATGTAAAATCCCATAGCAACCAGTAAAAGGCTATAGTCTGGCCTGAGGGTATAGTGTGGCCTGTTATAGTTTGGCCTAGGCTGTTTTACATCCTTAGGTATAGTTTGGCCTAGGCCAAAATATACCCAGGGTTAAATGTAGCCTAGGCCACTTTAACCCTGGGGGGTATAATGTGGCCTGGAGGGGTATAGTTTGGCCTAGGCTATTTTACACCCCGGGGTATAGTTTGGCCTAGGCCATTTTATGCCTGGGTATAGTTTGGCCTAGGCCAGTTTATACCCCGGGGTATACTCTGGCCTAGGCCAAATTATACCCGGGGTTAATCTGGGACGGGGTTACTTTGGCCTGTTACACCGGTTTAAATTTAAGAAACTTAAAATATTTGCAATGGTTACAATTTCTGTTTTGGCGCCATGCAGATGTTGATTTATCCAAACTGGCACAAAAAAATAACGACCAATAGGATCCATTTTGATGTTTGCATATCAAGTTTCAGTAGATCCCAGAAGTCTATGATTCTACTCAGAAAAAGTACAGAATTATATACACTGTGGGTTAAAATTTTAGGTACATTTTTAGAATAAGGAGTCCTGTATGCATGCATGAGGAATAAGATGATATCTGGCCCATTACAAAACTTTTATACTACATTTTTCCCCAGATTTCTTCTCAGTAGGCTCAATCTCTAATTTTCAGTTGACTCTAAGCTAGTGGGTAGAGACTAAGTGATATGATGCTTCCCATACACAGTACATACAGACTTAAGGGATTCCTGCTCTCTTGTCTCTATACAGAGCAAGTTCAGAAGGCTTGAGGACATCATAGAGCAGCATTGAGCAGTGCAGCTGTGAATCCAGCACTGGAGTAAAATAAAAAAACAAACACTAAAGTGCAGCAGAATGGAGGAAATTATACATAGAATTTGCAGTGTAGCTGTGAATCCATCTCCATCTCCCAGCAACTCATCTCCCTTGACTACAATACACAGCTGTAATCTATTCAATCTTTTTTTTGCCAATATATATTTTAGCAATTTCTGAGAGTGAATGTTGAGATCAACAGGCAGGGAGAAGAGAAAGAAGTGCTTTATAAATGAAAAAAAGTATATTTTTCTGATAAAACATACTACAAATTTTCAAATATTATGCAATATTTGTTTAAATGACAAATATCATGTAAATATTTATTTCCCCTAAATGGCCACTATTTATTGTAATTGTTGCGTTGAAATGTTTTATTTTATTTTATTTTTTTGACATTTTTTTTTTTTTCAGGCTAATAAAAAAAGGAATATTCGCGTCTGAACAATAACAGATCTGAACAACTATTTTCCCTTTCCCTTTTAATCCACGAGGTCATTTTCTGGAAGTCAAGGCTGAGGTGCAAGTATAATATGGACATTGATATTGCCCTGCATGTTCATAAACAGAATGAATTATCTACCCATGTTAATATTCCCTGGCCACTCAATTCTAGAATGTTTAACACAGAATGTAACATTATGAACATGATTGCATGGACTTCGGAGAGCAGGATTTTAATGGAACCATTTTTGACTAACATAAAAACAATTAAGGATTCTATCTAACCTTGAAAGTGAGCAAATTGAACTTTCCGCCGAGCAATAAAATACGCGGCTTTCTCAAGAAGAGATTTAAATCAAGAATCAAGTTTAGCACTTTAGTACATTTAATTTGAGATTCCAGTTTAATTCTTTAACACATTTTATGAAATAATACATGTGATGAATTCCAAATTAGATTTTCCACTGTCATGCTTTGTTTTTGCGACAATTTCAAATTTTACTTCTTCACAAAATTTTGTGTTTCGTCAACTTTCCTAAATATTAGATTTTCAAATGAATTATTTATTTGCTGCATTCATAAATTAAATTTTTAAAACTACGGTAACTGTGGAAAAAATAAATAAATAAATAACCAATAAAATATGTGATTACAATCTTAAATGATATAAATATAGTAGAAATATAAAAAAAATATTTTTATATTATTTTACATTTTATAGTCAAGCCCACATCAAAGTCTTATGCTTAAAGGGATATTCTGGGGAGATAAAAATGTATTTAAAACTGCGTTCTGTTAAAGACAACCTTTCACCAGTAAAAACGCTGTTAAAGGATTTGTTCGGTCCATATCGAAAAGTCTGCAGTCACTCTGTAACTAAAAACTTATGAATCCCGCCAGCGCACGCAGTGTGCACTGCAAGGATTCGCCAATTTCTGAGCTGGGACCGGAGGAAATGTATGTGTTATACATACTCCTAGCCATAGCCCGCCAGTGGTTGCAGTCTCGCTCCATTCACATGTATGGAGCAAGGCCGCACCCTCTGGTTGGCCATGCCCACTGAATGGCCACTGCCCTAGTCGGGGTGCGGCCTTGCTCAATACAAGTGTATGGAGCGAGGCTGTGCCCACTGGTCAGGCTGTGTCTGGGAGTATGTATAGCGCATACATACCCTCCGGTCCCTGCTCAGAAACCGGCACAGTGTGTGTGCTGGGGGATTCATAAGTGACACATACTTATCGATTTGGACCGGACAACCTCTTTAACCTGCAGGTATGAAAATTAACTTTATTCCCTCGGGCAGCAATCGGATTTCAGTCATGGGGAAGGAGCCGGCACAGGTGCAGTCACCGCACCAAGTATATGGAGCGGCGGCTGTAACTGCGACCCCGACACTGACTGACACCGGCTCTGCATTGGGGCTGTCAGTGCTGGGTGCTCTCCACCTATTGGGATGCTATATCACAGATTATGGAGGGTGACCTGCTGACTACTCTTTTTGCACACCGGCCTCCTCCTGACCAGTTTTCATCTGCGTGTGTTGATGTTACTCCTTCTCTCTAATGATGGTCTCTGCTCTTCCTCTCTGCTTCTTCACCGCTCTCATATACCATTTCAGAGCTCCCGCCCAGTATGGCCCGTGCTCACTCCATGTTCCTTCACAGATTGTATGTGTTATGTCAAGTGGCTTGAAAGGGACAGCAGGGAAAGTAGAAATGGAGCTGTAAGGTATCGAGAAGCCATGATATTACACAGCCGCGTTCTGAGCTTCTTCTCACCTCATATGTGACATATGAGACATGAAAGTATAGAACAGCGGAGAGTGAGGAGAAGAGGGAGAATCAAACATGCACTCAGATGAGGATTTGGCTTGCACGAGAAGCAAGAAGCAAGTCACACCCATGTTATTTTTGATGTAGCATCCGCTGGGGACTATGGGTATCTAGTCAAATAGGCATAACCCCAGTGGTTTCTACTCACCCACTGCCAGTGACTCATGTCTCTCCTTAGACATACGCGCATGTAGAAAGAGACTTGTCGCTAAGGAGAAAGGACGGGAAAGAAGCCATCAGAGACCGGACATTCCGACGAGTCACCCTTGAGGTTTGCTCCACCTCTGCTTTTCAAATGTGTTTTCACCAAAACGCCGCAGAGTTTCAAAGTCAAACATACATGGCTGAGATCATGCAACCGATGCTTGGTACTTGTTGCCCGAGGGTCATCAGAATGTATCGACTGGTACATGACAACAGTAAGATGCATATATGAATTTAAATTCATTTTTCGTTTCCCGGAGTACGCCTTTAACTTTCATCTCCCTGATTGACCTCTTTTCTCTTTAACTCCAAGTCATAGATGGACATCCTTTTGCCAAACAATCTATTGACTAACAACTGAACGGCCTCAGACCTTCTCCACCATATGACCAATAGCGCTGTATGACCAACTAACATAATGTACAATTTTTCTTCTCCAACATTTCGACCTCAATCTTTACTCGTATCATAACAGCCATAGTAACCATCCATATCTTTACACCTTTAATCTACCTTTAACTGAAATGTGATTTTTTTTTTAACACTCACAAACTATAAAATAAACAAATTGAAAGCAATTTAAAAGTGAAAAATCACATATTTTAAACAATGAACAATAAATAAAGAATCTAGAAGAAAATCTTAAACAAAAAATGCGCGATCTTTCTTATCACACCTGCTTATCTTTCAATCTTTCAGGTCTAAAACAAAACTGAGAAATATATATTGAAGTTTTTAATATGTGTTTGATAAGATCATTATTATCTTCATGAAACTTTCCCAACTAGTCTGTAATAACAAACCAGAAGAGTGAAGCCAAACTACTACTCCTGATCTAAAGTCTAAAGCTATTGACACGGTTGCCCCTGTCATGCATAGCAGAGCGCGACGAACCAATAGACAACCCTGGCACAATAACATCACTAAAAAGCTTCGGCAAGTGTCCAGAATTGCAGAACGGCGTTGGAAGAAAACGCATTCACAAGATGATTTCACTGCACTCAAACAAGCAACACTGGCATTCAAATCAGCTCTCACCTCTGCTAAACAGGCCTATTTCACAACCCTCGTATCTTCCTTATCCCACAACCCCAAACAGTTGTTCAACACTTTTAACTCCCTCCTCCGCCCACCACTGCCCCCTCCAACTTCCCTAATCGTTGCCGAGGACTTTGCCACGCACTTCAAAAATAAGATAGACCAAACAAGGCAAGTCTTTGTTGTCCAACCACCACTACCCCTTTGTATGAGAGATCAATGCCCAAACCCCATAACTTCACTCTCCAAAATCTCTGAAGGGGAGCTTGCTCATCTTCTCTCCAAATCACACCTCACCACTTGTGCACTTGACCCCATCCCATCCCACCTCCTCCCCAACCTCACCACCACACTAATCCCATCCCTAACCCATCTCTTCAACCTTTCACTAACTTCTGGTACCTTCCCCTCTGCCTTCAAACATGCCACAATCACACCTATCCTCAAAAAGCCATCCCTTGACCCAAGCGCCATGTCCAGCTATCGCCCCATATCTTTGCTCCCATTTGCATCCAAACTCCTTGAGCAGCACGTCCATGCTGAACTTTCCTCTCACTTTGCATCTAACTCTCTCTTCGACAACCTACAATCTGGCTTCCGTCCCCACCATTCCACTGAGACTGCCCTGACCAAAATTACTAACGACTTACTTACAGCCAAAGCTAACAGACAGTTCTCTATTCTCCTCCTCCTAGACCTGTCCTCTGCCTTTGACACAGTTGACCACTGCCTCCTACTACAGATCCTCTCTTCCTTTGGGGTCAAAGACCTCGCCCTATCTTGGATCTCCTCATACCTTGCCAACCGCACATTTAGCGTTTCCTACTCCCATACTACCTCTTCATCTCGCCCCCTCTCTGTTGGTGTCCCTCAAGGCTCTGTCCTAGGACCCTTACTCTTCTCAATCTATACACTCGGCCTGGGACAACTCATAAAGTCCTATGGCTTCCAGTACCATTTATATGCCGATGACACTCAGATCTACCTCTCTGGTCCAGATGTCACCTCCCTGCTCTCCAGAATCCCAAAGTGTCTATCAGCCATATCCTCCTTCTTCTCCTCTCGCTTCCTCAAGCTCAATGTGGACAAATCTGAACTAATTATCTTTCCTCACTCTCGCATATCTTGCCTACCTGATCTATCTATCTATCAAAATAAATGAAATCACACTTTCCCCTGTCCCCAAAATCCGCTGCCTCGGAGTAACCCTTGACTCTGCCCTGTCCTTCAAACCGCACATCCAAGCTCTCGCCACCTCCTGTCGCCTCCAGCTCAAAAATATTTCCAGAATCCGTCCTTTCCGCAACCCACACTCTACCAAAATGCTCGTGCATGCCCTAATCATCTCCCGCCTCGACTACTGCAACATACTCCTCTGTGGCCTACCTTCTAACACTCTCGCACCCCTCCAGTCCATCCTTAACTCTGCTGCCCGTCTAATTAATCTCTCTCCTCGCTACACTCCTGCTTCCCCTCTTTGCAAATCCCTTCACTGGCTCCCAATTTCTCAGCGTATCCAGTTTAAATTACTAACACTGACCTACAAAGCCATCCATAATCTTTCTCCTCCGTATATTTCCACACTAATCTCTCAATATCTTCCCTCACGTAATCTCCGGTCCTCCCAAGACCTCCTCCTTTCCTCCACGCTTATTCGCTCCTCACCCAATCGCATCCAAGACTTCTCCCGAATATCACCCATCCTCTGGAATTCAGTGCCCCAACACATCCGGTTATCCACTACTTTTGGATCCTTCAAAAGAAACCTGAAAACCCATCTCTTCAAAGAAGCTTACAGCCTGTAAAGACTACACGGCCACCTCAACACCACTGGAGCTACTGCAACCCTTGACCTACTGTCTCCTTCCCCACAATCCTGTAGATTGTAAGCCCGCAAGGGCAGGGTCCTCTTCCCGCTGTACCAGTCTGTCATTGTTAGTTTTGTTTACTGTAAGTGATATTTGTATTTTGATGTAACCCCTTCTCATGTACAGCACCATGGAATTAATGGTGCTATATAAATAAACAATAATAATAATAATAAAAAGTCATCTCTCAGAAACGTAAGACATCAGAATGAAGTAAATACCTGTGTTCCGTGCAAAATGTTTTTAAAGCTATGTGCGCACGTTGAGTATTTGCTTGCAGAAATTTCTGCAAGGTCTCTGCATCTCTTGACAGGAAAAACGCTACAGAAAAAATTTGCATTTTGCAGCGTTTTTGGTGCCTTTTTTGTAGCGTTTTTGTATGTGTTTTTGTTTTTGCATGCATTTTTGTACAGCAATGAATGCTTTCTCGAGCTAAATAAAGATAATTAAAAAAAGTTTTGTGATGTAGTTTCTTGGTCCAACACTACCTTTTTCATGCTGATGCAGTAGTAGGGCTTGGGGGTCAGCATCTGTCATTGACACCTAGTTAAAGGTTTAGTAATGAAAAGGTGGTAGCCCAACACCCTCATTACTAAGCCCATAAGTAAACACAAACACACAAACACACACACATTGTCACTAGCCTATTAACAGAACCAATGTACATAGGTTGTAACCAGACAAGCAACTGTAAAGGCCCCGTCACACATAGCGATTTACCAACGATCACGACCAGCGATACGACCTGGCCGTGATCGTTGGTAAGTCGCTGTGTGGTCGCTGGGGAGCTGTCACACAGACAGCTCTCTCCAGCGACCAACGATCAGGGGAACGACTTCGGCATCGTTGAAACTGTCTTCAACGATGCCGAAGTCCCCCTGCAGCACCCGGGTAACCAGGGTAAACATCGGGTTACTAAGCGCAGGGCCGCGCTTAGTAACCCGATGTTTACCCTGGTTACCAAAAAAAAACAAACAGTACATACTCACCATCTGATGACCGTCAGGTCCCTTGCCGTCTGCTTCCTGCTCTGACTGAGTGCCGCTGTACAGTGAGAGCAGATCACAGCGGTGACGTCACCGCTGTGATCTGCTCTCACTGTACGGCCGGATCTCAGTCAGAGCAGGAAGCAGACGGCAAGGGTCCTGACGGACATCAGATGGTGAGTATGTACTGTTTGGTTTTTTTTACATTTACGCTGGTAACCAGGGTAAACATCGGGTTACTAAGCGCGGCCCTGCGCTTAGTAACCCGATGTTTACCCTGGTTACCAGTGAAGACATCGCTGGATCGGTGTCACACACACCGATTCAGCGATGTCAGCGGGACCTCAACGACCAAAAAAAGGTCCAGGCCATTCCGACACGACCAGCGATCTCGCAGCAGGGGCCGGGTCGCTGGTACGTGTCACACATAGCGAGATCGCTACTGAGGTCGCTGTTGCGTCACAAAACTTGTGACTCAGCAGCAATCTCGCTAGCGATCTCGCTATGTGTGACGGGGCCTTTAATTTTAAAGAAAAAAAAAGAAAAAAAAATTGCATGGGCTTCCACGTAATTTTAATATCCAGCAGAGGGAAAGCTGATGGCTGAGGGCTGATGTTAATATTCTGGTAAGGAGTCAATAGCCATAAAGGTTCCCAGGCTATTAATATCAGCTCACAGCTGTTTGCTTAGACTGTACTGTCTAGTTTACAGGGGATCACCAAAAAAATTGACATGGGGTCCCCCTATAAAATATAACCAGCAAAGGCTAGGCAGACAGCTGCAGGCTGATATTAATAGCCTAGGAAGGGGCCATGGATAATGGCCCCTCTCAGACTAAAAACATCAGCTCTCAGCCGCCCCAGAAAAGGTTCATGTATATGATGTGCCAAATCTGGTGCTTAGCCCCGCTCTTCCCACTTGCCCTGCAGTGGTGGCAAGTGAAGTTCATATTTGTGGGGTTCATGTCACCTTTGTATTGTCAGGTGTCATCAAGCCCAGAGTTTAGTAATGGAGAAGTGTCTATAAGACGCCTATCCATTAGTAACCCCATAGTGATATTGTATAAAAACACAGACACCCAGAATAAAGTCCTTTATTTGAAAAAATGACACAGACTCCTTTCCTAATCTTAATTAAACCATTCTCATCAAATGCCTAATCCCCCAATGCCAAGGCCTCCTGCAACAAAAATAAAATAATAAACCACAATATTCCTCACCTGTCTGCCGAGAAGATAATCCATAATGTCCCATGACGATCCTGATGACTTTGAGAACAGTCACATCAGTGATGTAACTGCTCTCAAAGACAGCCAGCGATACACTGACAGGAGGTAATTGCTCCCACAGTTTATCACTGAGCTGCTGTGAGAGAGTTCACCAGAGTTCATCAGTTGATTAGCTCCAGTGATCTCCCTTGCGGTACCACTGCGGTGTAGGAAAGTTTTCATGCAGTGGTGCAGTAAGTGAGAGCACCGGATGAACTCTGGTGAACTCTCACGGCAGCTCGGTGTTACACTGCGGGAGCGATTACCTCCTGTCAGTGTATCACCGGGTGCCAGGTAGAGCAGTCACATCTCCTGATGTGACTACTCTACAGGTGAGATCGCCGTGGGACAATCGGGATTAACAGGACTACGACGGACAGGTGAGTATATGTTGGTTTACTATTTTACATTATTTCAAGGAGACGAGGGTGTCAGGGATTGGGAGTTAAGGTGAGTATAATTTGTTTTTATTTGAATATGTATGTAATTTTACTTCTTTTTTTTAACTGTGGGCACAGGCACTGGCAGATGAGACTACGTCTCCCATCAGTGGCACCCGCAGTCACTGTTATCAGTGACAGCAGACGTCGCCTGATGGGAGCAGTAGTCTCATCAGCCCATGCCTGCAGGTCACAGTCACAGCTGCGGGGTCACACTGACATCTTCACACTGACATCTGCCAGCATGACCCCGCAGCACTCTGACCGACGTTCTTACCGGCAGTTACGTTACCGCCCATAAAAACCACCGCGCCTGTTTCCCACCATTGGAAGCCGGTAAAATGCAAAATAAAAACTCAGCAAATCCACAAACATTTTTATACCTGCGTTTTTGCAGATGATTTGACTCACTCAATTGAAGTCAATGGGTGCAGAAACGCACTGCAAATATGCATGTAAATTTACTGATCATGTGCACAACACTTCAGGATTGTCAATGAATAAGCTTGCATAAGGATTCCTTAGCGTTTTTGGCTCATTTCTGCTCGGAAAAGCGCTGCGAAAACACATAAAAAACGCACTGTGTGCACATAGCCTTAGACATTTAGTTTTGTTGCTGATTTCGTGTTACTTTAGAAAATAATAATATATCAAAATTATATAATATATTTCGTATTTATATTCATCAATATTGGAAAATATTATAAATATGTATACTAACATTTTTACATATTTTTTATCAATGATAAACAATGTAAAAAAATGGAAGTTGTACTTTATTTTGGTCAAGAAAAAAAACAATCTTCAAAAAATAATTGGAAAAATTTTAAAAAATCCATACTTTTGTAAAATTGATTCAAAAGTTTATAGCTTTAAATGAGCTGTTTTCATTTTTTTAGGTAAATGTATCCTTATAATAGGAATGCTTCATTTTTTATAGTTAACATATAAGGGTTTTTTTCTATGCCTTACACTATTTTGAATACTAAGCAAAACTAAACAATTAAAAGAAGTAAAACATGGTATTTGCTAATTAGGTTGACTTTTAAAAAGATCCTAGTAAGCACTGCAAAACGCTAGGGTTCCAAAGCTGTTGTTCTCACTTTTAACTACTAGTAATATAACTTGTAGGAAAGAAGAAGAGCAGATAGTGTCTTATCTCACAATTAATAGAAGATTTACCAGTAATATAACTGATCACTTGATATAAAATGTTCACAAGCATACAATGGCGTCTGCCGCAGATCCACCGGTCGCCGTGCGACCGTAGCTAAATCACTGAATCAGAGGATTTGTGGGTTATGATCCACGCTGGCAGCTACTCCAAATCAGACAAAGTGTACAATTGAACAGTGGTTTAGTCTATGCATTTCGGAGTGCACATAACTCCTTCCTCAGAAAATACCACAAGTATGGTATCGTGGTATTTCCTGAGGAAAGAGTCATGTCACATGCACTCCGAAACGAATAGACTAAACCACTGTTCAATTGTACACTTTGTCTGATTTGGAGTAGATGGCAGCGCGGATCATAACCCACAAATCCTCCTATTCAGCACTTTTAACTACTATAATACTGCTCCATGTACAAGAATATAACTACTATAATACTGCCCCTATGTACAAGAATATAACTACTATAATACTGCCTCTATGTACAAGAATATAACTACTATAATACTGCTCCTATGTACAAGAATATAACTACTATAATACTGCCCCTATGTACAAGAATATAACTACTATAATACTGCTCCTATGTACAAGAATATAACTACTATAACACTGCTCCTATGTACAAGAATATAACTACTATAATACTGCCCCTATGTACAAGACTATAACTACTATAATACTGCCCCTATGTACAAGAATATAACTACTATAACACTGCTCCTATGTACAAGAATATAACTACTATAATACTGCTCCTATGTACAAGAATATAACTACTATAATACTGCTCCTATGTACAAGAATATAACTACTATAATATTGCCCCTATGTACAAGACTATAACTACTATAATACTGCCTCCTATGTACAGGAATATAACTACTATAATACTGCTCCCTATGTACAAGAATATAACTACTATAATACTGCCCCTATGTACAAGAATATAACTACCGTACTATAATACTGCTCCTATGTACAATACTATAACTACTATAATACTGCCCCCTATGTACAATAATATAACTACTATAATATTGTCCCCTATGTACAAGAATATAACTACTATAATACTGCTCCTATGTACAAGAATATAACTACTATAATACTGCCCCTATGTACAAGAATATAACTACTATAATACTGCTCCTATGTACAAGAATATAACTACTATAATACTGCTCCAATGTACAAGAATATAACTACTATAATACTGCCCCTATGTACAAAAACATAACTACTATAATACTGCTCCTATGTACAAGAATATAACTACTATAATATTGCCCCTATGTACAAGACTATAACTACTATAATACTGCCTCCTATGTACAGGAATATAACTACTATAATACTGCCTCCTATGTACAGGAATATAACTACTATAATACTGCTCCCTATGTACAAGAATATAACTACTATAATACTGCTCCTATGTACAATAATATAACTACTATAATACTGCCCCTATGTACAATAATATAACTACTATAATACTGTCCCCTATGTACAAGAATATAACTACTATAATACTGCCCCCTATGTACAAGAATATAACTACTATAATACTGCTCCTATGTACAAGAATATAACTACTATAATACTGCCCCTATGTACAAGAATATAACTACTATAATACTGCTCCTATGTACAAGAATATAACTACTATAATACTGCTCCAATGTACAAGAATATAACTACTATAATACTGCCCCTATGTACAAGAATATAACTACTATAATACTGCCCCTATGTACAAGAATATAACTACTATAATACTGCCCCTATGTACAAGACTATAACTACTATAATACTGCCCCTATGTACTAGAATATACTATAATACTGCTCCTCAGTACAAGAATATAACTACTATAATACTGCTCCTATGTACAAGAATATAACTACTATAATACTGCTCCTATATACAAGAATATAACTACTATAATACTGCTCCTATGTACAAGAATATAACTACTATAATACTGCCCCTATGTACAAGAACATAACTACTATAATACTGCTCCTATGTACAAGAATATAACTACTATAATACTGCTCCTATGTACAAGAATATAACTACTATAATACTGCCCCTATGTACTAGAATATACTATAATACTGCTCCTCAGTACAAGAATATAACTACTATAATACTGCTCCTATGTACAAGAACATAACTACTATAATACTGCTCCTATGTACAAGAATATAACTACTATAATACTGCCCCTATGTACTAGAATATACTATAATACTGCTCCTCAGTACAAGAATATAACTACTATAATACTGCCCCTATGTACAAGAACATAACTACTATAATACTGCTCCTATGTAAAAGAATATAACTACTATAATACTGCCCCTATGTACAAGACTATAACTACTATAATACTGCCCCTATGTACTAGAATATACTATAATACTGCTCCTCAGTACAAGAATATAACTACTATAATACTGCTCCTATGTACAAGAATATAACTACTATAATACTGCTCCTATATACAAGAATATAACTACTATAATACTGCTCCTATGTACAAGAATATAACTACTATAATACTGCCCCTATGTACAAGAACATAACTACTATAATACTGCTCCTATGTACAAGAATATAACTACTATAATACTGCTCCTATGTACAAGAATATAACTACTATAATACTGCTCCTATGTACAAGAATATAACTACTATAATACTGCCCCTATGTACTAGAATATACTATAATACTGCTCCTCAGTACAAGAATATAACTACTATAATACTGCCCCTATGTACAAGAACATAACTACTATAATACTGCTCCTATGTACAAGAATATAACTACTATAATACTGCCCCTATGTACAAGACTATAACTACTATAATACTGCCCCTATGTACTAGAATATACTATAATACTGCTCCTCAGTACAAGAATATAACTACTATAATACTGCTCCTATGTACAAGAATATAACTACTATAATACTGCTCCTATATACAAGAATATAACTACTATAATACTGCTCCTATGTACAAGAATATAACTACTATAATACTGCCTGTTGTGAATTTGGATTCTGGGCTCCCCCGGTGGCCGCTTGTGGAATTGGACTTGTCATCCTCTTTCCTGTTTCACCTGGTTCCATCAGTAGTGGGTGTCGCTATTTAAGCTCATTTCTCTGGTGGTTTCTTGCCGGTCAACAATGTTATCTGATGCCTCTCAGTGCTTGTTCCTGCTTCTAGACAACTACTAGATAAGTTGGACTTTTGTCCATGTTTTGTTTTGCCTATTTGTTCCAGTTCACAGCTGAAGTTTTGTTACTGTGTCTGGAAAGCTCTCGTTGATCAGGGATTGCTACTCTGGCGTTATGAGTTAATGCCAGAGTTTAAGGTAATCTCTGGATGGTGTTTTGTTAGTGTTTTTCTGCTGACCATGAAAGTATACTATCTGTCTTCTGCTATCTAGTAAGCGGACCTCAAATTTGCTAAGACTATTTTCCTGCTGCGTTTGTTGTTTCATCTGAACTCACCGTCATTATATGTGGGGGGCTACTGTCTTCTTTTGAATATTTCTCTAGAGGTGAGCCAGGTCTTATATTTCCCTCTGCTAGCTATTTAGGTCTTAGGCCAGAGCTGGGCATCTAGCGATAAATAGGAAATGCTACCTGGCTATTTCTAGTTGCGCGGCAGGCTTAGTTCATGGTCAGTATAGTTCCATCTTCCGAGAGCTTGTCCCTCTATAGGCTTGCTATGATCTCTGCCTGCAGAGATCATGACAGTTTGACCGGCCCATAAAGTGTTAAAGACCCAGGTTGAGAAAGGAGAGTTATAAGAAGTCTGCTGGAATTTTTTTTTTTTTTTTTTTTCCTCCAGTCTGCCTTGCTGCAGTCTTTTTTCTCTCTCTCCTCCTAATCTCTGTATGCTCTGTGTGCACCTGACAATAATGGATCTCCTGAGTGTAACTGCGGGTTTGAATAATCTCATCACGAAAGTACAAAATTTACAAGATTTTGTGGTACATGCTCCGGTATCTGAGCCGAGAATTCCTTTGCCGGAGTTCTTCACAGGGAATAGAGCTAGCTTCCAGAATTTCCGAAATAATTGTAAGCTTTATTTGTCCCTGAAGTCTCGTTCAGCTGGAGACCCTGCTCAGCAGGTTAGGATTGTGATTTCCTTGCTCAGGGGTGACCCTCAAGATTGGGCCTTCTCATTGCCAGCAGGGGATCCTGCGTTACGCGATGTGGATGCGTTTTTTCTGGCCTTGGGCTTGCTTTATGAGGAACCTCATTTGGAACTTCAGGCAGAAAAAACTTTGATGGCACTATCTCAGGGGCAAGACGAAGCTGAAGTTTTCTGCCAAAAATTCCGTAAATGGTCTGTGCTTACTCAGTGGGATGAGTGGAAGACCGCATTTAATACGCCCGAGGGCCACTTTGAGTATTTGGTCATGCCTTTTGGTCTTTCTAATGCCCCTTCAGTTTTCCAGTCTTTTATGCATGATATTTTCCGCGATTTTCTGGATAAATTTATGATAATATATCTGGATGATATTCTGATTTTTTCTGATGACTGGGACTCTCATGTCCAGCAGGTCAGGAGAGTTTTTCAGGTTCTGCGGTCTAATTCTTTATGTGTGAAGGGGTCTAAGTGCGTTTTTGGGGTCCAGAAAATTTCCTTTTTGGGGTATATTTTTTCTCCCTCTTCCATTGAGATGGATCCCGTCAAGGTGCAAGCTATTTGTGACTGGACTCAGCCCTCCTCTCTTAAGGGTCTTCAGAGATTTTTGGGCTTTGCCAACTTTTACCGCCGATTTATTGCTGGTTTTTCGGATGTCGTTAAACCACTGACTGATTTGACCAGACAAGGCGCTGATGTTGCTAATTGGTCCCCTCATGCTGTAGAGGCCTTTCAGGAGCTTAAGCGCCGTTTTGCCTCTGCCCCTGTGTTGCGTCAGCCTGATGTGAATCTGCCTTTTCAGGTTGAGGTTGACGCTTCGGAGATCGGAGCTGGGGCAGTGTTGTCGCAGAAAGGTTCCGACTGCTCCGTCATTAGGCCTTGTGCCTTCTTTTCTCGCAAATTTTCGCCCGCAGAGCGGAATTATGATGTTGGGAATCGGGAGCTTTTGGCCATGAAGTGGGCGTTTGAGGAGTGGCGCCATTGGCTCGAGGGGGCTAGGCATCAGGTGGTGGTATTGACTGACCACAAAAATTTGATTTATCTTGAGACTGCCAGACGCCTGAATCCTAGACAGGCGCGCTGGTCTTTATTTTTTTCTCGCTTTAATTTTGTGGTGTCATACCTACCGGGTTCTAAGAATGTTAAGGCAGATGCCCTTTCTAGGAGTTTTGACCCGGACTCTCCTGGTAATTCTGAACCCACAGGTATCCTTAGGGAGGGAGTAATTTTGTCGGCCGTTTCTCCTGATCTGCGGCGGTCCTTGCAAGAGTTTCAGGCGGATAGACCGGATCGTTGTCCGCCTGATAGACTGTTTGTTCCGGATGATTGGACCAGCAGAGTCATCTCTGAGGTACATTCTTCTGCATTGGCAGGTCATCCCGGAATTTTTGGTACCAGGGATTTGGTGGCAAGATCCTTCTGGTGGCCTTCCCTGTCACGAGATGTGCGAGTCTTTGTGCAGTCATGTGACGTTTGTGCTCGGGCCAAGTCTTGTAGTTCTCGGGCTAGCGGACTGCTGTTGCCCTTGCCTATTCCTAAGAGGCCTTGGACACACATCTCGATGGATTTTATTTCAGATCTGCCTGTTTCCCAGAAGATGTCTGTCATCTGGGTGGTCTGTGACCGTTTCTCTAAAATGGTCCATTTGGTTCCTCTGCCCAAGTTGCCTTCTTCTTCTGAGTTGGTTCCTCTGTTTTTTCAGAATGTTGTCCGATTGCACGGTATTCCTGAGAATATTGTTTCTGACAGAGGTACCCAATTTGTGTCTAGATTTTGGCGGGCATTCTGTGCTAGGATGGGCATAGATTTGTCTTTTTCATCTGCTTTTCACCCTCAGACTAATGGCCAGACCGAGCGGACTAATCAGACCCTTGAGACATATCTGAGGTGTTTTGTCTCTGCTGACCAGGATGATTGGGTTGCTTTTTTGCCATTGGCAGAGTTCGCCCTCAATAATCGGGCCAGTTCTTCCACCTTGGTGTCCCCGTTTTTCTGTAATTCGGGGTTTCACCCTCGATTTTCCTCCGGTCAGGTGGAATCCTCGGATTGTCCTGGAGTGGATGCGGTGGTGGAGAGATTGCATCACATCTGGGGGCAGGTTATGGACAATTTGAAGTTGTCCCAGGAGAAGACTCAGCGTTTTGCCAACCGTCATCGTCGTGTTGGTTCTCGGCTTTGTGTTGGAGATTTAGTGTGGTTGTCTTCTCGTTTTGTCCCTATGAGGGTCTCTTCTCCTAAGTTTAAACCTCGGTTCATCGGCCCTTATAGAATATTGGAGATTCTTAATCCTGTTTCTTTCCGTTTGGACCTCCCTGCGTCCTTTTCCATTCATAACGTTTTTCATCGGTCGTTATTGCGCAGGTATGAGGTACCTGTTGTACCTTCAGTTGAGCCTCCTGCTCCGGTGTTGGTTGAGGGTGAGTTGGAGTACGTTGTGGAGAAAATTTTGGACTCTCGTGTTTCCAGACGGAAACTCCAGTATCTGGTCAACTGGAAGGGTTACGGCCAGGAGGATAATTCTTGGGTCAATGCATCTGATGTTCATGCTTCTGATCTTGTTCGTGCCTTCCATAGGGCTCATCCTGGTCGCCCTGGTGGATCTGGTGAGGGTTCGGTGCCCCCTCCTTGAGGGGGGGGTACTGTTGTGAATTTGGATTCTGGGCTCCCCCGGTGGCCGCTTGTGGAATTGGACTTGTCATCCTCTTTCCTGTTTCACCTGGTTCCATCAGTAGTGGGTGTCGCTATTTAAGCTCATTTCTCTGGTGGTTTCTTGCCGGTCAACAATGTTATCTGATGCCTCTCAGTGCTTGTTCCTGCTTCTAGACAACTACTAGATAAGTTGGACTTTTGTCCATGTTTTGTTTTGCCTATTTGTTCCAGTTCACAGCTGAAGTTTTGTTACTGTGTCTGGAAAGCTCTCGTTGATCAGGGATTGCTACTCTGGCGTTATGAGTTAATGCCAGAGTTTAAGGTAATCTCTGGATGGTGTTTTGTTAGTGTTTTTCTGCTGACCATGAAAGTATACTATCTGTCTTCTGCTATCTAGTAAGCGGACCTCAAATTTGCTAAGACTATTTTCCTGCTGCGTTTGTTGTTTCATCTGAACTCACCGTCATTATATGTGGGGGGCTACTGTCTTCTTTTGAATATTTCTCTAGAGGTGAGCCAGGTCTTATATTTCCCTCTGCTAGCTATTTAGGTCTTAGGCCAGAGCTGGGCATCTAGCGATAAATAGGAAATGCTACCTGGCTATTTCTAGTTGCGCGGCAGGCTTAGTTCATGGTCAGTATAGTTCCATCTTCCGAGAGCTTGTCCCTCTATAGGCTTGCTATGATCTCTGCCTGCAGAGATCATGACAACTGCCCCTATGTACAAGAACATAACTACTATAATACTGCTCCTATGTACAAGAATATAACTACTATAATACTGCTCCTATGTACAAGAATATAACTACTATAATACTGCTCCTATGTACAAGAATATAACTACTATAATACTGCTCCTATATACAAGAATATAACTACTATAATACTGCTCCTATGTACAAGAATATAACTACTATAATACTGCCCCCTATGTACAAGAATATAACTACTATAATACTGCTCCTATGTACAAGAATATAACTACTATAATACTGCCCCCTATGTACAAGAATATAACTACTATAATACTGCTCCTATGTACAAGAATATAACTACTATAATACTGCTCCTATGTACAAGAATATAACTACTATAATACTGCCCCTATGTACAAGAATATAACTACTATAATACTGCTCCTATGTACAAGAATATAACTACTATAATACTGCTCCTATGTACAAGAATATAACTACTATAATACTGCCCCTATGTACAAGAATATATCTACTGAAATGTTATATCTTATGTAAAGCGGATTACTCCTGTAATACTACCTGTTTGCTATGTTACAATTCTACCTTCTTTACTATAATAAAACGTCCTATGCTTCCTTGTTCAGACAATTGTGTTCTACTCTGTGAGATAAGTCAATGTGAAGCCATTTCCTAAAGATATTAGTTCTTTCCTTTTTTTCTTTGATGTAATTCTGAATGTAGCAGCCGATCAGGAGTTGCTGCTGAATTTAATGGTCACATGACAATGTTTATCTTGGTAACAATCGAGGGACAGAGGGCTGAGAATGGGGGAGCGTTGTATAGATATGGGGTTGTCTAGTGGTGGACATCCCCTCTAAGACAGCAGTCTACACTCTGTGGCTTTCACACTGTTGAGAAACTACAAACTCTGCCTTCGCTGCAGAAAAGAAGCCTTTAAACTTAATTTCAGACAAAATGTAGCAGGTAGAAGCTATATCCATGTGATCGCTGACACCAATAATTGGTCTTAATCGGTGATGCCTGAGTTAATGCTATCGCCAATGCCAAGGTGATGATGGTACTGGATAACTTTTTTGGCTTTTGAAGTTTTCTTATCATCGATCAATATTTTGTTTTTGCAAAAGTATCCAAAGTCACACTAATGGCCGAACCAAAATAGTTCAGTTGGCGGTCAATCGTCTGTCAGTAGTCTTTAACCTGTGTCTGTCCATCTAGACCAAAGCTCCAACCATTTTGACAATACAGCCATAGGCTGAGAGTTGGGTCAGCCACCCTGAATGAAACGAACTATTTCAGGTCATACATTGGTATTTACGAGCATTCATTTTCCCCCCCAAAGACAAGTACTTTGGTATTACTAGATTTTGGCATAATTCCCATTGTTCACTATGGACAAATTTAGGAAGACGTTGTCTGAACCAATCAACCTATTAAACTCATATACCTAATGAGGAAAAAAAAACAACATTTCAATCTCCGAATGCAAGAGCAATAAGCCAGACTAGATATTCAATGCATCACCCCTCTGAGAGTAAAATCAAATTTTAATTTTCCAGTTCGTAATTTCTCTAATTTAATTCTGTTTTTGGATACATCAATTTGTGCCATTGCACCATGTAATTTCCTTGATTGGATATTCCTTGTGCCATCTTTGTGACTTGGGGGTCCTCAAAAGTATGATACCAAACAACGGAATATGTATATTAGTTCACCACCGTCTTGTAGGGTCATGGACACCTCAATGTGCGGAAGGGAACTAGAAACGTCTTCTTGTAGAAGTGACAGAGTCTGATCTTGTTCACATTCGACGAGACCCAGGGTTTTTTTTGTGATTTCCTTTTTTTCCTCCCCTTCTTTCAAGAGTCATAACTTTTTTATTTTTGCTTCAGCATAGCCTTATTTTTTGCTTTACTACTCGTAGTTTTGGGTGAAACATTTTGAAAAACTCTGAACTCTATTTTTTTTTTATTTTACAAACATTTCATCTTTTTCTGTTTCCCATATTTTTCTGTCATCCGAGCTGTTTGACGGGTTTGTGTTTTGCATTTTGTATGACGCGTACCTTTTTTTTTTACAGTTTAATCGCGTTTCAGTGTTCTTTTTCTGTGTAAAGTACATTGATGAATTTGTTTTATGGTTTTTACTGTATTGGTTTATTTTGTTCAGACTTACCTTGTACTTTTATTAACATGATTAGGTCAAATATGTTTATTTATTTTATTTCTTTAAATTTGGCAACACAGTGACAATTTAAACTTTTAATTTTTTTTTAAATACTTTTAATAATTTTTCGATTCTTTTTTATTTTTTTGTGCCCTCAGGGGTCTTGAACCTGCAATACCTATGGGCTTATGTATTGCAGTATATAGTACAAAATAGGTTCTTCATTGAAGCCCATCCTCTGTTTGAGATTCTCATGGAAGAACAAAAATGGCAGACTCTTTCAGGAGGCGTGGATTGGAAAGACAACCCATCAGCATCTTGAGATCCCATCACCAAGTTGTGCCGCGTCCTGTAATCACAAGACTCTAATGTCAGAGATTGCCGTTGGCTCTTAAGTAATTAAACTGCACCAATCAGAGCCAGCCTGTACCTGCCCCATGTCAGGAAGGGGCTAAACAGTAAGAGTCTCAAAAATATCCAAAAGTAGCCAAATACTTTCCACAGCTGTCAGACGAACTGTCACTTGTTCGACAGTCATTCTTCCCAACCACCCCCACCCAATACTCATGAAGGTGAGGTAGAATGTGTTCTCAATCAGAAAAGTTACCATACCTAACTTGAGATTATAGAATTGTGGCTGGACTACAAAGGAGATTATCAATTTGCACTATATTGAAGTAATCAAGCTTTTAAAAATAGATAAAAAACAAAGTAATAAAAGTTTGAATAACCCCTTTTCTCCCAACAGGAAAAAAAAAAATTAAAGTATAAGCTTGTCTTTGAAAGTCTTATTTATAAAGATATAAAGTAAATTAATTTATACAGTAAACATTGTGAATAAAAAAAAAACAGAACAGACATGTTTGGTCACTCACTACAAATTGCAATAAAAAGCGAAAATGATAAAAATAAAAAAACAATTAAAATTACATATCACAAACAAAAAAGAAACCCTCATACAGTTCCACCAGAGGAATGAAAAAAATGAAAAAATATCAATGGTTTAGAAAATGGTGACACAATTTTTTTTTTATAAAATTCTAATTTGTTTAGCCATTTTTTGTTTTGCCATATTCGTACTGACCTGAAAATTCATGTAATCCTGTCACCAGGTCAATTTTATCATCAAGTATTGAAATGAAACCCCAAAAACTGGCAGAATTACATTTTTTTTTGTCATTTCACCCATTTTGATATTTTTTTCTCATTTTTCAGGACATGCTGACACAAAACACAAAAAACAGTGGTGGAGTTAAAAAATTTTTGCCATTTCTCCCCATTTTGATATTTTTTCAGCACATTATATGGTGAAGTGAATGGGGTCATTCAAATCTGCAACTTGTTCTGATACGTCAATTTTGTTTGCAAAAATAAAAAAGTTATGGCTCTTGTAAGAAGGGGAGGAAAAAATGAAAGAGAAAAAAAGGGAAAAAAGAGGGAAAGGGTTTAATGGTAGGAAGTAATAACAGATTTCTCTTGAGACAGTCCATACAACTTCTTTTGGGGATAGCAGCTAATCACTTGACTTTTAACATTGGACCAACTGTTTGCGGCAAAAGTTTTAGTTTTCGATTCTCTTATTTGGCCATTTACAGTTGGTAACTTCTAGTCATATTAATCAGCACGTCTAGAAAAGTCATGTAAAATCTTTTTGAAGGATGTTTCCCAGTTGGCAGTTTAGGATATTGGAGTTATTATTGGGCAGTCCTACTCCTTGCGTCCTACTAGGGCACATGAATCTGAACAATGGCAGGTTCCCTCAATGTGAGGGCGGCTCCTGCATAGCAGACCCGGTGTGTCCATGTATCAATAAATGGACGACCATTAACTTGAATATCTGGCATGAAATGTTACTGTGAAAGAAGAAGGAAAATCAGCACTAACCAAACTCACATAACTACACATGAGCATTGGATTAGTCTTGCGGACAGAATGCTTCCTACACCAAAGGCTCACAGGTGCATGTGAACACCCGGGCAGACGAGCTCATTCGAATGTGCAGGATTGAAGATGAAGGGTAGACTCCATGGACACTGATCGGTGAAAAAAATCTTTTTTATTAATTGCATAAAAAAGACATGGAGCGCTGATGACCATGCGGACTATGGCCGTTTCGCGTACACCCTACGCTTCAATGGGTCCGGGTACCTGGACACTATTCCTTCTGGACACCTTGGTACTTAGACCCATTGAAGCATAATGTGTACTTGAAACTGCCATAGTCTGCACCACCATCTGTGCTCCAACGCCTTCATGTCTTTCTTATATAACTAGTAAAGAAGTTTTTTTCACCGATCATTGTCCATGGAATATCACCCTTCAACTTCTATCATGCACATTGACGTTGATGTTACTTTTCCTCAGTTGGGAATTGCGTGACTTTTCGCAACCCCACCAACGACCATAACTGGTTTGTGAAGGTAAGAGTAGTCAGACTCATGATGATCTGATGATGGCCACACTGACTTAATTTTCAAAACGGGATTATCTTCATGAGACAAGCCCTCTGTTCAATTTTTTTGCGTTCCAAAAAAAAGAATTTTCAACCTTTTTTTTTTTTTTTTACATAAAACCCTAAAATCCATCTCTAAGTTCGTGGTAGAGAGTAACCTCGGGGCAGAAGGAGAACAATCTTTTCTTTCTTTCTTCTTTTCTTTCTTCTAAACAAATCCTGATCTCCAAATTAAAAGCAACAGAAAGGAAATCTGAATAAGTTCTGTTCCAGTTAATTTCATCCTCCTGATTGCAGCCCTGTTCTTCGTATTAGCTTAATTAATTAAAAGTGTCAGATTCACAATTTGCATTCAATGCATTTTTATTTTCTAATTGGAAACAAATGTTTACCAGAATATCTCTTTGCTGGAAGCGAATAGCAACGTGCAATGACTTGTGTGAGACTAAACTATACATTGTAAACGGAAAAACAAAATCCAGCGCTGTCGGGAAGGCTCTAAAACAGAAAGATGGATGTCTGTGATAACAAGACAACATGGCTGCACAAAGAAGACATAAAAAATACCATAAGGGAAAAAAGACCATAGATAAGAATGATAGGGCACATAAATAATAGCAAATTATGAAGGAATACATTTCTTTTACAATTTATACCACTTTTTTGGCTATGGGAAAATATATACAGTCAGTTGGGCGATGGTTGGACACTCTTCCTTCTACCAAGTTCCACCAAGTTTTCCAAAAGTTATCAAAACACTAAAAATTGAAAAATATTTGCATAACCATCTATTGCGCAAAAATAACTGTAACTTTTCTATGCCAGTTCTCTGGAAAAAATTGTTTGATGATTTGATTTCCCCTCTTAAAATAGACAGGGTAAAGATGCACCAAACTTATCAAACAGACCAACTAGAAAAGCTGGCGCATTTTGAGAGCTGATTATAGATATAATACCTCAATTTCGGACTAAGGTGAATTACTGTCGAACGAAGAGAACCATAAAAATTCAATAGATCTTTATTAAATACAAAATAAAAACAATTAAAAATAAAATTATAGAAAAAGAGTAACACTAGCAGAGTTCCCAGTTGGGGGGAGGTATAACTAATTTGTCCTAGAAAAAGTACGTAAGGATAGTCCAAAAAATAATAAAGTAATACATATCTTGTGCAAGCACTATATAGTACCACTGGTAAACATTTATGACTGATAAGTAAGGATTATAATATCCTGAACAGCTTAGAAACAAATCGCAAAAAATATGTAAATTTAATATATAACTATCATTCAAAAGCTGCCTGGAAAAAATGTATGTAGCAGTGATGGCTGTGAGCCAAGTGTTATACAAGTCCACATAGTCCACAGATGTAAATAATTAAACAAATAAGTAAAGAAGTGGAAAAGAAAAGCCATAGAAATAATTACCTTAGTAGAAAAAATGTGCTGTAGGACGGTGTCATGATCTCAATGGCAAGAGAACATAGCATCAGCATATATATGAACTAGCTCTTGGAAGATGGAACTGAGCTGACCATGAACTAAACCTAACGCACAACTAGCAGTGGCCGGGTAGCATGCCTACGTTGATTCTAGATGCCCAGCACCAGCCGGAGGACTAACTAAAGCTAGCAGAGGAAAATATTAGTCCTAGCTCACCTCTAGAGAAATACCCCGAAAGGAGACAGAGGCCCCCCCACATGTATTGGCGGTGAGTTAAGAAGAAATAACAAACGTAGTATGAAAATAGGTTTAGCAAATTTGAGGTCCACTTACTACATAGCAGAAGACAGAAAGGACACTTTCATGGTCAGCTGAAAACCCTATCAAAACACCATCCAGAAATTACTTTAAAACTCTGGCATTAACTCATAACACCAGAGTGGCAATTCCTGTTCACAAGAGCTTTCCAGACACAGTAACGAAACTACAGCTGTGAACTGGAACAAAAATGCAAAAACAAACATGGACAAGAGTCCAACTTATCTAGTAGTTGTCTAGGAGCAGGAACAAGCACAGAGAGGCTTCTGATAACATTGTTGACCGGCAAGGAACTAACAGAGCAGCAAGGTTATATAGCGACTCCCACATCCTGATGGGAACAGGTGAACAGAGAAGATGAAGACACAGTTCAATTCCACCAGTAGCCACCGGGGGAGCCCAGAATCCAAATTCACAACAGTACCCCCCCCTCAAGGAGGGGGCACCGAACCCTCACCAGAACCACCAGGGCGATCAGGATGGGCCCTATGAAAGGTACGAACCAGATCAGAGGCATGAACATCAGATGCATTCACCCAAGAATTATCCTCCTGGCCGTATCCCTTCCACTTGACCAGATACTGGAGTCTCCGTCTGGAAACACGAGAGTCTAAGATTTTCTCCACAACGTACTCCAACTCACCCTCAACCAACACCGGAGCAGGAGGCTCAACGGAAGGCACAACCGGTACCTCATACCTGCGCAACAATGACCGATGAAAAACGTTATGAATAGAAAAGGATGCAGGGAGGTCCAAACGGAAGGAAACAGGGTTAAGAATCTCCAATATCTTATACGGGCCGATGAACCGAGGCTTAAACTTAGGAGAAGAGACCCTCATAGGGACAAAACGAGAAGACAGCCACACCAAATCCCCAACACAAAGCCGAGGACCAACACGACGGTGGCGGTTGGCAAAAAGCTGAGTCTTCTCCTGGGACAACCTCAAATTGTCCACCACCTGCCCCCAGATCTGATGCAATCTCTCCACCACAGCATCCACTCCAGGACAATCCGAAGATTCCACCTGACCAGAGGAAAATCGAGGATGAAACCCCGAATTACAGAAAAACGGGGACACCAAAGTGGCAGAGCTGGCCCGATTATTGAGAGCGAACTCCGCCAATGGCAAAAAAGCAACCCAATCATCCTGGTCAGCAGACACAAAACACCTCAGATATGTCTCCAGGGTCTGATTAATCCGCTCGGTCTGGCCATTCGTCTGAGGATGGAAAGCGGACGAAAAAGATAAATCTATGCCCATCCTAGCACAGAATGCCCGCCAAAATCTAGACACGAATTGGGTCCCTCTGTCAGAAACGATATTCTCAGGAATACCATGCAAACGAACAACATTTTGAAAAAACAGAGGAACCAACTCGGAAGAAGAAGGCAACTTGGGCAGAGGAACCAAATGGACCATCTTAGAAAAACGGTCACACACCACCCAGATGACAGACATCTTCTGAGAAACAGGCAGATCTGAAATAAAATCCATCGAGATGTGCGTCCAAGGCCTCTTAGGAATAGGCAAGGGCAACAATAATCCACTAGCCCGAGAACAACAAGACTTGGCCCGAGCACAAACGTCACAAGACTGCACAAAGCCTCGCACATCTCGTGACAGGGAAGGCCACCAGAAGGACCTTGCCACCAAATCCCTGGTACCAAAAATGCCAGGATGACCTGCCAACGCAGAAGAATGAACCTCAGAGATGACTCTACTGGTCCAATCATCAGGAACAAACAGTTTATCAGGTGGGCAACGATCAGGTCTATCCGCCTGAAACTCCTGCAAGGCCCGCCGCAGGTCTGGAGAAACGGCTGACAATACCACTCCGTCCTTAAGGATACCTGTGGGCTCAGAGTTACCAGGCGAGTCAGGCTCAAAACTCCTAGAAAGGGCATCCGCCTTAACATTCTTAGAACCCGGTAGGTATGACACCACAAAATTAAACCGAGAGAAAAATAATGACCAGCGCGCCTGTCTAGGATTCAGGCGCCTGGCGGTCTCAAGATAAATCAAATTTTTGTGGTCAGTCAATACCACCACCTGATGTCTGGCTCCCTCAAGCCAATGGCGCCACTCCTCAAAAGCCCACTTCATGGCCAAAAGCTCCCGATTCCCAACATCATAATTCCGCTCAGCGGGCGAAAATTTACGGGAAAAGAAGGCACAAGGCCTCATCACGGAGCAGTCAGAACTTCTCTGCGACAACACTGCCCCAGCTCCGATCTCAGAAGCGTCGACCTCAACCTGAAAAGGTAGAGCAACATCAGGCTGACGCAACACAGGGGGAGAGGAAAAACGGCGCTTAAGCTCCCGAAAGGCCTCCACAGCATCAGGGGACCAATCAGCAACATCAGCACCCTTCTTAGTCAAATCGGTCAATGGCTTAGCAATATCCGAAAAACCAGCAATAAATCGACGATAAAAGTTAGCAAAGCCCAAAAATTTCTGAAGACTCTTAAGAGAAGAGGGCTGCGTCCAATCACAAATAGCTTGAACCTTGACAGGATCCATTTCAATGGAAGAGGGGGAAAAAATATATCCCAAAAAGGAAATCCTCTGTACCCCAAAAACACACTTAGAACCCTTCACACACAAAGAATTAGACCGCAAAACCTGAAAAACCCTCCTGACTTGCTGGACATGAGAGTCCCAGTCATCCGAAAAAATCAGAATATCATCCAGATACACAATCATAAATTTATCCAAATAATCGCGAAAAATATCATGCATAAAGGACTGGAAAACTGACGGAGCATTTGAAAGACCAAAAGGCATCACTAAATACTCAAAGTGGCCCTCGGGCGTATTAAATGCGGTTTTCCACTCATCCCCCTGCCTGATTCGCACCAAATTATACGCCCCACGAAGGTCAATCTTAGAGAACCACTTGGCCCCCTTTATGCGAGCAAACAAATCAGTCAGCAACGGCAATGGGTATTGATATTTAACAGTGATCTTATTCAAAAGCCGATAATCAATACATGGTCTCAAAGAGCCGTCTTTTTTTGACACAAAGAAAAAACCGGCTCCTAAGGGAGATGACGATGGACGAATATGTCCCTTTTCCAAGGACTCCCTTATATATTCTCGCATAGCAGCATGTTCAGGCACAGACAGATTAAATAAACGACCCTTTGGGTATTTACTACCCGGGATTAAATCTATGGCACAATCGCACTCTCGGTGCGGAGGTAACGAACCAAGCTTGGATTCTTCAAAGACGTCACGATAGTCAGACAGGAACTCAGGAATTTCAGAGGGAATAGATGATGAAATGGAAACCACAGGTACATCCCCATGAGCCCCCTTACATCCCCAGCTCAACACAGACATAGCTCTCCAGTCGAGGACTGGGTTGTGAGATTGCAGCCAAGGCAATCCTAGCACCAAATCATCATGTAGATTATACAGCACCAGAAAGCGAATAATCTCCTGGTGATCCGGATTAATACGCATAGTTACTTGTGTCCAGTATTGTGGTTTATTATTAGCCAATGGGGTGGAGTCAATCCCCTTCAGAGGAATAGGAGTCTCCAAAGGCTCTAAATCATACCCACAGCGTTTGGCAAAGGACCAATCCATAAGACTCAAAGCGGCGCCAGAGTCGACATAGGCGTCCGTGGTAATAGATGACAAAGAGCAAATCAGGGTCACAGATAGAATAAACTTAGACGGTAAGGTGCAAATGGAAACAGATTTACCAAGCTTTTTAGTGCGCTTAGAGCATGCTGATATAACATGAGTAGAATCACCACAATAGAAACACAACCCATTTTTCCGTCTAAAATTCTGCCGCTCGCTTCGGGACAGAATTCTATCACACTGCATACTCTCTGGCGACTTCTCAGTGGACACCGCCAGATGGTGCACTGGTTTGCGCTCCCGCAAACGCCTATCGATCTGAATAGCCATTGTCATGGACTCATTCAGACCCGCAGGCACAGGGAACCCCACCATAACATCCTTAATGGCATCAGAGAGACCCTCTCTGAAAGTCGCCGCCAGGGCGCACTCATTCCACTGAGTAAGCACAGACCATTTACGGAATCTTTGGCAGTAAATTTCCGCTTCATCTTGCCCCTGAGATAGGGACATCAAAGTTTTTTCTGCCTGAAGCTCCAAATGAGGTTCGTCATAAAGCAACCCCAAGGCCAGAAAAAACGCATCCACATTGAGCAACGCAGGATCCCCTGGTGTCAATGAAAAAGCCCAGTCTTGAGGGTCGCCCCGGAGCAAGGAAATCACAATCCTGACCTGCTGTGCAGGGTCTCCGGCAGAGCGAGATTTCAGGGACAAAAATAATTTGCAATTATTTCGAAAATTCTGAAACCCGGATCTATTCCCCGAGAAAAATTCCGGCAAAGGAATTCTCGGCTCAGATACAGGTGCATGACAAACAAAATCTTGCAAATTTTGTACCTTCGTGGCGAGATTATTCAAACCTGCAGTTACACTCTGAAGATCCATTACAAACAGGTGGACACAGAGCCATTCAAAGAAGGAGAGAAAAAAAAAAAAATTTCAGCAGACTACTTATTTCTCTCCTTTCTCAGCCAAGGATTTTAACCCTTTAGTGGGCCGGTCAAACTGTCATGATCTCAATGGCAAGAGAACATAGCATCAGCATATATATGAACTAGCTCTTGGAAGATGGAACTGAGCTGACCATGAACTAAACCTAACGCACAACTAGCAGTGGCCGGGTAGCATGCCTACGTTGATTCTAGATGCCCAGCACCAGCCGGAGGACTAACTAAAGCTAGCAGAGGAAAATATTAGTCCTAGCTCACCTCTAGAGAAATACCCCGAAAGGAGACAGAGGCCCCCCACATGTATTGGCGGTGAGTTAAGAAGAAATAACAAACGTAGTATGAAAATAGGTTTAGCAAATTTGAGGTCCACTTACTACATAGCAGAAGACAGAAAGGACACTTTCATGGTCAGCTGAAAACCCTATCAAAACACCATCCAGAAATTACTTTAAAACTCTGGCATTAACTCATAACACCAGAGTGGCAATTCCTGTTCACAAGAGCTTTCCAGACACAGTAACGAAACTACAGCTGTGAACTGGAACAAAAATGCAAAAACAAACATGGACAAGAGTCCAACTTATCTAGTAGTTGTCTAGGAGCAGGAACAAGCACAGAGAGGCTTCTGATAACATTGTTGACCGGCAAGGAACTAACAGAGCAGCAAGGTTATATAGCGACTCCCACATCCTGATGGGAACAGGTGAACAGAGAAGATGAAGACACAGTTCAATTCCACCAGTAGCCACCGGGGGAGCCCAGAATCCAAATTCACAACAGGACGGATAAGAATATCCCCCCACCCCGATGCATGTTTGGCAATATCAGCTTCTTCCGGGGGTGCTCTGCTTGTGTTACTCTTTTTCTTTAATTTTATTTTTAATTCTTTTTATTTTGTATTTAATAAAGATCTATTGACTCTTTATGCTTCTCTTTGTTCGACAGTAATTCACGTTGGTCCGATATTGAGGTATTATTGCTTCAATAGTCTACATAGGAGACTAGAAGCTGCCATAGCCCGATCGGCTCTGCTACATAGAGGCGGTGATCAGATCGCCTCTATATAGCTGAATTACTCACTTGCCATGAGCGCCAACCACTGGGTGGTGCTCACAGCCAGTTGGCACTGACAACCATAGAGGTCTCCAGGAGACCTCAGGTTGTCATGCCAACACACTGGTGGGTGTGGGTCACCGGTGGGCGTATTTCTGGTGCGATTGCCGGAAGCGCTTGCTAAATGCCGCTATCAGAGTTTGACAGCGGCATTTAACTAGTTAATAGCCGTGGGTGGATCACGATTCCATCCGCGGCTATTGCGGGCACATATCAGTTGTTCAAAACAGCTGATATGTGCCAGGAAAGATGTGGGCTCACCGCCGGAGCCCCCATCAAAGGGAGGGAGTCTGACATCAGCGCAAGTGTACACCCGATGTCAGTAAGGGGTTAAAAAAGTTAAACACTCATGATAATGACAATCATACTTTTAAAGATGGCAGAAAAACAAAAGGTTAATGTTCAAAGTAATAATTAGTTGAAAATATAAATATAAATAGAATCTAAATACAAAATAGGTTGACTTCATGTAAATAATAATAATAGATAGCATGCAAAAAAATTATTAGTTTCCTCTCCCCTGATGAAGCCTGCTTGACCAGCAATACACGTGGGGATCCATCACTGGCTTTCCTTTATACTAACTTTGATCTCACACTATGAGTTTGATATATTTAAAAGCAAAGTTATACTTTACGCTGTTGAGTATATAGCATTATATTACTATATTATTCATCATTAACCGGATTCTTTATTATTACTATTTTCATTGTTTCTATATCTGTGTTTTGGATATTTATTGCCTTAACTTATTTTAATACATTTATATTGGTGGTTTCTATACTTATTATATCATCTTGCACCTTGCTAGCTCTTATTATTGTACCTTATATTTTCATATATTATTGCACTTTATTAAATTTTTGCGTATTTATGCATATGATCTACATCTTTATATAAATTGCTATATATACGCATATTTTGCAAAGTTTATATCTTATTATATTAACTGTATATATGGATATTTGTATGTCTGGATGTCATTGCTAGGGATTTTTTCTGTTCTAATAGGTTTTATGAAGTTTTGATCCTAATAAACATATTTTTATATAGGTGTACATATTCTTTATGAATTGCTTTTCTTTCCTCTTTTTCTCTTTAAAAATAATTACAACACAAAAGTTATAGTTTAGGTAAATAGGTCTAATATACCATTATATGTGAAACAGGGTTCAGGACATGAGATGAAGCAAACTTTGACATATTCTTCAGTCTCTTTTTAAAAAAAATATGTGTGGAAAATTTTAAAAAAATGAAAACAAATAAAACAAAATTTTTAAAAAATTAGTATAAAAAATAAATGATAACAGTTTTGGAAAAGAACATCTATAAAAAAAAAATGGAGCGTAAACGTAATATTCATGTTCACTTTATAGAATATTGCACCGATACCAGAGATAAAATAGACCTCCAGAAAAGGTGAATAATGGTGTCAAAAAATGGTATTTTATGTTATTAGAAAAAAAATGATATAGAGGTATAAAAGGTGCTTCAACAGAGATGCCCCCAGACGAAGTCAAGCGAAACGCGCATCGGGGTAGAGAGACGCGGTGATGGTCCTCTTGTAGCTGAAAGTAAATATACCATTAAAGGTAACATATGTATTTAATTTAATGCTGTTAAGCTATTTCACCACGTATTATATGGATTATCAGGGAGGCCACTAATAATGCTATATTTATACAATTGTTGATATATCCTGCTTCTTGTACTCTATGTATTACATTTTCTTTGTTTCACCTGCTATCCACGTTCCCGCTGTTGAAGCACCCTTTATATCTTCGTATCTTTTTTCTAGCAAATAAATATACCCTTTTTTGATACCATTGTTCACTTTTTTCCCCTGGTGGTCTGTTTTGTCTGTTTTATCTCTGGTCAAGTTTATTAATCACTTTCCATATATCTTTCTATATATTTTGATTGACACTTAGGGATTTCTGCTTAAAAATAGGTCTGCTAGATAAGATATTACCTAAAAAAAATATTTTTAGACGATTAAATATTTGCAAAATATATATTTTTTTAATATTCAATGTACTCAAAAAATAGAAAATAACCAATTAAACAAAAAGTAACAATAAAAAACATAACAAAGGATGATATTTGTTGAAAAATGCACCATTGTATGTAAAATTAGAAAACAATATACTCAAAAAATAAACAAATAAATAAAAAGTAACTACAATTCAAAGTAAATAATGAAAAAAGATGACACTTGTAAAAACAAATGCACCATTGTATGTAAAATTACAAACAAATAAACAATGCTCTCAAAAAATAAGCAAATTAATAAAAAGTCAACTCAAATTCAAACTAAATAATAAAAAATAAAGAAAAAATATTATTTGTAGAAAAATGACCCAATTAGAAAAAATATTTCAATGTACTAAAAAATAAGCCAATAAATGAAAAGTAGATAAAATTCAAAGTAAATAATAATAAAAAATTAAAGAACAAATAATATTTGTAGAAAAATTACCCATTGTATGTAAAATTAGAAAAAATATACAATGCACCCCAAAAAATTAAATTGGCAAATAAATAAAAAGTAAATAGAATGCAAAACACATAATAATAAAAAAAAAAATATCAAAGGATGATAGTTGATGGAAAATGCAAAATTGTGTATAAAATATGAAAAAATACACAATGTACCATACTCAAAGAAATAAAATAAGCAAATAAATTAAAAGTAATTAAAATTCAGAAGTAAATAAAAGTAACAAATGATGATATTTGTAGGAAAAATGCACCACTGTTTTTAAAGTCAGAAAGATAAATCGTGTTGTGGACAATGGTAGAGTTAAAGACGGGAGGTAAAGCAAAGGTCATTAATGCTCAAGTAATAAATCCGGCTCAATAACTATATATTTTGTTGAACATGTAGACTTTAGGCTTTTTGTAAAGAACTCGGTAATGAAGATCAATACTGCTCTGGAGGAAAGTGGCATAAATAATTCCTCAACGTATACACGGTGGGATCTTTACAGTGTGTTGTATACAGTAATTGCATTTTATAGATGGCCGTGGAAAGCTTCAGTCTTCATTGATTTTGATCATAAACTAAAAGGCTACAAGAGGAAAAGAATGGCACGTTTTATGAAGAAGTCAGTCAGCTGGAGCTGAGAGTATAATGAAACTGTGGCCTGCTGCATGTGATCAATTCATATTTCTCTGAAAATGAATGAAGAATTTCAGCGCTTTCATTACGGGCCGCCAGCACGATTTTAAGAGGGCAATAAAATGGTCCCTGTGCTCCGGCCATCATTCCCATTTAAGACTTCCTGAATTACAACTCTCTTAATATCTTTTGATTTGGAGAATTTATATTTAGTGCCATCTATGAAAGGATTTTATTATTCGTTCTGTTGTACAGTACAATAGCGGCTGTCATCTTATAACCTGCCGATGATCACCATCCTCTCCAGAGCATTTTACTTTATAGTATATTTTATTTAAATTCTGGGGGAAGATAATATAACAAAATAAGATGTTACCTTTTCCCAAAACAACTTTTTACCCATGGCAAAAAATAGAGAAAATAGTTAAAATGTTAAAGGTGTGTATACTTTTGAAATTATTTTATTCATGTCGTCAATATATCCAAAATAAATCCTGTTTGTTTACTTTCATTTAAATTCATGAATCGCGTGCACCATTTTGATTAACTGGGCACCAAAAATGGCAACTAATACCAAAAGACAAAAAGGAAAAAAGGGATTTAAAAACAAATATGAAAATGATGAATGGGGGTCTTTGTCCTGGGGTATTCACTGACAATTATTATGCCAAATTCATCAAAGTCGTGCATATGGTTCATTAATTTGGTGCAAACTAAAAAAAGAGAATTTTTCCCGCTTTTTGCCAATTTTGCAACGTTTTGATCAAACAATTGCTTTTATTAAAAAAAATGTTGCAGAAGATGCATAAACTTTGTAACATGTCTATAAAATCACTACAAGGGGAACCGGAGTGGAGTTGTGCCAAACTTTGCAACTTTTTAAAAAGTCGAGATTGATGAATTAGCCCAGTCGCTAAACAATGCAAACAAAGCGGAAAAATTTACAGGTGAGCAAATATAAAATGGGCTTCAACATAGCGCAACTAGAATAATTAATTGGGTGCAAAAAAAGGCGCAAAACACTTAAAACTAGATAAAATGCTGGCACAAAGACAATGGTGAATCAGGGCCATAGCCTTAATTTAAAAAATATTTTAGTTTTGCAGATATAGCTTCTATGCAGGCTATGGCCCCCTCATTTCATCAAACAGAATCAAATTTCTCCAGAATTGTAGTGCAAAACTATTTAATAAAAGTTGGCAAATTTTGGTCTTCTTACAACAGTCTTGGCCAGCTCCACCAACTTTTCGAAAAGTTACTCTTACACCGGCACACTGTTCCTCAAGACTTGTGCGTATCAGTTTCAATAGTTACAGAATGCAAACAAGCCATGCTATGGTCTGATCTGTAATCTGTCATCTTTGCAAAGTCTGATCATGCATCTCCAAGTACGATGACCGCCACTATGTGATGCATTTTGGTAATTTTTGAGGAGCAAAAAGTGCTGTCTACAAATGGAGGTGTCTGGTTTGGCTGATATTCTTTGTCATGCTTCAAGACTTTTTAAAGGCTGGGACTTTGACTTATATGATAGCTACCTATGGATGGCAATGAAGAGATAGATTTCTCCTTCCTTGAGGAGAGATAATTTGCATAATTTTTCCAAGCGTACATTGCCTGGACAAATATCTTCATCAGCCAGATCGGTACTAGGATAGTCAGCGCCTTTCAAGAGAGGGCAGGGTAAGTGGGAGGGTGAGCCAGTGCGAGCTCCAGGTGTATCTGACTGTCTCCATAGAAGTCAATAGTGCACTTGAGCATTTCCTTATGAATTGTTGAGAAATATGGGGGAATCTTTCACTTAGGATCCGGTTCAATTAAAGATCAAGTATTTTGATTCCATACTTTTTTAATAATCTTGTTACACACTATGTCACCAAATTCCATGTTGTGTGTAAATTGGGCAGTTGTAGACAGTGGCTTTTTCCCAAAAATGGTATAAGCACATCCAATATCTTTTGATAATGATCCTCTTCCTTGGCGCTGCTGTGAGACACCAGTGGGTTGAACTGTGACGTCAGTCGAAACTGAGTATTGTATGGACCCACTTGCTCAGTAAAAGCTTTTGAAATGGGCTTTTGTCGAGAGTCAAATAGCATTTTTACATATGACCTGATGAAAGAGCTCCGAAACAAATTGTGAATGTACATGATTGTACCCTATCGACTGAGCAAGTATGCCCCCAGAACACCCGATATCGCTTAACATCCACCGTCCTCCGGAAAAGAGACAGTTCAACCCACTGGTGTTTGAAGGAGGAGTTGACATACAGCAGGTATATACTATATAAAAGAGGAGATGACTCATAGGTATATAGAGGTGGAGATGACATACAGCAGGTATATACTATTTACAGGGGAGATGACATACAGGTATATACTATATACAGGAGATGACACAGGTATATACTATATATAGGAGTAGATGACATACAGGTATATTCTATATACAGAAGAGATGACATACAGGTATATACTATATACAGGAGGATATGACACATAGGTATATACAATATACAGGAGGAGATGACATACAGCAGGTATATACTATTTACAGGGGAGATGACATGCAGGTATATACTATATACAGGAGAGATGACATACAGGTATATACTATATAGAGGAGATGACATACAGGTATATACTATATACAGGAGGATATGACACATAGGTATATACAATATACAGGAGGAGATGACACATGGGTATATACTATATACAGGGGAGATGACACACAGGTATATACTATTTACAGGGGAGATGACATGCAGGTATATACTATATACAGGGGAGATGACATACAGGTATATACTATATACAGGAGATAACATACAGGTGTATACTATATATAAAGGAGATGACAAACATGTATATACTGAGGGGAAAATGAGAGGTGTGAGGTGAAAATGAAAAGGTGTGAGTGCAAAATGAGAGGAGTGAGGGAAAATAGTGGAGTGATCGGAAAATGACAGAAGTGAGGTCAACATGACAAGTGTTAGTGGGGAATGAGAGGAGTGAGAGGGGAATGAGAGGAGTGAGGGGGGAAATTAAAGGAGTGAAGGGGAAAATGAGAGATGTGAGGGGGAAAATGAAAGATGTGAGGGGAAAATGAGAGGCGTGATGGGAAAATAAGAGAAGCGAGGTGCTATAACTAACCACAGATATTTACTATGCCCAGGCAACGCTGGGCTCTTCAGCTAGTATATTAATAAGATAAGAACTTTGATGAGAGGAGGAGGACAAGGAGGAGGAGGGCAAGGAGGAGGAGGACAAGGAGGAGGAGGAGGAGTGCTTCTTTAATGTAGCAGGAGATAATATTGACAGTCTAGCATGGGGCAATTGTTCACTGTACTTTTATTACAGAGATGTGGATTTTGTCAATTGGAGCCTGAACAGTGTATCCATTAAACCAGGCAATACAGGAAGACAGAACAGTCAATATAAAGCTGTAGGAAACTTTAACTTTCTACTGAAATAAACCTTAAGATGCTATTTTCAAAGACAAATGATATGGTAAATGTCAAGGGAAAGTTTGCTATATACATAGGTGAATAATCAAAGTCAACATTATAAGAGACATTTTTGGATGCCTTAAATGGATTATTTGGAGAAAGCAAATGATCTTGTCTATGAAGGATAGAACAGTAAGTGATACAGTCAGCACTCGTGAAGTTGGTGGTGCTCGTGTCTACAGAACCTGTCCCATGTAAAATCATAGTTAGAGCAGAAACGCGTCATCATTAGATATGATGCTACAGATGGAATAAACCCTTGAAACTTGTTCAACCACGTAAGTTACAATCATTCTACTTTTGACTATATAAAGGATAGGTGATAACTTGTGGATCATTGGGGGTCGAAATGATGGAACCTGCATCAATTAGCAGAACATAGCACTTTTTTCTCCCTGAGAATGGAGCGGCAGTGTGCATGCTTTTTCTATCAGCCGCGTAAAGAATGAATCGAGCAGCGGTCAGTCATCGTTCCTGCCGATCCATTTTGTAACTGGAATTAAAGTGCCACGTTAGGGATAAAAATCCCTTTTTTGCCGATCAGCAGTGTGACACCCACCTATTATCAAGATATCCCCCATTCCGCGGATAGGTGATAACTTATTTTTAATGGACAATCCCTTTAATTTTGCTTTTGGTTGTAAATTTCCTTTAAAGAGAATAAACTAGATCATTTTTCCAATTAAATATCTCTGTTCTAACTAGTCTACATCTATACTCAATACTATTTTTATTTTTGAATTATATATTATTTTATCAGATTTTCCTTACGTTAGTCACCAGCTCAAGTACAGCAATGGCCTAATATCCTCAAAAAATAATCCACTAGGAAAGTGTAGTGGTCATTGTCTGTCTTATCAGCAGCAACCATTGTAAATAGAGGGGAAGGAAGCATGGGGAGGTGTGTGTCATGATCCAGTCCGGAGTTTGTTTTCTGCTATTATCTCTCTGGACTGATCATGCGGTGGTTAACCCCCTTCTGCCTCGTTTTGGAGCTGGCTGGGCTTTTTCAGTCCTCTGCAGTCTGCTGGCCAGCGTCAGTGATAGTTCTTGCTTCCAAGCTAGAGCAGCTGACACGTATACCCTGGTGATCCTTCTGCCTCTGACTTCCCATATTTGTGTGAGACCAGTTCCCTATCCATGACTTAAAATTCGTCTGGTGGTTTTCCTTACAGTGTATGACTTGGCCTGATCTCTGAACCCGCCTCTTGCTTTCCGTCTCTGATACCACGTTCCCTGACCGTCTTTGACTTCTGGCTTGTACCCCGACTTCATCTTATGTCTCAAGTTTTGGATACCGCACTCCCATTTGGCTCTGACTTCTGGCTTGTCTCTGACTACGTGCTTTGCTGTGACCACTGGTACCTCTGCTCCTGACAGTTTCTGACTCTGCTCGTCTGACTACTCTTTCGTTACCTGTGACACCTTTGCAGCTGCTCAGTGTTGATACGCTGTGAGTGTGCAACCTCTCTTCTCTCACCAGCTCCCCCTGGTGGAGGTTGCACTAAACTGCACTGCAGCCGCATCACAGTGTGCTTTTCCCATCATCTCTTGTCTTACTCCAGCTTTAAAATGCTCATGCTACTTTTTATCATCATCTTTAAATTTCTAGATTAAATTTTTATAGAATAATAGGTAAATATTAAATGGTGGAACAATAATATGGAATAATAGCACATAGAAAATAAAAACTTTACTTTATATCTTAAAATAAAGAACAATAAATGCACAGATATACTGTTATGCCAACATATCAGACACCAAACACCATGCCTCATTTTATTCAAGACATTAAAATGAGCATCAAAGGTCAAAGACATCAGAGGAATTAAATCCCTTTTCCTGAAGACCTGACAATGAATTGTGCATTAATTTACTATTATGTGTCATGTAGGACTCTCCATTTTCCCATTATTGAGGATTAATCCTCCCATCAACCTGCTCACCGAACTTAATAACTGGAATTAACCACGGCCGTTGTGCTCAAACATACCCAGCAAGGAAGATCATTCTGCAGCTTGCGCCATACACTCTGAAATCTCTAATATACAGATTTCTACTGAGAGGGACTTAAGGAAGAAAGGGCCGGTGGGGAAGGAGTGAGTAAAGTGTAAAGCATAGGCTCTGCCCGCATCCCTCCACCAATTTTATGTTTTGAATTCCTCTTAAGATTCCTTAAAGTTTTGGTTAAAAAAACATCTTATTTCAATAGACGATCTGTTTTTGGCCATGGATTTTGTCACGTATATCAGTTGAGCGCCAATACGGAACAGAACTGTCATACCAGATATAACCATAAAAAATCGTGGGGCTCTTTTGATTAATAAATATATTTACTATTTTTCTAATTTTCTAAACATAGGGACTTTACGACCCAATGGTTGCCTATGGCTTTAATTACATTTTTCTAAATTAAAAAATGCAAATGCAGCCACCGTTGCTTTTCAGCAAATTCAAAACATTCTCCCACTATATAAGGAATTTTCGCAACAAGTTGCAGTGTGCATCACAATCATTAGGTGGCAACGTATGGATACATATAGCATAATCATCTCCAAACAGAGTATCACAAAATCATGTTTTTCTTGGGTGCTCGGGTATGAATGTTAGTCGATCGAGTATCTTGGGTGCTTGAGTCCCCACCCCACATGCTTCGCAGCTTTAGGCTGCATGCTCACAATCAGTAATATTAGCGTTCTGGATGCAGTGTACTGTATTTTTGCTGTGTCGGAAATGTTGTGTTGTACAGTACAAGCACGCTGGATGGAATTAATAGTACCCACTGTGCTTCTTTTTTGCGCTGTGTAAACTCATCTGTGGTGCGGGTTTCCGAGCCACAGCATATCAATTTCTCATTCGGGAGTGCTCAGTCTTCTGTGTTGAATTTCCTGAATTTCCCCACAGACTTGCATTGGTTGCTATAATTCCACAGTTAAAAAAGGCACATGCATTGTAAAGTGCTTTTACACAAGTGTAGTTAGCCTTGTTTTAATAAGCAATTAAAAAAATGATGTCCCCCCCCCTTATTTTTGGTAACCAGCAAAGGTAAAGCAGACAGCTGGGAGCACATATTATCAGGCTGCAATACAATACAAGCCCGCAGCCTCCCCACAATTGCCATGCTGCGGATCGGAAACCTGCACCGCAGGTGAGTTTACACAGCGTAAAAGACAAGCACAGTGGGCATGAGATTACTATTTAATCCCGTCCACTGTGCTTCCAGTATTACTGATCATGGGCATGCAGCCTAAATGGGTGGAGGAGGCAAGGATTTTTTTTCTTGTGTTGATTTTCTCTTATATGCAAGTCATTATACAGGAAAGTATGTTTCCCAACATTTGTTTTACTGTAAAATTCAATTTTATTGGCGGTTTTGTATGTTTTATTGTCAGTATGTAAAAGTCGAGCAATACTCTAACAGCATTATTCCCAGCAGCAACCTGGGAGTCAGAGATGCTGTCCCCATTACTTTTGATTGCTGTTTCCATCTATTTCAGTGATTTTCCTGATGTATGATGATGATCTATTCCTTTAAATATAATAGACTCCTTCAAAGAAAAGTTATCTTACCTATCCTCTTCAGTGACCTGCCATTTAAGCCCAGAATGATGGTGATGAGGCCGAGGCAGCAAAAAAAAAACCCCACAGACCCTACCCAAAGCACAAGCATCTCCTTAACTCACAACTTCAAACACAGATTAAACCAGAACCATAAGACAGATTTCTTCAACCCAGCTATCATTTTAATCAGTGTAACAGCGCCAACTTGATGCTGTCTTTCAGCGACCCCTGATGAAGCTACAGGCGAAACGCGCGTTGGGATGCTGGGCACTGTAGTTCAAATCATTAACAATGGCCCATGGTCTGTATTTCCTAGTCATGTCTGGTCGATATGCTTCTCCTGCCTTATATGAACTTCTTTTGATACCGACTAATGCAGATCATTAACATCGAGCAGCACAACCTCTTTGCTTTTCATTCCATTGCCTGTAATTATTCTACTATGGCTATGCACTTTTCTATTATGTATAATGGATGTACTGACTTATAATATATTTGTATATGCTAGTCATAAATTGTCTGAACCACCTTACCCTAACTGTTTTTACGTTTTTTTTTAGGGGTTTGTTTGTCCTGTTTTCTCTCACTGTGTGATTTTTTGTAATAAAGATTATTGATGTTTAACTATAAAATATAATAATAATATTATTATTATTATTATTAACTTTAAAATTCTCTCTCCTTATATTTGATACGTTCCAAGTGTTATTGGTCTGAGCTTGATTCTTATAGTGGTTACCCCAACATGATACTATATTATTTTATGTATGGGTCTACAAATCCTTCTTATTGTAATAACTGTCTGATGAATCGACAGGTTCACTTTAATTATTCTCAGTGTCTCAGCTGATAGAGATGAATTACACTTGATAACATGAATGTGAACAAGTTACATAAAAAAAAGACACATAGTAGCCAGCGCTTTGGAAACATTTGGGGGGGGGGGTAAAAACAAGATAATATTTAAATAAAATGATTTGCAGATTGTCAATTTATTACCTATTAAATCATGTTGTCTTAAAATCCCGGGACCATTTAAATATATATTTGATACTTACATGATATTACATCCTGTAATGTATAACAGAAAATGATAGAATGTGATACAAAGTAACATAATACTGTAAATATGAGTGATTCTGGATATTTCCTGATCCAGGTTTGCTCTTATTTCCATTTTTGCCCAGTTCTGAAACAACTTGAACAGCATCTATCATCTAAACTCCATTTCTGAAAGTTAATTAATAAAAATAGGCATGCTAATGAGTTTTCGGGCACATGTACAATACAGGGAAGAGCCGGTCACAATTGCCAGGCTGGTTGGCATTACTTCAAGCCCAAAACAATCTGTTTCATGCAGCTGTCTCCTCCCCAAATTTGCTAACACTGTAAACATCTCGCTCCTAGTAACAATTTTGTGAACATAATGTTCTGAATAACAATCATCAATTAACAAGAGCTCATTGTCGCCAAGTGGTTCAGGAATACGAACGCTCACGAGCATTTTTTTGTTTCATAGTATGTTTCATTTATTTTAATCACTTAGGTGGTAGGTTTTATGTATAGAACAATGTTTGAATGATTTTATTTCAATGGAGCCACTTAGCTCGAGAGTCTTTTCCCTTTGGTTTTAAATTTTCTAAAGTATCTTTGTTCATTATTGTTCATCATCTGTAAAAGATTATCAGCACCATTATAAAGTGTTTACCTGCCAGCGACGCACACAGATATCATAGGGCCTTATAACCAACTCTGAATGGGCTGATTTCCCACTGAGCGCTAATCAATTTTCAATAATTATGGCTATTTACAGCCAAGGGAGGCTAGAAACATGTGTATTTATATAGCCACCATTGAACACAATGGAAGCTGTATAAGTCTTTGTGTAATGAGCTCCCTCTAGTAGTGGCTGTCTAAACATGCAGTGAGCTCCCCCTAGTGGTGACTGCATAAATGTGTTTGTGGTGAACTCCCCCTAGTGGTGACTGTATAAATCTGTATGTAGTGAACTCCCCCTAGTGGTTACTGTATAAATATGTGTGCAGTGAGCTCCCCCTACTGATGGCTGTATAAACCTGTATATAGTGAGCTCCCCCTGGTGGTCACTAAATAAATCTGTATGCAGTGAGCTCCCCCTATGGCAGTGGCTGTATAAATTTGAATGAAATTTGTATGATGTGTGTTCCCACTTGTGGGGGGTCTATAAATATATATATAGTAAGCTCCACCGAGTGGTAGCTGTATAACATTGAATGTAGTGTGCTCCCCCTAGTAGTATGTCATGGTTCCCAATGGCAAGGAAACGTCAGAGAACTTAAACTACAGACTAGCTCCTGGGAGATGGAATCTCGAGCTGACCGTGAGCTAAACCTACCACACAACTAACAGTGGCCGGGTGGCGTACCTACGTTTTATCCCTAGACGCCTAGCGCCAGCCGGAGGACTAACTAACCCTAATAGAGGAAAAGACAGACCTGGCTTACCTCTAGGGAAATTCCCCCAAAAAGGAGACAGAAGCCCCCCACATATATTGGCGGTGAGTTCAGAGGAAAAGACATACGTAGTATGAAGGTAGGTTCAGCAAAGCGAGGTCCGCTTACTAGATAGCAAGAAGATACAATAGGGAACTTCACGGTCAGCTGAAAACCCTATTAAAATACCATCCCGAAATTACTTTAAGACTCATGTGTCAACTCATGACACCGGAGTGGCAATTTCGGCCCACAAGAGCTTCCAGCTACAGAAAAATAACATAACTGTGAACTGGAACAAAAATGCAAAACAAACTTAGGACTAAGAGTCCAACTTAGCTGATAGTAGTCTAGAAGCAGGAACATGCAACAGAAAGGCTCTGGTTACATTGATGGCCGGCACTAGAATAACTGAGCAGCAAGGCTAAATAGGATACACCCATATCCTGATGGAAACAGGTGAACAGAGAAAGTGAAGCACACAAGTCCAGTACCACCAGTGACCACCGGGGGAGCCCAAAAACCAAATTCACAACAGTACCCCCCCCTCAAGGAGGGGGCACCGAACCCTCACAAGAACCACCAGGGCGATCAGGATGAGCCCTATGAAAGGCACGGACCAAATCAGAGGCATGAACATCAGAGGCTGTCACCCAAGAATTATCCTCTTGACCGTAGCCCTTCCACTTGACCAGATACTGAAGTTTCCGTCTGGAAACACGGGAGTCCAAGATCTTCTCCACAACGTACTCCAATTCACCCTCAACCAACACCGGAGCGGGAGGCTCAACGGAAGGCACAACCGGTACCTCATACCTGCGCAATAATGACCGATGGAAGACATTATGGATAGAAAAAGATGCTGGGAGGTCCAATCGAAAGGACACGGGGTTAAGAATCTCCAAAATCTTATACGGGCCGATGAACCGAGGCTTAAACTTAGGAGAAGAAACCCTCATAGGGACAAAACGAGAAGACAACCACACCAAGTCCCCAACACGAAGACGAGGACCAACACGACGACGGCGGTTAGCAAAATGCCGAGTCTTCTCCTGGGACAACTCCAAATTGTCCACCACCTGTCCCCAAATCCGATGCAACCTATCCACCACAGTATCCACTCCAGGACAATTCGAAGACTCCACCTGACCGGAAGAAAAACGAGGATGAAACCCCGCATTGCAAAAGAAAGGAGAAACCAAAGTGGCAGAACTAGCCCGATTATTGAGGGCAAACTCCGCCAACGGCAAAAAGGCAACCCAGTCATCCTGATCCGCAGACACAAAACACCTCAAATAAGTCTCCAAGGTCTGATTAGTTCGCTCAGTCTGGCCATTAGTCTGAGGATGGAACGCAGACGAAAAAGACAAATCAATGCCCATCCTAGCACAGAACGCCCGCCAAAATCTAGACACGAACTGGGTCCCCCTGTCAGAAACGATATTCTCCGGAATACCATGCAAGCGAACCACATTTTGAAAAAACAGAGGAACCAACTCGGATGAGGAAGGTAACTTAGGCAAGGGCACCAAATGGACCATCTTTGAAAAACGGTCACACACCACCCAGATGACAGACATTTTCTGAGAAACAGGGAGATCAGAAATAAAATCCATAGAGATGTGAGTCCAAGGCCTCTTCGGAATAGGCAAAGATAACAACAATCCGCTGGCCCGAGAACAACAAGGTTTGGCCCGAGCACAAACATCACAAGACTGCACAAAAACTCGTACATCTCGAGACAGGGAAGGCCACCAGAAGGACCTAGCCACCAAATCCCTGGTACCAAAGATCCCGGGATGACCTGCCAACACAGAAGAATGAACCTCCGAGATTACTCTACTGGTCCAATCATCAGGAACAAACAGTCTACCAGGCGGGCAACGATCAGGTCTATCCGCCTGAAACTCCTGCAAAGCCCGTCGCAGGTCTGGGGAAACAGCAGATAATATCACCCCATCCTTAAGGATACCTGTAGGTTCAGAATCACCAGGGGAATCAGGTTCAAAACTCCTAGAAAGGGCATCCGCCTTCACATTTTTAGAACCTGGTAAGTATGAGACCACAAAATTAAACCGAGAGAAAAACAATGACCAGCGCGCCTGTCTAGGATTCAGGCGCCTGGCAGACTCAAGATAAATCAAATTCTTGTGATCGGTCAATACCACCACTTGATGTCTAGCCCCCTCAAGCCAATTACGCCACTCCTCAAAAGCCCACTTCATAGCCAAAAGCTCCCGATTACCAATATCATAATTTCGCTCGGCGGGCAAAAATTTTCGAGAAAAGAACGCACAAGGTCTCATCACGGAGCAGTCGGAACTTTTCTGCGACAAGACCGCCCCAGCTCCGATCTCGGAAGCATCGACCTCAACCTGAAAAGGAAGAGTAACATCAGGCTGACGCAACACAGGGGCGGAAGAAAAGCGGTGCTTAAGCTCCCGAAAGGCCTCCACAGCAGCAGGGGACCAATCAGCAACATCAGCACCCTCTTTGGTCAAATCAGTCAAAGGTTTAGCAACATCAGAAAAACCAGTTATAAATCGACGATAAAAATTAGCAAAGCCCAAAAATTTCTGAAGGCTCTTAAGAGAAGAAGGTTGCGTCCAATCACAAATAGCCCGAACCTTGACAGGATCCATCTCAATGGAAGAGGGGGAAAAAATGTACCCCAAAAAAGAAATCTTTTGAACCCCAAAAATACACTTAGAACCCTTCACACACAAGGAATTAGCCCGCAAAACCTGAAAAACCCTCCTGACCTGTTGGACATGAGAATCCCAGTCCTCCGAAAAAATCAAAATATCATCCAGATACACGATCATAAATTTATCCAAATATTCACGGAAAATGTCATGCATAAAGGACTGAAAGACTGAAGGGGCATTTGAAAGACCAAAAGGCATTACTCAGGGAGCTGACCGGGTGATGTACACACCTCCCAACCAGTGCGGGACAACTAATGTCCCGCCCGGGATCGCGGGGCTAACTGTCAAAATCGGGACAGTCCCGCTGGATCCGGGGCGGTTGGGAGGTATGGCCCTAACACAGCTCCGTATACATCCACCATACATGTGCTGCGTCCAAAGCGCTGCCTATTACTGATTGTGGGAACGTAGCCCTGACACAGCTCCGTATACGTCCACCATACATGTGCTGCGTCCAAAGCGCTGCTGATTACTGATCGTGGGAACGTAGCCCTGACACAGCTCCGTATACATCCACCATACATGTGCTGCGTCCAAAGCGCTGCCTATTACTGATTGTGGGAACGTAGCCCTGACACAGCTCCGTATACGTCCACCATACATGTGCTGCGTCCAAAGCGCTGCTGATTACTGATCGTGGGAATGTAGCCTTCTCTCTTATCTTTAAAAATTAATATGAACAATACAGATTTACACTATGTTCCAAATTATTATGCAAATGACATTTTTCTCTGATTTTCCTAAATGGTCGGTCCAAATGACAATCAGTCTAATAAAAGTCATCACCCGATAGAGCATACATCAAATTTTATTGAAGAAACCTCCCAATGATAACAGTATAATCTCCAAAATGAATAAAAACTTAAAATGCACTGTTCCAAATTATTAGGCACGGTAGAATTTCTAAACATTTGATATGTTTTAAAGAACTGAAAATGCTCATTTGTGGAATTTGCAGCATTAGGAGGTCACATTCACTGAACAAAAAAGCTATTTAACTCCTAAACCTCCTAACAGGCCAAGTTACATGTTACCATAGGAGCCCTTCTTTGATATCACCTTCACAACTCTTGCATCCATTGAACGTGTGAGTTTTGGAGAGTTTCTGCTTGTATTTCTTTGCATGAAGTCAGAAGAGCCTCCCAGACCTGCTGTTGTGATGAAAACTGCCTCCCACCCTCATAGATCTTTAGCTTGATGATAATCCAAAGGTTCTCCATAGGGTTGAGGTCAGGGGAAGATGGTGGCCACACCATGAGTTTATCTCCCTTTATGCCCATAGCAGCCAATGACTCAGAGAGATTCTTTGCAGCATGAGATGGGGCATTGTCATGCATGAAGATGCTTCGGCTCCTGAAGGCATGTTTCTGCTTTTTATACCATGGAAGAAAGTTGTCAGTCAGAAACTCTATACACTTTGCAGAGGTCATTTTCACACCTTCATGAACCTTAAAGGGCCCTACCAGCTGTTCTGGACCAAAACATGACTCCTCAACCTCCTTGCTGACGTCGCAGCCTTGTTGGGACATGGTGGCCATCCACCAACCATCCACTACTCCTTCCATCTGGACCATCCAAGGTTGCTGGACACTCATCAGTAAACAAGACTGCTTGAAAAATAGTCTTCATGTATGTCTGGGCCCACTGCAACCATTTCTGCTTGTGATCACTGTTTAGGGGTGGCCGAATAGTAGGTTTATGCACCAAAGCAAGCCTTTGAAGGATCCTGCGCCTTGAGGTTTGAGGGACTCCAGAGGCACCAGCAACTTCAAATAACTTTTTGCTGCTTTGTAATGGTATTTTGGCAGCTCCTCTCTTAATTCAATGAATTTGTCTGGCAGAAACCTTCCTCAATATGCCTTTATCTGCATGAACTCTGTTTCAGTCATAAATCTCTTCATAGTATGATGATCACTCCTAAGTTTTCGTGAAATATCTAATGTTTTCATACCTTGTCCAAGGCATTGCACTATTTAACATTTTTCAGCAGCAGAGAGATCCTTTTTATTTCCTATATTGCTTGAAACCTGTGGCCTGCTTAATAATGTGGAACATCATTTTTAAGTAGTTTTCCTTTAATTAGAATCACCTGGAAAACTAAATATCACATGTGTTTAAGATTGATTTCAGTGATCCATTGAGCCCTGAGACACAATACCATCCATGAATTTATTTGAAAAACAAAACGATTAAATCTTTATGACACTTAAATCCAATTTGCATAATAATTTGGAACACAGTGTATATATTTTAGGTTATATATACTGGTCAAACTCTTCTTGATAGAAGGTTCCCAATTAGCATATCACAAAGTATTATCACCCTGTTAAAACCCAATGATCATCTGTGATCTGTGGGGAAATCTGACAGTAGGAGCTCGTGGAAAATAAGAATTCTATTGTCAAATTGTATCTATTGTCCATGTAATGCAGGACCGGGCTGATCGTTCAGAGTGACGGATGCTCTTTTTACTGAACCTGAGCAAGAATTGAGGATTTTAGTCAAAAGACCCCTTCCTTCTATCGCTTTCTAAATTGGGCACATCTTTCTAAGGAAGTGCAGCACATTATGATATCTTATAATTGCAAATCCTTTTTTAATTTAAAGCCCGCTGGCCAATCCGCTGATCATCATGGATTAGGTTTGAGAAATTTCTAGCAATCTGATATTGTCGCATATTTTAATATACACTCACCGGCCACTTTATTAGGTACACCATGCTAGTAACGGGTTGGACCCCCTTTTGCCTTCAGAACTGCCTCAATTCTTCGTGGCATAGATTCAACAAGGTGCTGGAAGCATTCCTCAGAGATTTTGGTCCATATTGACATGATGGCATCACACAGTTGCCGCAGATTTGTCGGCTGCACATCCCAAAGATGCTCCATACAAGGCAGGATGGATCCATGCTTTCATGTTGTTTACGCCAAATTCTGACCCTACCATCCGAATGTCGCAGCAGAAATCGAGACTCATCAGACCAAGCAACGTTTTTCCAATCTTCTACTGTCCAATTTCGATGAGCTTGTACAAATTGTAGCCTCAGTTTCCTGTTCTTAGCTGAAAGGAGTGGTACCCGGTGTGGTCTTCTGCTGCTGTAGCCCATCTGCCTCAAAGTTCGACGCACTGTGCGTTCAGAGATGCTCTTAGGCCTACCTTGGTTGTAACGGGTGGCGATTTGAGTCACTGCTGCCTTTCTATCAGCTCGAACCAGTCTGCCCATTCTCCTCTGACCTCTGGCATCAACAAGGCATTTCCGCCCACAGAACTGCCGCTCACTGGATTTTTTTTCTTTTTCGGACCATTCTCTGTAAACCCTAGAGATGGTTGTGCGTGAAAATCCCAGTAGATCAGCAGTTTCTGAAATACTCAGACCAGCCCTTCTGGCACCAACAACCATGCCACGTTCAAAGGCACTCAAATCACCTTTCTTCCCCATACTGATGCTCGGTTTGAACTGCAGGAGATTGTCTTGACCATGTCTACATGCCTAAATGCACTGAGTTGCCGCCATGTGATTGGCTGATTAGAAATTAAGTGTTAACAAGAAGTTGGACAGGTGTACCTAATAAAGTGGCCAGTGAGTGTATATTTCCCCTGTAGGCTGTTGCACTGCACTGAAATATAGTGATAGTTAACTTCTGGCCATTCGGGTGAAAATCTATTTCTTAGATGGGAGCAAAATAGATTTGTAGTGACCACATGGCAGCCAGACTATGGTCCTGCAGAATTCCAAAATGATCGGCACTCCATTATAGCGGTGGTGCAAGAGAAGGGTAAATGGGACAATATTAGAGAAGTTCCGGCGCTCCCGGAAGGTTTAACCTCATATCTTTATTATATCACACTGATCCAACTGAAAGTTTCAGCCCACTTTCGAGCTTTCCACAGTGTGATATAATAAAAATACAAGGTGGCTCCTTCTGTGAGTGTTGGGACTTCTGTAATCATGGTCCGGCAGACCTCCTCAGCCGGTCATCGAATGCACTGGCATACTCAGTGTCAGACTGAGGTAACAAAAGGCCACCAGTAACATTGAATCTACATGCGCACCGTTCAGCTACATCGAAAAATTATCTTATTCCAGTACACAACTTTTTAAAGCTTCTATATAATCTTAAACTGAATAGCTTGTATAATGAATCATTGTTTGATGCCTTTCCCCATAAATAATTAATCAAGTTTGTTAACACCACTCATTAGCACTCCTTCACAGGGGCCCACCAGGAGATTCATCTGCTCTCCAATGGGCCAGTCCGAGTCTGATTATATTAGTCATGTCTGGCTTTTACCAGGACCTTGCAATGCCATGATGTCTTTTGCGCCGCAACATTATGACTTTACAAGGGCCTCATAACTGCCAGTTGTTCCCACGATGCCGAAATTTGAGTGCCAGCCAAGGAAGTTTGCATGATCCGGCAGTCATGAAGTACCAACAAGGGCGCTTTAAATCCTTATGGTTCTAAGACTTCCACGTGTCGCATTGGCTCTTTGTCTCATTAGTCGGGGTGTTCTTGAACAGGAGACCCCAATCTTTGACATCCATAAGCCTTAGGGTATGTGCACACGTTGCGGATTTTGCTGCGGATTTTGCTGCGGATCCGCAGCGGATTGGCCGCTGCTGATTTGCAGCAGTTTTCCATGAGTTTAGAGTACCATGTAAACCTATTGAAAACAAAACATGCACATGCTGTGGAAAAAAACGTGTGGAAACGCTGCGTTGATTATTCCGTAGTATGTCAATTCTTTGTGCGGATTCCGCAGCAGTTTACACCTGCTCCATAATAGGAATCCGCAGGTGGAATCCGCAAAAAAAAAACGCAGTAAATCCGCAGTAATGCCGCAGTAAATCCGCAGTGCGGATTTACTGCAGATTTGCCAAAATCAGTGTGGAAAAATCCGCACAACTTTCCGCAACATGTGCACGTGGCCTTAACAGAGCATATGGAAAGGGCATGGCTTTATGATACAACACCTTTAACCTCATTTTCTCTATGATCTGTTGGACTCATCAAATGGCACAACAAATTCTGCTCCATCGGTAAAAATAAGAACCGCTATGACAAATTGCATCCTTCTTCTTTTTTTTTTCACGAAACGTTCAGCAATGATTCTGTTCTGCAAGCACAAAAAGCCGAGGATATCAAGTACAAGGACAGGTAACTGTTTCTAATTCCACTAAGCTCCACAAACCCTTGAACATTTATTGCCGTTGTAAAAGTATTGATGAATCATAGTGAATGAAGGATTTCACAAAAGATCTTCCAACTGCTTCTCAGGAGCAGTCAATAAATATCGCGCATTCAGAGACAGTGATTTTCTGACATTTAAACCGTACTGATTTACAATTTAGAACAAAAGGCTGAGTAATATCTGCAGAGCAGAGCCGGCGCCCGTCTGTTCTGAATGCGATTCACAGCTGCCCTCGTTCTATAGAAGTTATAATTTACACCTAATTGATCTCCATCTTTTGGTTCAAAAAAAAAAAAAAAGAGAAGAATTCACAAGATGTTAATATTCCATTCGCAGTAAACGTTCTTCAAATACTAAACTAATCTGGGCTAACAGGTTTTATTGACATGCACAAGCTATTAAAAATCAGCGCTGGTACATCTTTTCAATGTTAGTAACAAGGGCTGGAAATTAAGTGTTACTTTAATATATCTTTATTGATATGGAAAATCGCTCTACTCAATTATATCTCGGTAACTTTCAAAAGAAGATGATAATAAGTGTGGGCCAAATTTGTTAACGTCTATAGGACTTTGCACTGTGCTCAGTTGTCTCCGTCAGTTCCGCAGTCTTGGATCAGAACAGTATTGCACATGCGCGCCCGTCAATCAGTGATGAAGACTGGTGGACTTGTGGATAGGTAATTAAGGTCATTTTAGGGACTATTGGATCTTGCAATGTGTTCAGCTATCTCTTGTTGTCCCATAGATTTTGGAGCAACAGTGCGCATGCGCAACAGTTAATCAAATCCCTCTTCAACAAGTTTTCTCAATGAGGAAGAGCGGTTGACTTAAGTCCATGTGGCTAAGTAGTAATGTTCTTTTTGGGGACTGTGGAACTTTGCACTGTTCTTGGATGTCTTTGGTAGTCCCACAGACTTTAGGTGTGAGCAACAGTGTGCATACGCAACCATTAATCCCTTCAATACCTCTTTCATCATGGCTTTTCAATACGGAACAGTGAGTTGACTTAGGTCCATGTGGATAGGTTATAATGTGTTTTAAAGTGATAACAGGACTTTGCATTGGGCTTGGTTGTCTTTGGTAGATCCACAGACGTTAATTCGAGCAACAATGTACATGCGCAAGCATTAATCCCTTCAAACTCCTCTTCACCTTGTGTAGGGAGTAAGAATGATGCATTTTTATGAACTATTGGACTTTGCAATGTGCTTACCTATCGCTAACAAGTCCACAGACTTTAATTGGAACAGTATCGCGCACGCACGCCATTCAAAAACTTCAAACCCTTCCTCACCATGGTTGTACAGTGAGAAAAAATGGTATATTGGGTCCCTGTTGATTAGTAATAAATGTAATTTTAGGGACTATTGGACCTTGCAGTGTGTTCAGCTGTCTCTTGTCCCATAGATTTTGGAGCAACAGTGCGCATGCGTAACAGTTAATCCCTTCAAATCCCTCTTCATCGAGGTTTCTCATTGAGGAAGAATTATTGACTTAGGTCCTTGTGGATAAGTAGTATTGTTCTTTTTGGGGACTATGCACCATTCTTGGATGTCTTTGGCAGTCCCACAGACTTTAGGTGTGAGCAACAGTGTGCATACGCAACCATTAATCCCTGCAATGTCCCTTTCATTGTGGCTTTTCAATATGGAACAGAGAGTTGACTTAGGTCCATGTGGATAGGTGATAACGTGTTTTTTTGTGATAACGGGACATTGCACTGGGCTTGGTTGGTTGTCTTTGGTAGTTCCACAGACTTTAAGTCAAGCAACAATGTACATGCGCAAGCGTTAATCCCTTCAAACTCCTCTTCACCTTGCGTAGGGAGTAAGAATGATGAATTTTTAGGAACTATTGAACTTTGTAATGTGTTTATCAATCGCTAACAATTCCACAGACTTTAATTGGAACAGTATCGCGCATGCGCGCCATTCAAAAACTTCAAACCCCTCGTCACCATGAAAATCCAATAAGCACCAAAAGCGGAAGTCAATGTCATATTTTTCATAAACCGGTAAATTTTATTAAATATTTTTTTAAAAACAACAAAAATTTTTTTTTAAATATATCAAGCAATTAAAATTCTAACAGTGGAGACAACATATGCAAGTACACCACATTATACCTGTTCATGTAGCACATATAGTACAAGGAGTATGCACCAAACTAATGAGGTACATGAGTAATATGTATAGTTAGATTTTATATTGCTGAGGTTTTAAGTATAGGGATAGGTTGTAAGTACATATATAACTGTCCCAACAGTGGACCATACTAAATAACCCTATAGGGATATATGTGGTGGTATATATATAGCCTAATAAAGTGCATAGTGCATTGTGCTCAACTATTGCCACCACATAGCCTCCATACCAACAGCTTAGCTGCCCTCAATGAACAGACTTCCTATTCATCAAAAATCCTACAAGTCCCATAAGTCAGTATAATCAAACATAAGGATAAATAGTGCTACATAACCTGTATATGCGGTCCTGAGCCCCAACGCGCGTTTCGCGTTTAGCTTCGTCCGGGGGAATGTATGTTAATGTGCCCAAAGTAGATCTTTCTATAGTGGCTAGCTAATTGGACAATTGGTGTACTTTCTCTTTGCTGAGGCCGGCCATTGCACTCGCTCAAGTCGGCGTCTGACATCACTTCCACATTCCCCCGTTCCAAGCATCGATACAGGGGGCGGAGCCAACATCGCCATGGACGCGTTGCCATAGTAGCGCAATAGTCCATGCGAGAATAAAAATGCCCGCTGATGTAAATTCATGGAAGCGAAAATAAAGGGAGGTGTAAATGGGGGATATTTATGTCCCTTTTATGGTTCCAAAACGGCAGCGGCACTCAGCCGCCAGATACGGCCACCACGCATGCGCCGGCAAACACATTTTGTTGTGTTAATGGAAGTGTCATACATAGGCCAGTTGATCTATATATGGAAATCCCTCGTCACCATGGTTGTACAGTGAGGAAAAATGGTAGACTTGGGTCCCTGTTGATTAGTAATAAATGTTATTTTATGGACTAATGGGCTTTGTACTGTGCTTGGCTGACTCTGGTAGACAAACAGACTTTAATTGGGGCAACAGTGCGCATGCACAACCGTTAATCCCTTCCAATCGCTCTCCATCATGGTACTTCAGAGAGGAAGAAGGGTTGATGTAGGTCCATGTGGATAGGAAATAATGTTCTTTTTGGGGACTATGGGACTTGGCACTGTGCTTGGATGTCTTTGTTACTCCTTTTCATCTTGTGTAAGGAGGAAGAATGTTGAATGTTTCAGATCTGTTGGACTTTGCACTGTGCTCAGTTGTCTCCATCTGTTTCACATGCAACTGTTAAACCCTTTAAATCCCTCTTCACTGTTTTTGTTCAATGAGGAATAATGGATGACTTATGTCCTGGAGGATAAGCAGCAAAGACTAGAGAATTTTGCACTGTGTTTGGCTATCTCTGTCCACCCACAGATAGCAGTGCGCATGCGCGACTATTCATTCCTTCAAACTTTTCTTCATCATGGTTATACAGTGAGGAAAAAGAGCAGACTTGGATCCCTTTGGATAAGTAAAAAATGTCTTTCATGGTAAAAACCTTCTTAAAATGACACTGCCATGAAAAAAGGCAATGCTCATCCCACCAGCATCCATCTTTACTCTTCCCAACAAGTTGACGAGAACCAAAAAGAAATCTAGACCGACCCCATTATGTGCCACTGGGTTCGTCACAAGCTCAGTTTGCTGATATGAAGGACCCAATGCAGCAATGGCTAAAAGCTAAAATGAATATGTGAACAGAGTTTTAAAGCAACTTTGTTGTGTTCCCGCACATTTTTACACGTGTCACCTCTAGTGATGAGCAAATATACTCGTTACTCGAGATTTCTCGAGCACGCTCGGGGGTCCTCTGAGTATTTTTTAGTTCTCGGAGTTTTAGTTTTTATTGCCGCACCTGAATGATTTACATCTGTAAACAGCATAAGTACATGTGGGGGTTGCCTGGTTGCTAGGGAATCCACACATGTACTTATGCTGGCTAACAGATGTAAATAATTCCAGCTGTGGTGCTAAAAACTAAATCTCCGAGCACTAAAAAATACTCAGAGGACCCCTGAGCGTGCTCGGGAAATCTCGAGTAACGAGTATATTCACTCTTCACTAGTCACCTCTCTACATGACCTCTCCACTTCCCAAAAAAAACTTTCAGGAAGATCTGCTTCTGTAGTCTTTAAAAAAAAGGTGCAAATTAAAAGAAGAATAGGGCGCAAATAAAAATAACAGGTGAAAAACACCAACAATTAAGCCAAAAAAAGTTGAAAATGCAATAATGAATCAGGCCACAGCAAACCCCCCAAAAAACTTTTTGCAGATGTTGCTTTTGGTTGAATATAAAGTATATTAAGTAGATCAATTGCTACCTACTAAACCATTACACCACCCCCAAAAATGTTCTGTTACTGTAGCCAATGAGTAGCACACAAACCACCAGTAACAGAGTTGGAAAAACCTGCTGGTTGTACGTATCACTAAACTGTTGTTTTCAAAAGTCCCCTTATGTAAGGAACAGATCTTTCTGCACCTAGTGGTTAAATATGGAAGAATATTTTTATTTTCATTTCTTAGCGCATGCCCCTCATGGTGGAGTATACTAAAAAGATAGCCCATGAGGCTGTCACTTGGATCTTGGAAAAAAGAGGGTCCAGAAATGTCCCATTTCTTGTTATATTGGCTCACGAGAACAGAACAGGAATCAACTATTTCTAGGTTATCAAATCTTACCAAAAAAGCGTGATAGTGTAGCAATTCACTCAGAAAAGTAAGTAACACACTAGAAAAACTGCAACTGACCCTGCCGCTTCCTGTACAGACTAGAGATCCTGACCCCGCAGTCCTACTGGTTCCTGCATGAGCCGAGATAGCCCTAACCACAGACTAGATTATAGCAACTCGGACCTATACTGCCTGAAAGACCATCGAGAGCTTCACATTCCTCCTAAAAAAACAGGAAGACAGAGCAGAGTGAAAATTACCTATAGAAAGGAAAGTGTGCTGAAATAGAAAGAGATCCCAGAGTGAGTAAAACAAACCCCAAAATAAACTACTAAGTACGTAATGTTAGAAAAAATGCCACCTACTTCCTAAAAAGAAACAGAAGATAGGTGCAGGGTAAAGAACATAAACAGCAAAGAGATTAACCCTAGCTGGTCTTTCACTGACTGGCTTAAACTACAGCAGTATAGCTGGACGTCAAAATGAAACTATCACCTGCAAGAAATACCAGCAGAAGGAAAATATATAAAGCCGCACTCAAAAGGTGATAGGACAGACAAATAAGTAAATGTAAGCACCTGATACCCTAAAAAGGTGGTCGCAGGAAACAGGAAGACTTTTTTCTTTTTATAATGTAACTCTATATAGAAGATGTGAAAATCTGTCAGGAAAACTGAACCCTGACGAACATATCTACTACCTACTTCACCTGAAACAATGAAATAGTCGCAGGACAGGCGCCATTGTGTACATTTTCCTAATTTTCTTTTTCCTCTTTTGCCATTAGCGCAGAATAGAAAAATTCATTGCAAGATGTGAGTCTTCGCATACTGAATTGTTCAGTGCAGAAAAGAACAGGTTTAGTGCATCGTATCGTGGCATCGGGTGCTCCGCCAGTGAAGGGAGGGGTACTTAACATTAGACTTTTAAAAAAAAAAAAAAAACATTTTCCATTTTTTGTATTAATTAATTTCTGGCAAGCAACAGTAACTTGACCTTTTCCTTTTTCTGTTGCGCTTTTGGATGTGGCGTCTGATTCGCTTTCCTTTCAGACACTGAAGAGAAAACGATGCTGCAATGACTGAGAAGGGAGAAATCTCCATCAATGTCAATCGGCCGGCCTACCGGGCCTCATTAAGGATTGGTCACAGTACGTGTGCTATGCCTTCAATGGAGGCGGCATTACAGATGGGACCGAGCCACACGGAGCATTTATGGACAGTTTTTGTCAGTAATTGAAGTGTCGGGAAGATAAAAGAATCTGACCATGAAACAAAAAAAAAGACTAACGCTAGTAAAAACCATCGCCTTTATCCAACAGAAGAAGGAGAACGTAGGGGGGGATTAATCTATGGGTGGTGTGCAAACAGGGTTAATATAGAGGGGGTTCACATAATAGATACTGTATACTGTACATAGGGTAGATGATAGATAATAGATAGATAGATACATAGATAGATAATAGATGAATAGATACATAATAGACATAGATAGATAGATAGATAATAGATAGATAGATAATAGATAGACAGATAATAGATAGATAACAGGTAATAGATAGATAATAGATAGATAGATAATAGATAACAGATAGATAATAGAGAGATAACAGATAGATAGATGATAGATAGATAATAGATAGATAACAGATAGATAGATAGATAGATAGATAGATAGATAGATAATAGATAGAGAGATAGATAGATAGATAGATAGATAGATAGATAGATAGATAGATAGATAGATAGATAGATATATAGATAGATAGATGATGGATAATAGATAGATAGATAGATAATAGATAGATAGATAGATAGATAGATAGATAGATAGATAGATAGATAGATAGATAGATACATAGATAGATATATAGATAATAGATAGATAGATAGATAGATAGATAGATAATAGATGATAGATAGATAGATAGATAGATAGATAGATAGATAGACAATAGATAGATAGATAATATATAGATAGATACATATATAGATATATAGATAATAGATAGATACATAGATAGATAATAGATAGATAATAGAGAGATAACAGATAGATAATAGATAGATAGATAGATAGATAGATAGATAGATAGATACATAGATAGATATATAGATAATAGATAGAGAGATAGATAGATAGATAGATAGATAGATAGATAGATAGATAGATAGATAGATAGATAGATGATGGATAATAGATAGATAGATAGATAGATAGATAGATAGATAGATAGATAATAGATAGATAGATAATAGATAGATAGATACATAGATAGATATATAGATAATAGATAGATAGATAGATAGATAGATAGATAATATATAGATAGATACATAGATAGATATATAGATAATAGATAGATACATAGATAGATAGTGATGATGAGTGAATCTGCTGAAAAATAAAATCTGTTTAGTAAGTCGCATTTATGGGAGGTTTGCTCTGTGTGACCCCGGCACATCGGCAAAAAGCTGGCCACTATTTTGCTGGATAAACTTGAGCCAGAAAGGGGTTTAATAATAAAACCTCTTCATACTCACCTGCCCCTCAGTTGGCTTCCTAGGCCCCAATCCATTACTTCGCTGGCCTTTTTCTCACTCTTCTTTCTCGCTTTTGGTGCCGGCAAGTCCTCCTATGTGATGACGTCATGATGTGCACTACCACTCACAGGACGATGTGCATCATGATGTCATTATGTCAGAATTCCCATCATGGATGCCCAGGAAGCCAGAGGAAGACAAGCAGGAAGCTGCAGGGACAGGTGGAGGGCTAGGAGAGTATGATTGTTTTATGTTTTTTAACCCTTTCCTGGCCCATCTTTTTGGGGTTGGCATTTTAACAGCAACCAAGGCTCATTCGATGGATATGAAATATATTCACTCCAAATTGAGCTCCTCAGCAGATTTTCAGAGAATCTTCAGAATTCAAATTTTGGCATAATGGCTCATTCCTAATAGATAGATATAGTAAATAGATATAAATAAATAGGAGATACATAATAAACCTGAACATTAAGTGAAGACAATGTGGAGACTGCTCTCTTGCTTTTTGCCTATGATTCTTATTTTCTCCGCATCCCTGATCTACAGTCTCTTCCTCGCCACATGCCTCCATTGACGCTGACAGATGGTTATGGCATTATATCTGTATTCCCAACAGTCTTTGCTGTAAAGAAAATAAAGCCAATAAACAACGTGCGCCGCGCTGGAACAATCTGCAGTGATTCTGTAAATCTCTCCAGAAATAGGATCCTGTAAAAGAAATCATGTTCATAAATCTTCTTATTAATCAGATCTTGAGATATGAGAGGAGCGGTAAACACCATAATGAACTTAACCAGGAAATCTTAACAAGCAGAAGGCGGAGGAGTCAGCAGATTCGTCTCCAAGCAAATACTTCTATGTACGTGATTCTATGGGGTTCTATGGAACTGGCGTAACCTCAAGTGTTAAACAAAATTCTAGATAGACCTGTCTTCATCTGGGGCAATTATTTGGTTCTCCAGACCCTGCTTCGTATCTAAATTTCGTGGTTAAGGAAAACTGGCTGGCATGTCCTTTAGCATACCTATTGTTATGCCCTTGAGTATCTTTGGACCCATTTCAAACAGGCAAGAAGACACAATAACCAAGAGCTGGTGGCACTTGGCAATCCAAGGCATAAGCCACATCCCATTTAATTTAGATGGACCCACGAAAATGTGGTGAACATGTTCTAGGTTTCAAAGTCATAGATGTGGAAGACATTGGGCCCTTTATGGCTCTACGCCTAATTGGTGTCTCATGTGCATAACAGTAGGATTCAGCCAAAGGGCCCTTCCCAACAGGTAATTTCAGAGGAGAGACGTATGGGGCATGTTAAATTATAGAATACAGTCCTAGTCCATGAACAAAGATGTCTGGCCGTGGCTTGCTCTCTTCTCCTTATTGAGAACACATGCACACTCAGCTGAAATGAGCATGCTTATGTATAGAGGGAGTTGGGATGAATAGCTGTCAGCAGGAGACCTCTTTAAAGACAAAATATATATTTTCAATTTAAATAAAGGCTTTACATGAGTTTAAAAACAAGTTCTACATTTTTCCATCAATTGTGTATATAGGCTGTGTCCTATTTAAGGTGAACCTTTCACTTGTTGTAAACATGGACATCCTTTGCCTGGTGTAATGTGTTATGACCCCAATGGCGAGGGTCTCAGAGGAACGTGGAAGTCTGCAGAATACAAAAATCCAGCTCATAGGGCAGTGGTAACTGGGTTGACCATATATCTACTCCTAACGCCAACACTAGAAGTAGCCGGGGATCATTCCTACGTTGATTCTAGATGACACGCGCCAGCCGGAGAATCTAGCTACCCCTAGTAGAGGAAAACAAAGACCTTTCTTGCCTCCAGAGAAGGGGACCCCAAAGCTGGATAGAAGCCCCCCACAAATAATGACGGTGAGGTAAGAGGAAATGACAAACACAGAAATGAACCAGGTTTAGCACAGAGAGGCCCGCTTACTGATAGCAGAATAAAGAAAGGTAACTTATATGGTCAACAAAAACCCTATCAAAATCCACACTGGAAATTCAAGAACCCCCGAACCGTCTAACGGTCCGGGGGGAGAACACCAGCCCCCTAGAGCTTCCAGCAAAGGTCAGGATATAGATTTGGAACAAGCTGGACAAAAATACAAAACCAAAACAAATAGCAAAAAGCAAAAGGCAGACTTAGCTGATATAACTGGAACCAGGATCAGTAGACAAGAGCACAGCAGACTAGCTCTGATAACTACGTTGCCAGGCATTGAACTGAAGGTCCAGGGAGCTTATATAGCAACACCCCTAACTAACGACCCAGGTGCGGATAAAAGGAATGACAGAAAAACCAGAGTCAAAAAACTAGTAACCACTAGAGGGAGCAAAAAGCAAATTCACAACAGTAATGCCTCTGTTCTACTGAACCCAGCGTTGTTTTTCTTCTATTTCCGCTCCTCTCAATTCCTGAGATATGGTCACTTCTTCCCTGTCTAGTGTTTTTAGCCAAGTAGGTGTAGTCCTCAAGTCTACTCTGTAGGCATCTCCTTGAGGACCATGCCTAGTTGGCTAAAAAGACTAGCGTTTCATACAGTGAAAAAGAGGTCATATCTCAGGAATGGAGAGGCATAGAACCAAAAGACAAACAACATCGGATTCAGAAAAACAGCGGCATCTACATCAGATTAAAAAAAAATTACATATTTACGGTAAGTGATATCTAACCTTGATTTACTTTAATGTGGCTCAGCTGCAATCTATGGCTCCACCAGGATGGCGCAGTGTATAGAAAAAAATAAAAAACTTTTTACTTTTTACTCGTTTCTGCATATTTTATCTATTATATTGTAGCTATTGTTTTCTCATTTCTGCATAGACCTGAAGCATAATACACTACAATCCTTTTTTTTTTAATGCTTAGATTCTGAATAACAAACCAATAATGATGATACAATGATTGTTTCCGGCCTCGCTACTGTTACATCCAGTATAAAAGAATAGTTTGTTAAACACATCCCAAAAGTCATCAGCTTACGAACTCTTTTCATTAGGGAAATTTCTGTAAAAGTTATTCATTAAATTGCCATTGCTTAAACTGTTAAGTGTCTGCAAAGTGAAACGTGGCTGAGATCAATTCCTTGTAAGAAAAGAGCAAGTCAGATCAAGTTGACTAGACCGGGCTCACCTGGGACTCCGGAAGACTGAGGTTAGACATTATAGACTTAGATCCTCCGGAGGACTCGGGGAAGCAGCTAAATGCATGTATTTGATTTGTTTTCGACTCGAAATAAAAGTCAGATTACATGACTGGGAATAGACTTTACTGACAAAACAAAGGCATTCGGATCAATGGGAAAGGCGCAATTACTCAGATACATGAAAATATACAAAGACAAGGTGCATAGAGATATATGTTGCAATTGAAAACATGCTGCCATTCCATGTAGTCATTTATTACAACAAGACATAAAAAATAAAAAATAAAAATATAAAACATGTTGGCTTCAAATGCTTGGAGGCTCAGGGATAAAACAGGGTCACAAAAGGTACCTTGACAATGGTAGGACTGTTTTCAAGGGGCTCACAAAGGTCAAGAGTTCTATATTACCTACCCAGAATGCATAGACTCGAGATAGATATATGATAGATGAGAATCTTTAGAAATTATAATTCATCAAGTTCGACAAATTTTTGGCAAAAATTTGATTTGCAGAAGATGTATTTGATTGCCCTGAAAAGATTTGTGCAAGGGTCTCCAAGGACCATATCATATTCCCTTTCCTTTCTGTCTTTTCTCTTTACATCAAACACAGGCTTTGTAATGTCAAAGTGCCCACACCATAAAGACTAGCAACCCATTTAATAACACAGTGCACTGACAGACTTCACGCTTCTTAAAATTATAAAAAACTTTACAAAAATTATCCCTTTATCATTTGTGATCAGGCAGACCGGTCTGCGCAGAACACTGAATCAAACTGCCGGTGTCGCTGTCAGAGGTAACATCATCCAGCTGTGACTGAGGCAAATGATGTCCTATATAGTCCATGACACCATCTGCACCTCCATACACACACATGCCGGTGTAGGGGTAATGCTTCTGCTTCTCTTAGCAGCTCCTACATTCTTAGCCATTGTGTAGGTTTATTCACTTTTAAACTACCCCCTCAATTGTTATTTCGACTTTTTCTTTTACCATACATTTTATGCAACACTGTAATTAACTTTCTACAATTGTTTAAACCCTAATTATTCAACCCTCATACAAAAAAAAGATGCAAAAATGAATACCAGGTAGGACGGTACATTTGCAGAAAGTAGAAAGTAGCAGCAGGAGGCAGTATAAGTGTGGGACGTAGGGTTCTCAAATTGGACTAGTAAAACAGGTGTGCAAAAACAGAAAGGCACAGTTAAATGTTTACATTTTTCTTTATATTTTTCAATTTTTTTCAACAAAATGTAACCTCCTTTACAATAACGATGGAATAAGAAATGCTAGTTTGATAGGAGACTAAAAACCCAACATCGGCAACTGGGCATTGTATTTTATGTAGAATGAACAGATGTAAGATTTGACTAGTCAAACAGATGTGCAAAAAATGGTTACTACATGCACAGTTTGTGAAGTAGGCACTTTCTTTTGTATTTTTTAAAAATAATTATTCCCCACTTCGCAAACAGGTTTGCGCAAGAAATACAAAAAATCAGTAGTCTCTTGTGACTTTTCGACAAAAACTATTGTACTGTCTTGCTGCTGATTTCTAGTACATTAAGAATAAAGAATAAATGTGTAATTGAAATTCAAATGCAGCAGGACAGATGTCAGCTATATATTATTACTGATCAATCACAAAGAGTCTGGCATTGCTGCTGATACCTCTCCCACCTCAACTGAACTTCTGTATTATTTGTAGACTACTGCACTCACTTTTTTCAGTGCTGCAGTTGTCCAACTCTCTTTAGTATTTGTCCAACGTAGTATGGTTTTCTCGTCCTGTCTCTACTAGAGAGCTGTGTGCTGTGACATATTTACATTCTCATAAATCACCCTAAAATTGCTGCTACATACCCTGCCTCAGCTTTTATACTGTCTCTCATTGTCCCTCCTGATTGACTGCGCTTTGCCATGTGATAGCTTAAAAGCATTATGGGGAATCACATACAGTCACACCCAAGATCATGTTGGCCTTCTGTGATTGATGCAATCTTCTGCAATGTGTAAAAAGGCAGTGTGCAATTGATTATTGAGGGGAGAGAAGGATTCATGATATCCAGATTCGGAATGACAATCCTTTTGTTGTCCCAAAGATAAACTGCTGCCAGACATGTATAGTAACAGCTGTCTTGGAGAGACTGCCAAGATAGCTGTCATCATTCGGCCGATAGCCATCTAATATGTATGGCGGACTTAGGAGTGCTCAGCAGTTGGTAAACACCGGAATAATAACTACTGGCACAGTTGGGTAAAGCAGTCTTTATTAGGAACAAGCGTGGTCATAGCCTAGAAAAAATAATATCAGAGTCAAGATATACTGTAGAAGTCAAGGTCATGATAAAAGCCTGAACAGTGCGGAGAACTGGAAACCAAGCCAAGGAATCAAAGACTGAAGATGAAGACCAAATGGTGATCGAGACCAAATCATGTTCTAGAACAGTTTATCTCAATGTTTTTAGGTCAAGTCCCCACTATCATAAAATATACCAAGCTATAATTAAAAACACAGGATTAAAGCACTTAACGTATCTCCGTGAGATATGAATTTTATAATTTTGTGGTACATGTACTACAATCTGATATCCACCAGCCCAAGATTGCAGCATGGCCAATTTAAGTAGCCCAACAGTAGCTGATGTCATTGGGTCACCAGTTGTCATAACAAGGTGATTTGTGGTCTCTGTCATTCCTGATGTAGGCAACTCAAGAGACCAGCAGCTTTCATTAAAAGCCAGTAAGAGATCGTTGAGTAATTGATCCCAACCGGCAGCTACATACAGGTGCTTCTCCCAAAATTAGAATATCATCAAAAAGCTAATTTATTTCAGTTCTTCAATACAAAAAGTGAAACTCACATATTATATAGAGTTATTACAGACAGAGTGATCTATTTCAAGTGTTTATTTCTGTTAATGTTTATGATTATGGCTTACAGCAAATGAAAACCAAAAAGTCATTATCTCAGTAAATTAGAATAATTAGCAAAAATAACTTCAAAGGCTTCCTAAGCATTTAAAGAGGTCCCTTAGTCTGTTTCAGTAGCTCCACAATCACGGGGAAGACTGCTGACCTGACAGATGTCCAGATGGCAGTCACTGACACACTTCACAAGGAGGGTAAGCCACAAAAGGTCATTGCTAAAGAAGCCGGCTGTTCACAGAGTGCTGTACCCAAGCATATTAATGGAAACTTGAGTGGAAGGAAAAGTGTGGTAGAAAAAGGTGCAAAAGCAACCAGGATAACCACAGCCTTGAAAGGATTGTTAAGAAAAGGCCATTCAAAAACTTGTGGGAGATGCACAAGGAGTGGACTGCTGCTGGAGTCATTGCTTCACCACACACAGACTTATCCAGGACATGGGCTACAAGTGTCACATTCCTTGTGTCAGCCACTCATGACCAATAGACAACGCCAGAAGCGTCTTTCCTGGGCCAAGGAGGAAAAGAACTACCTGTTGTCAGTGGTCCAAGGTGTTGTTTTCAGATGAAAGTAAATTTTGCATTTCATTTGGAAATAAAGGTCCCAGAGTCTGGAGGAAGAGTGGAGAGGCCACAATCCAAGCTGCTGGAGGTCTGGTGTGAGGTCTCCACAATCAGTGATGGTTTGGGGAGCCATGTCAGCTGCTGGTGTAGGTCCACTGTGTGTTATCAAGACCAAAGTCAGCGCAGCCGTCTACCAGGACATTTCAGAGGACTTCATGCTTCCCTCTGCCGACAAGCTTTTTGGAGATGGAGGTTTCATTCTCCAGCAGGACTTGGCCCCTGTCCACACGGCCAAAAGTACCAATACCTGGTTTACAAACAATGGTATCACTGAGCTTGATTGGCAGCAAACTTGCCTGACCTTAACCCCATAGAGAATCTATGGAGTATTGTCAAGAGGAAGATGAGACATCAGACCCAACAATGCAGACGAGCTGAAGGCTGCTATCAAAGCAACCTGGGCTTCCATAACCCCGCAGCAGTGCCACAGGCTGATCACCTCCATGCCACGCTGCATCGATGCAGTAATTGATGCTAAAGGAGCCCGACCAAGTATTGAGTGCATTTACTGCACATACATTTCAGTAGGCCAACATTTCAGATTTTAAAGTCATTTTTTAAGCTGATGTTATAAAGTTTTCTAATTTACTGAGATAATGACTTTTGGGTTTTCACTGGCTGTAAGCCATAATCATCAACATTAACAGAAATAAACACTTGAAATAGATCACTCTGTTTGTAATGACTCTATATGATATATGAGTTTCACTTTTTGTATTGAAGAACTGAAATAAATTAACTTTTTGATGATATTCTAATTTTGCGGGAAGCACCTGTATGTAAAATGCAAAAAATAAATTAAAATTATTATTTTCAAAATTTGTTGAGGAGTAGCTGGGTACCAATAATGGTCTATAAAGAAAGGAAATTGGAAAAAAAATGATTAATAAACCTTGTATCAGTCATTTTATCCAACTTAAGCATCAGAAACCATGAGCAATGGCTATTGTGGCGATGCTATACAATACGAAGACATTGGAATGAACAGCCTGGATATATATGTTTTGAAGAATGATCTCTATAAAGATAAGGGCCATTGTGGCTTCTTATTTCACCCTGAGCTGTACTCAGAGAGAAAGCTCCCAAAATGAATATATCACTGGTTATCTTCATAATATTCACAGGGGGACTATTGAAGTGTGAATTGGGCAATCCAAGAGTACTTTCATGGATGGTCTGAAAATGAAAAGTGACATATTTATTAGCCGAGCCTTGCCAGCAAACTAGGAATCCACAAAAGTCTACTTTGAAAAGTGTAGAGAAGCTGATATAGAGATAGACTGAAATAACAAATATGGAGTCAAGCCCTTCAACAGAAATTAGAAGTGATTGTATGATCACAATCCTTTGTGCCACTTTAATCAATGTGGATTGGTCTACAAATGAACCCTCCTGAACAAGTATTTCCTTGATTTATTTTTGTTTTGTTTTATTTTTTTAAGGTTGGATGTAATGGTAATTTCTTAAAAATTACATATATGTTTTCAATGCTTATATATATATATATATATATATATATATATATATATATATATATAATATATATATATATATATATATATATATATATATATATATATACATACTATTATGCAGAAAATAAATTGTAACGATATTTAAAAAATATTACGTATATAAACAAAACCAGAGAAAAAACAACAACAAAAAAACAAAAATGGGCTTATAACCTACAGCAAGTAAATCAGTAAATAATATTAGTACATGTAAATAAAATTTAGGCTATTTTGATTAAAAAAAAAAAAAAAAAGCGTAAAAGCCGTGGTAATATATAGATATAAAAAAAAAAATTAAATTAAATAAAAAGCAAAATAAAAAAAATAGGAATAAAATAAATAAAAATAATAAAACAAATAAATAAATATAAAAGTAGAAAACGAAGCTATTTATATATATATTTATTTTATTCAAAAGAAATAAAAATAAGAAAATAAATAAATACAAAAGTAGAAAATGAAGATATTTATTTTTTTTATTTAAGAGAAATAAAAATAAGAAAATAAATGAATAAATGTAAAAGTACAGAATGAAGATATTTTAATTTTTTTATTTAAGAGAAATAAAAATAAGAAATAAATAAATGTAAAAGTACAGAATGAAGATATTTTAACTTTTTTTTATTATTTAAGAGAAATAAAAATAAGAAATAAATAAATCTAAAAGTACAGAATGAAGATATTTATATTTTTTTGGTTCAAGAGATAAAAAAGATTTTCTGGAAATAAAGGTCTGACGCGTTCATACGATGTTTATTTTTTTTGTAATATTATGCTTTGTGTTGGCAGATTTGTTTTCGCTCCATCTTTAGTAAGCAATCGTATTATGCCATACAAATCCCCTGAGATCTCTCATCTGTAGTCTGCAGCAAGGAGAGACACAAGCCTTGGACAGTAATATGTAAAGATGGCATTTCTGACAGCTGTGCTCCTGAATTCCCACAGTGCAAGTCCTTTGTACTGTCGCATAAAAATGACTGAAGTGTTCGTGTAAGATAAACTGACAGTGAAGCTCATTTGCAAATGCCTGTGGATAACCAGCTTTTAATGATAAAACCACTACTCAAAGAAACCTTCTCCGGAACACACAGAGGATGAAACAAAAGATTTTTTTTTTTATCCCTCTATTTCACAGCCATTACAGTTTGTATCTGAGCTATTATTTATTGAGCTCTGCAGTCGTCGCAAAAAAAAAAAAAAAAAGACTGAAGTCAATCCATGCTCAATGGTGTATAGATGCTGTATAAATGCTCCACTATGGCATTTACACACATTTCCTGGCAGGAAAATAGAAAAAAAAAATAATAAAAAAAATCCTCCTTCCATGGAATATAGAGTTCTAGACAAATGATTCACTTAATTCTTCTCAGAAAATGTTTCCGTAAAAAGTCAAAATATTAAATTTAGAAATAAGATAATGTTACATTCACGTGCACGCTTCGGTGTCTTCGCAAGTCTAACGAGGTTGAATGTGAGGAATTGAAGATATTAATCAAATAAAGGGAAATGTTATTGCCATTTTTTTTTCTTACAGTAGCAAAGATTAAGGGGAAAATGTATCAATGTAAGATTCATTTTCATTAAGCATTTTGAATAAATGGTGCGGTATGACAGTATAATTTACATATTTACATTTACCTATGCATTGTTTTATTTTTGATTCTTTTTATATTTTATATACTGGTAATTACTATAGCATATGTTCTGTTGTTATGCAAGAATTTGGTTATTTTATTTTTCTTTATAATTAGCCATTTCTTTTGATGTCTCATTACTATGTTTGATTTGTATGTTTAATGTTTTTAATTAAATGCAGCAATCAGATGGTTATTTAATGGGTCGAGGAAGATATATATGTCAATATATATATATATATGTATATATATATATATATATATATATATATATATATATATAAATGTACAAAATCCTTTTTGTCTTTATTTGTAATACTATTACAATTTGAAATATATATATATATATATATATATATATATATATATATATATATATATGCATGTATATAATAAGGATCAAGGATTTTGTAAATGCAATGTGTTTTAAGTAGTGGAACAAAAAAAAAAATATATATATATATATATATATATATATATATATATATATATATATATTAAGAACATTAAGGATTTTGCTAATTTAATGTTTTTTTTATAATTGAATTTTTATTCCTATTTAATATGGTATTTTAAGTGTTTGAAATATATACTTTTTTAATACATATATAACACACGTATGATAAATATATAATAAGGACTTTGAGGTTCTAACTGTTTGAAATATGTATGTATATTGTTTTCATATATATATATATATATATATATATACGGTATATATATATATATATATATATATATATATATATATATATATATATATATATATATTAAGGACATTAAGGATTTTGTAAATTTAATGGGTTTTTGTGTTTGAAATATATATTTTAGATATATATGTGAATTAATATATTTCAAAAACTTAATCGTATCCCTAATAAGGACATTAAGGATTTTGCAAATTTAATAGGTGTCTGAGACGTGGAATTATGAAAACCGGGTTAGAAAAAAAAAATTCTATTATTTTACACTGATTGTTTTGAACAACAAATTAAAAAAAAACAGAAAGTGAAGGAAATACAGTGTCTGAGGTTTGACATGACTTAGTGTGAACCCAGTAATGAGAAAAATCAGCAAAAAAAGATTTCATCATTATAAAGGAAAAAAATAAGAGAAGGAAGGACACATTCTAAGAGAAGCAGGACACGTTCAAAACATATTACTGTAAAATATATTTTGTATTGTTTTTTGCAAAAAATAAAAGAATTCAAATTTTATACATATTATTTTCTAGAATTTATTTACTAGCACCCTATGTAATCACTACGTAATGTTGGGTAACCAACCCCTAATATTAGACATTTCTCATTCCTTATTTTCTGATACATCCCTCCCAAAATGTAGCTTTGTCCAACTTACCAATACAAATGTTGTGTCATTTAAAATTTCTAATATTTTAAAATATGCATAAAAAATGCTTAAATCGGGGTCAGAGTTATTTTTTTCTTATTTCCTTATACAGTATATGCTTTAGAATTAACAGACACATGTCTATCCGCCTGAAGCCACCACTAGGGGGAGCTCAAGAGCAGACTACATTATAATAGAGTTCAGTATGCAAACTGTACATAGCAAGCTCCTGAGCTCCCCCTAGTGGTGGCTGAAGGTAGCCAAATGTCTATTTAGAGGATTTGGGCACCTATACACAAAAACAGACTTTTAACCCTTCTTAAAATATGTTAAGGAATAAATTGGCACAAAATGTTAGATCTAAAAACAACATGAAGCTAAAACCTTCACTTAAAGAGTATCTTCTCGACCTATTAAATTTTACTTTTCAGACTCTGAACATTATTATTTAGTGTACATATTTGAAAATGACTATTTTTATAAATCACCAAAGAGATGTATCTTTGCCTATAGTCCCACTGACATTTTTTTTAATATATTTCTTGCACATTTCACCTATTTGAACATGATCAGAACTTAGAAAATATTTTCTAAAGTTCTATGATGTCCCAGGATAGTGGAAAATGAGCTCAGTCCTCCAGGAGAGCTTCATGGATGGTAATGTAAGGAATGAAAAAATGTGACAGCCAGAGAACTAAATCATAAATGAGCTGAGAGAGGTTGTCACGTCCTTTTATCCTCAAGGCAGTCTGATGTGAATGCCGCGGGGGTGCCCTCGTCTGAAGAGGCCCTGGTATCTAAGGGGGTCTAAAATGTCCTTCTGCCACATCCCATACATGGAAGATGTAGATGTTGAATTGGCTTCGCAGTGTAGTGGTCGTCATAGATCTTTCAGAACTGGTGGCCACACTTTGTAGAAATTTTAAAAAAAATTGTGTCACTGTAAAAAAAATTATCTTACTAGATATGCAATAAAAAAAAGCTTAATGGGGCATTAAAGAGTTATCCCTAAAATCATACATTATTCCTATCCATGGGGTGGGAAAACAAAATTACTGATCGCTTGGGATCTGACCACTGAGATCCCCAATGATCCCGAGAACAGGGCTCCGGAACTTGAAAACTTCGCCCCATCTTGAATGTAGCGAAGGTGCGGATGGAGGTTCGACCACTGGCCCATTCTTTGTCTATGAGACCATGAATGGTGATTTTGTAAATAACCCTTTAATAGACATAGAGTACATGAATAAAACTGTTTACAACTTCCCAAAACAAAATGTTTACTGGCTCAACCCTGTTCAATACACATCAAAGCTGCCCAGACATGACTTGCATATTCGGACACATATAGACAAACAATATCTGTCTTACCAATTTTATGGGGGAAACCCAAGAAGGTGGGAAGACATCCGAATTTAGAAAAGTGTAGCCGACGGCCATGTTTTCCAACCACTGGCATGTATACATTTTCCTGGGACAACAGTGACCATTATGACCACATACTGTAGCTCTTATACGAGAAGACCCAAACTGGCCTTATATAATGCCCCCTAATTCTCTATCAATCACAGACAGGCCCCCCCAGAGATGACCTAAGTCAAGCTTTTGTCCTTCCTTACCATTGTTCCTGGCTTGACACTTCCCTAGATGTGTGCTGCAAGATGATCAGCTGTATGAAAAAAAAAATTAATGTTCAAATTTTCTTTGTTCTTTCATGAGTCGTTTGTAGTATATGTGTCTACTAGATTGAGGCCCGATGCTCTTGCATCTGGAGGGTGGTGACTCCTGGCGGCAGGGATCCCAGTGGCGGCCTGGATTCCAGCAGAGGCTGAGATCCCAGCAGTGGTCTGGATCCCAGTGGCGGTCGGGATCCCAGCGGCAACCTGGATCCCAGCAGCGGGGGTTCCGGCAATGACCCGCTGGTGGTACTGCGCAAGGGCCTGGTACCACCAGCAGGTGCCATATTGGAATACCCATCACTTGGGTATTCATATATGGTGGTCGGTATACTTCCGATGCGGCACGGTGGATTGTGGGATTCGAGGACGTCCAGACGCAAGTGGATGACAGACAATTTAAGGTAATTATATATATAGATATGAAGCCACCGATTGGTTGTGATTTGTGTTGCATCATATTAAGGGCATTATTGTAGTGATAATGCGTTGATTTATTTTCACGAGAAATTGGAAGAGTTGATAATAATTGAATAAAGGTAAGGGACAGCTGGACACATTGGCATGGATTTCTGCTCTTTCCAGATGACATCCATTTAATTTATTCTCACTTAAGTTGAATAAAAGATTACTTATGCTTACAATTTAATTTTACATATTTTAAGGTGAAAATCCTCTGCTTTCAGTTACCTGTAGTTCCCCTTTTTCTGCTCACAGTCTACATGTTCAGTAACTGCTGAGGAGAGGGAGGAGGGGTGCGCAGCTGCAGTTTTCACACAGCAGTGTATGACTTCATGCTGTGAGAGCAGCAGCAGCTGAGCAGCAGAGAATTCATCTAATTGTCCAATGAGCACAAAGCACAGCTCTGACATCATGTAAGGAATATCCCCACCTATTCAGTGATTGGGGAGGAAAGGAAATAGGCCAAGAAGATGCCGGCTTCACATATTTCTGGCTTAACTACAAATTAATTTGTGTTAATGTTTATTCTTATACATACAGATCTGTCCTTCATTAACCTTTCCCTTAACCTGACTTATTTCGATATGTACAGATTAGAGAGGATCGAATCAACGTAATACAAAGCTATGTTAAATTTTTCAAAATTTTGAACAATTTGCTGTTCTTTTAGCCCCTCATCTAAATTGGCCTTGCCAATTTTACAGATTGCAGCAGCCCAAGAAAGTTGCAACCTAGAGGTATTTCCTATAATGCCTTACAGCTATCACATCGCATGGTATAGCACATCCAAACAAGAGGGATTTTCGTAGCCTGTATAAAAGCCAAGACAGGGAATGCAGCAGCTGCTCTGTAGTGAATCTGGATAGTAAGAGGACTTCACAACTCAGCAACACAGATAGGAAGGAAAAAAACACTGAAGAAACTGTACATATAGTGTGTGACCTTGATACTTGTATTTTTTCAGGGCAATTGAAGAATTTTTGTAAAAAAAAAAAAAAATTCAAAGCTGATGAATTCAAAAGATTCGCTCATCTCTAGTACAAAATTGTCAACATTGATGCCATCTATCTTCTGGTATAAAGCAAAAAAAACCTTTTGTACCTTCCTAATGCTTGGATGCAAATCCACCACCTTAATACATTTTTTTTCACATACTATATCCATTTTTGTGTTTTCGAGCCCATAAAACAATAGAAAAAAAGAAATTAGGACAAAGTGTTGACAATTTGTTGTTTTTCTGAAGCAACGCAATTGTTCCATCAGAGATTTCCTGAATGTGCCAATTAAAATGTGACAAATTTGGAAAATTACAGTGAAAAATGTCACAGACATCACTCATGTCGAATAGATGCCAAGTGATATTAGCAGGTCTGTGCGGCACATACTCCGAATATATGGGAGAAGCAATTTTACTAGAAAGCTCATATACATGTCAGCAAGTGCATTTCATTACGGTGCTAATATAATAGCCATATCCATTACTTTAATGACTCTGCGAATTTATCACTCCTCACCTTCCTCCACGCCGCACGCAAGATGGAAATATCAAAGTGTCAGTTCGCAATGGGAGAATATGTGAAAAAGGACAAATCATATGTTTATCTAATATTTCAACATTTCCCTTGTCATCATACAGATGTTTGATATATTTAAACATAAAAATAAAATAAAAACATGTAAAGCATGATCATAGCCATAGAATCATAAAAACATAGTTTATCTTGTCTGCTCAATTTAATTCATTTTTTCTTAGCTTTTTTTACTAGTTAATTTTATAATGTAATGTTAATTAGATATGAATGTTATTTTATCTTCATTTTTGGCCTTCTGATAAATCATTGCAATTAAAAAAAAGACCTGAGAAATTTCACTTGCACTACCCCTCCAGACCATGTGGAGTGCAGTTATGACAAGAAAGAATGTATTTTTGTATCTTGGGGCAACTGGTAACAATTTCATGATACCTAGACCTCACCAGTGGACAAAGATCAAACGAAAATTTCAAATATTGCTTAATTTTGTATTTTATTTTTATCCTATTCTCAGTATGTCCTAAAAATAAGGGATCATTATGTTGATAAATTAGATCCTGTTACACCCAGGGGCATCATTAATTAATTATATTTGGATGTAAATTCAATAAATTATCGTGCCATAATAGAAACCTCCACCCCTCCCCAATGGGATGCAACTCATAGATGGTCATAGATACATATAGCATAAATGTCTCCTGACAGAGTATCATCAATATAAAAAGAGAAAAAAAACATGTAATGCATAAATTCCATCCAAACAAATCATATCCATAGAGTGATAAAAACATAATTTGTCTTGTCTGCTCAATTTAATCCATTTTTCTTTTTTATCTTCTTCTGAGTAGGAGATTCTAAATTCTAACATTTATTTTACATTATTTTAGTTTAACTCTTGGTGCTATGAGAAAGTATTTATATTAAGCAACAAATGTTTTGCTTGTTATACCCCTCCAGACCATGCGGAGTGCTGTTAAGACCAAAAAAGAATGTGTTTTTGTGATGCCTGGACCTCAACAGTGGTTAAAGCTTCTGATAAAATGTCAAATATTGCTCAATTTATATTTTAATTTTATCTTTAACTCATTTTACAATTAAAATAAGGGATCGTTATATTGCTAAATGAGATGCTGTTCTATGAAGGAAAAGCCCATCAATCAGCATGTGATCATTCCTACTATGATGGAAATTCAATACATTATGGTGCCATGATAAAAACTCTCCAATGGGAGGCAGCACTTTGGCAGTCATATATAGATGGAAATACAGCAGAAACATCTCCTGACAAAGTATATTAATTATATTAATTATATTTAATTATTTTTATCTTTCTAAGGTGATCAATTCTCAAATTCAATCTAAAATCTGTTACAGGGCCCCCAATGTACTAATTATAATGGAGGTCTTCCAATGTAAGGCCGGTTTCACATGTCAGTGGCTCCGGTACATGTAGTGACAGTTTTCTCATGTACCGGAGACACTGACACACGTAGACCCATTCAAATGAATGGGTCTATGCACACGTCTCCGTGACCGTATGTCCGTGTGCAAAACACGGAGACATGTCCGTTTTTCTCTGGCAGCACGGTCTGCAAAGTGTCCCGCACACGTGCACACGGAGAACAGTGTGCACTCTCCTCCGTGTGCACGTATCGCCGCAGGAGAAACAGCGCTACAGTTAAGCGCTGTCCCCTGCGTGTGGTGCTGAAGCCGGCATTCATCACTTCTGTACTGCTCGGCTAAAAGCAGCGCTTGCAGGAGAGAAGGGATGAAAGATCAAGGTTTTTTTTGTTAAAAATAAAGTTTGGGGTCACCTACTGCATCCCACCCCTCCCCTCCCATAGGGGTGGAGCCGCATATTCATCACTGTAATGAGTGGTACCACGTGACCGCTCACACAGGACAGGCTGCCGGCTCTGAGAGGAGGCATTGCGGGAACTGGGTGAGTATTTCTCTGCAAGCAGGCAGGTGTGCAGGGGTGGGGAGGGGTGGAACATGGGAGGTGACCCCAAACTTTATTTTTAGCAAAAAAAAACTTGACCTTTCATCCCTTCTCTCCTGCAAGCACTGCTTTCAGCCGAGCAGGACAGGAGGGATGAATGCCGGCTTCAGCACCACACGCAGGGGACAGTGCTTAACTGTAGCACTGTCTCTCCTGCACAGTCCGTGTGGTCCTCAGGCAGCACACGGGCAGCACACGGCTGCCGCTCACGTGCCACACTGATGTGCAACGTGAGCACACGGACACGGATGACTCCGGTACCATTTTCTTCGGTACCGGAATTATGTGGACGTGTGAGACTGGCCTAACAGAAGGGACATGGACTTGTTTAGGCATCAAGGCCTTGAGTAAGCGTTAACTCTACGTCCCATAAAGTCACGCCCCAGCTATATCTACTAAATAAGCATATGATACTATACTTATATGTACAGTATGTGGGTTGATTACTAATTAAATGTATCACTGTATTTTCATAAATAATAAATATGGAATTCTTTTTCTATAATGCCCCTGCTTGTGGATTCATTGCCTTTCACTTTTACTGCTTGTAATGTCACCTCTTGCAGTTTAATGCCAATGATCTGTGATGAACTGGAAGCAAAATAACGGTTCCTATTTTTCTGATTTATGGGCGCTGCGAATCCTCGCCGAGCAGTTTCCATGCCCCATATAACAATGGCAGTGCCTTCATTTTATCTTTCTCAGCCCTTTGACAACGAGCATTCAACAAACTATGTGCCGTCACGTAAGCTTCATTGAAATTCCAAATTAATTAATTACGACTTTATCTACATTCTCACCAGGATCAGCTTTATGCCATAAACCACCCAGAATTCAATGCAAACATCTGGAAAGCCTCATTTTATGGGAGAGCTTCCAGCTGATTATATCACCATTTTTTTTTACAGATAATTCCATCAGTAAATTAAAGAAAAATAATAATAAAACAAAAAGCTTGGATCAAAAATTAATTTTGATTTTATATTCAATAAGTTTACACAATTGGTAAAATTGTGTAAAAAAAAAAATTAGGATTATGTAGAAAGAAAACATTTTTATCCCTCCTCATCTATCTCATTTGAGCTGAGCTGCAACACTGGATACAATCCATAGCCAAAGTGGAGCAGTTTCTAGAACAAAGAAGTCAAATTTTTCTAAAATTTTATAACCCCTTTAACTTGGTATCAAAGTTCACCAAAAATTTATCAGAACCGCCCCCAACCTCTGACATCAGTCAGTGCTCTGCAACTATTGGCTGAAGCTTAGTAATGCTATTTAGCTGCAGCCAATAGCTGCAAAGTACTAGCTGATATCAGGTATAACAACCTCTGCTGCGAGCCCAGTGATGTGCAGCAGAGGTTGTTACATCATTGTCACAAAGACAATTAACACTACAAGGAGGAAATACAAAACTTAGGATATGAAATGAAGAACCTGGTTATAATGAATGTGTCATCAGAAAATTACCTATTGTTTAAATGTTCTTATGATAAATGTCTTTTTTTTTTAAATATAATGTTTTTCATATTTTTGTATCAATTAAAAAATATGACATTTTGGAATGTCACACTTGCCACAAGGCTTAATATTAAGCCCATAAGTTCTGTTCTTTTCAGTAGCCAAAGGATATAGGCAGCAATAGACTGGCACTGACTCATTAACTTGTATGGGAAATTTTCTAGGCATGTTCTGATTTGTGCAGAGGTTATAGTACAGGAGGAGGAAGAGGTGACCTGTGATATCACTTATTGTGAATGGTGGATCCTGTGTTGTCTGCTGTATATAGAGGTGTTATCAGTCATTGTACAGGAGGGGGAGGGGAGCTGTGACATCACCTATTGTGAATGGTGGATCCTGTATTATCTACTGTATATAGAGGTGTTATCAGTCATTGTACAGGAGGAGGAGGTGAGCTGTGACATCACCTATTGTGAATGGTGGATCCTGTGTTATCTACTGTATATAGAGGTGTTATCAGTCATTGTACAGGAGGAGGAGGTGAGCTGTGACATCACCTATTGTGAATGGTGGATCCTGTGTTATCTACTGTATATAGAGGTGTTATCAGTCACTGTACAGAGGGAGGAGGAGGTGAGCTGTGACATCACCTATTGTGAATGGTGGATCCTGTGTTATCTACTGTATATAGAGGTGTTATCAGTCATTGTACAGGAGGAGGAGGTGAGCTGTGACATCACCTATTGTGAATGGTGGATCCTGTGTTATCTACTGTGTATAGAGGTGTTATCAGTCATTGTACAGGAGGAGGAGGTGAGCTGTGACATCACTTATTGTGAATGGTGGATCCAGTGTTATCTACTGTGTATAGAGGTGTTATCAGTCATTGTACAGGAGGAGGAGGTGAGCTGTGACATCACCTATTGTAAATGGTGGATCCTGTGCTATCTGCTGTATATAGAGGTGTTATCAGTCATTGTACAGGAGGAGGAGGTGAGCTGTGACATCACCTATTGTGAATGGTGGATCCTGTGTTATCTACTGTATATAGAGGTGTTATCAGTCATTGTACAGGAGGAGGAGGTGAGCTGTGACATCACCTATTGTGAATGGTGGATCCTGTGTTATCTACTGTATATAGAGGTGTTATCAGTCATTGTACAGGAGGAGGAGGTGAGCTGTGACATCACCTATTGTGAATGGTGGATCCTGTGTTATCTACTGTATATAGAGGTGTTATCAGTCATTGTACAGGAGGAGGAGGTGAGCTGTGACATCACCTATTGTGAATGGTGGATCCTGTGTTATCTACTGTATATAGAGGTGTTATTAGTCATTGTACAGGAGGAGGAGGTGAGCTGTGATATCACCTATTGTGAATGGTGGATACTGTGTTATCTACTGTATATAGAGGTGTTATCAGTCATTGTACAGGAGGAGGAGGTGAGCTGTGACATCACCTATTGTGAATGGTGGATACTGCGCTATCGACTGAATAGACTTATTATCTTTTTGTGATGATAATAAATTCAAAAAAGTCATTTATACAGAACAGGAAGTAAGTCTAATATTCGAGTTAGTGATCATTGTAAAAATTGCAAGAGATCTTTTCTTTTTTAAATAGAGGGCAATATAAAAAACAAAAAAATCTATAAAAAATAAATTCAACATAAAAACCTTGATTTAAACATTGGGACATTTCTGATGACGAATTTCTTGTCAGTTTTAACAAATGTTACACTTTTCTCAAATGTTACTAAATAATATAGTGCCACCTTCTGGTTGCTGGAAATGTCAATGTTTTACCTTCCAAGTGACATTGAAATGCATATTCCTTTAATAATACCAAGTGCAAAATCACCCTGTCATGTGCAATACCTGTAACATGCTACAGATATTCCGTCAATCAGTTTTAGCCTAGTTCTCCAGTATTGCCTTTAACTGAGGTTCACCAAACAATTAATGCCGACATTAACAGTTGCATCCCACTAAGATTAGCTGATTATGTTTTTGTTTTTTTCTGCAGCTGGGACCTCAAGAGATCAGTGGTGAAATCAGAAAGTAAGTGTTTACGTTCCCTGCAGCACTTCCGCAGGTTGTGTCTGGTACTGCAGCTCAGCTCCAATGAAATAAATGGAAATGAGCAGTAATACAACACAAAACCTGTGGACGGTTGTGGAGATGTTTTTGGAAAAAATGCATATCAGATATAGAAAATATCTGTGGCCAAGTTGGCAAACAAGTATATTAGTAGACCTATGACTGTGAGGTCTCCTTATTATTATAACTCTACCATTTTATCTAATAGGTTTATGGAATAAAATATTCACTAGAAGAATTTGATAAGTCGAAACTGAAAAAGTCGTTCTCTGAAGCACAACCCGGTATATAAACGTGGCAATAGCAGCCGACCGCACTTTGATCTCCATTATATATATCTCCTCCCGCTTGTGCCTCCTGCAATTGGCTCGAGACAGTCTGAATTATAGTGCCAGTTTGTCACTGGACCTCAATCACGGGAGAAGAAAGTGTACTTTATCTTCCAGTGTCACACAGTAATTTTGCCGTATCATCCTCGACTTAGAATGGAGAACACTTAATCAAAATGTCACCGGGTTGATTTTCTTGTTCTGTATTGTGTTATCTATGTATAACTTGCACATATATTGGTACGGCAGCTTGTGCAATCCAGTTCTCCTCTCTTATAATTTATCATCGACGGTTTCTCCTTTTTGCCGGCTGCGCAGCCAGTCGGAGAAAAAGGGGGAATAATGGTGTGTCTTCTCAGCTCGACGGCACGGAGGAGAGAGAGCTATTCTATTTCCAGACACCTATTTCTGTTCTCCATTTCTAAAGACTCAACACAACTTAAGGCATTATATCCTACGTAACGATAATCCGCTGTGACAATGTGCAGGTGGAGTGGCGTACGTGTCTGTGTGATGCCAGACAATGCATTGTTCATAGCTAGTTAGAGGCGATGCCCGCTACGCCCTAATTTTACCTTAAAAAGATGAAAAAAAACTTAAGATTATTCATTTATTAACATATCTACGGAAATCTATATCTATCTTTCGAAAATATCTTCGGAAATCAATTTTTTTGTTACAGAGTTTCAAATTGCGCAAAAATTAAAAGGATATTTAAGATATACCATAAATGTCTGATAGTTCTGACTCTCATCGTTGGGACCCGCTCCTATCTCCAAAGTGAGTTCTCCCTGATCCAATTTTTTTTTTAATGGCGCCGTGGTCGCTATGATTGGAGCGGAGGCTACACATCTTGCCCCCATTTACTGTAAGGGCTCACTCACACGAGGGAATAAAATGGACAAGTACACAGGGATTGCACGCGGACCAGCGTTAGTCACGGAGGCGGTGCAGACCGGCGGCTTTTTTCTCAGCTGTATTCTGCATGAGAAAAAATTTGCAAAATTGGTTCAGTGCGAAAATAAAAAAAATTGGATGCCATACTTGACCAGTTTGGTGTCTGAATTTTAGGGGTGACATTACAATTCTGTAACATAGGAAACCGTAAATCGTTCTGTAAATGATTAATAGCTGCTGAGTGAAAGAACGGATTCGATATGGGGAGGAAAAAAATCATCCCACTTTTCTGGATGAGAATGGGACTGACTTTTTTGCACACTCGTGTGACCCCGGCCTTATAGGAAGTCTGAAAACAGAACTTGATCAGCCGCTGTGACTGGAGAGGCGGCGGCGCATGTGCAACTCCCTCAATTCACTTTTATGGGTGGTTCCAAAACTGCTAAGCGCGTAGGCTCAACAGTCAGCTGTGCATGCGCAATGCTCTTTATTGACTTTATTGGAGATCTGGACACAGTATTTACCGTATGATTGGAGAGGAGGTTGCACTTGCTCAGCACTCTCCATTTACTTTTATGATAGGTTCAAAAGCAACCAGCGCGCACTCGCTCCCATACTGAGACTGGAGAAGTGGTTGCACATGCGCAGCTCTCTTCATTCACTTTCATGCAAAGTCTGGAAACATTCAATTGTAATTTTTCGAATGCTATGGCTGGTGAGGTGGCTACACATGTACAGCGCTCTCCGGTCACTTTTATGGGAGGTTCCAAAATTGCTAAGCACGCATGCTCAACAACTGTGACCGGAGAAGCAGTGTGCATGCGCGAGGCTGTTTCTTAACTTTTAACAGAGGTCTGAAAACATCTGCGTGCATTTATTCCGTCACAGTTGCTGAAGGATTGGATGTTCATGCATGGCCTTCTCCATTTACTTTTTCGATAAGTTAATCAGTTATTTTTGCAACCCTCATAGAGGTGTCTGGAATTAACGATGCTCCCCTTACACTTTTACGGGATGTTCCAAAGCTACCCTGGACACATGATCTACAACTGTTACTGGAGACGTGACTGCGCATGCGCAATGCTCTTTATTGACTTTTTTGTGTCCGTCTGAATACATCAGAATGCACTTATTTGTTACTAGAGAAGTGATTGTACATGGGCTTCCGTCTACATTTCCTTTTATTGGTGACGTCTGAAAACAGCTGAGTGCACTTAGTGTATATGATTGGAGAGGCGACTGTACATCCATGGCTTTCTCCATTTGCATGCGCGAGACTGTTTTTTAACTTTTACGGCAGGTCTGAAAACATCTGCGTGCACTTTCTCAGTCGCAGTTACTGAAAGATTGGATGTTCATGCGTGGCCTTCTCCATTTACTTTTTCGATAAGTTCAAAAACAGCCGAGCGCACTTAATCAGTTATTTTTGGAACTCTCATAGATGTGATGGTTGTGATGAGGAAACCCCTTTCAGTGAAAATAAAGGCAAAAACAGATTTATATGACTTCATTTTTTAACAGATTTTCCAGGTAATATTTTGATGTTCCATATAGTGCCCAAATAATACAGTAGCACATATGACTTTAACATGTCCAAACAACAATGGCAGAGAGCTGCCTAAACACAGTACTTCCCAACTGGAAAATACAGCTATCTTCAAGGGCATAACGATGGTGGTTAGAGCCTCATCTAGGTGCTGGACCTGAAAGACGAACTTTGGCTCATAGACTTGGGATATCTGGGTGGCTTGTTGAAGATTTTGCAAAAAGGACCACAAGCTCCAAGTTGGTCACTAGCTGCCTCCAGGGGATCAGACACCAAGTTTGGTGCAAATTTTGGTTGTCCAGACTACAGGGGCTGTTGCTACCCCCTCTGGCAGGGACAAATAATCTGTGAAAGCTTCTAAACTTTAGACCATCCTTACTTCTTATAAGGGTTCCTTCGATAGTAAACTAATCACAAAGTGGTCTTCTGGGGGTACACACGGCGTTCAGCTAGAGTCTGATATGTGCTCCATTTCCCTGCAGCACCACCACAGGAGATATTGGGCATTACACCATTGCGACTCATATCAATAGGTTACCTGTATAACACAGGACATGATTGGTCCTCCAGAGTGAGAGGCGCCCTTTGCAATTCTTCTCTTCTCTGGCCAAGAGATGGAGATCCTCCTCCAATAAAGGGCTTCTCTGATCTATCCCCTGGAGAGGTGATAACTTACCAATTAATGGGAGTCTGACAGCTGGAACCTTCAACGACTGCCAGAGAGGGAACTTTTATCCCTGTTTCTAAATTATGGACAGGTCGGACACCCAACCGCCCCTCCATTTCTTCTCTATTGGGCTGCCGGAAAAAGTCGAGGAAGTGCTCGGCAGTTCCATAAGGAATTAATGGAGCAGCAGTCAAGCATGGCACTGCCGCACCACCACTGATTGGTGCCAGTCCTATTGCCCGTACCCCCACTGATCGGATAGGTGATAACTCGTCTCCACCAGGTTTTGTAGACTACAAATCCCCAATCTACGCCTGCCCCCTCATCTGCGTAATATAATCAGAAGAAATGAGGTGCCGAAGTAACAAACTCTCCATATGTCAGCTTTATAACACGACTCAAAGCCTTTTTTTCCCCAGCTTAGTTAGTTATGAAGTGTAAAGTGTTTGACAGGCATTGTGGGATTTCTGCCAACTCGTTCTCTTCAATGTCAAAACAGAGGCAGCACATGTACGGAAAAGCGCCTAAAAGCGGGCGACTGCAAATACGTTTGGATAGCAGTTTTCATTGATGTGTTTTGTCTCGGCAAATCACTTTACCCTTGAGAGATACTTGAAAGACCCGCAATGACAGTTTGTATATGACCTGCGAAAACACCAAAAGGCTTTTCCTTTAAATTGCTGCCTGTGAATCAAAAAGCAATATGTTACCGAGCGTGTTGACATGGAGAGGATGGAGAGGATGGAGGGGATGGCGGCGGGGACGTCTCCCCGCGAAGGGGGTTTGTGAAATACATTCTGGACTGTAATGCATCTTACTGAGAGGATTCAACATAAGCTATGGAGATATCCCAAAAAGTCATCTGCAAACTTCATGCATGTGATTTGTCTTCATCCCTTGTTTTATCCTTCCATCACCTTCCCAACCTTTAGCACCATCATGGATAAACTGTTCCTACAGAACTGGTTGCTTCTTCCATTCCCTACATCAGCCATGCACCTATGGGGGAATCAGATTATAGTCTATAGCCTAATGAAGTTTATAGAAAAAGAAACCAGAGATACTCATAGAGAAAGTGCTGCTACTTACTAGTAAGTGTTTTATGTGTACCAGTGATGGATTCACAGTTATACTGCTTAGTACTGCTGTCTAATGTCCTTTATGCTGCAACTTCATAGAGAAGGAAAGCAAGATACTCATAGGGAGAGTGCTGCTACATAATAGTGAGTGGTTTATCTATCCCAGTGATGGATTCCCAGTTACACTGCTTAATACTGCTGTATAATCTCTGCTATGTTACAGCTTTATAGAGAAGGCAAGCAAAGATACTTATAGGGAGACTGCTGCTACATAATAGTAAGTGTTTTATCTATCCCAGTGATGGCTTCACAGTTACACTGCTTAGTACTGCTGTATAATGTATTTTATGCCTCAGTTTTATGGAGAAGGAAAGCAAAGATACTCATAGGGACAGTGCTGTTATTTAAAAGTAAGTGTTTTATCTATCCCAGGGATGGATTCACAGTTACACTGCTTAGCACTGCTGTATAATGTCCTTTATGCCGCAGTTTTATGAAGAAGGAAAGCAAAGATACTCATAGGGACAGTGCTGTTATTTAAAAGTGAGTGTTTTATCTATCCCAGGGATGGCTTCACAGTTACACTGCTTAGTACTGCTGTATAATGTCCTTTATGCCGCAGTTTTATGGAGAAGGAAAGTGTTATGACCCCAGTGGACAGGGTCTCAGAGGAACGTGTAAGTCTGCGAGATTCAAAAATCCAGCTCATAGGGCTGTGGTAACTGGGTTGACCAAATAGCTACTCCTAACGCCAACACTAGAAGTAGCCGGGGATCATGCCTACGGTGATCGCTAGATGACTCGCGCCAGCCGGAGAATCTAACTACCCCTAGGAGAAGAAAACAAAGACCTCTCTTGCCTCCAGAGAAAGGGACCCCAAAGCAAGATACAAGCCCCCCACAAATAATAACGGTGAGGTATAAGGAAATGACAAACACAGAAATGAACCAGGTTCAGCAAAGAGAGGCCAGCTTACTAATAGCAGAATATAGCAAGATAACTTATCTGGTCAACAAAAACCCTATAAAAATCCACGCTGGAGATTCAAGAACCCCCGAACCGTCTAACGGTCCGGGGGGAGAACACCAGCCCCCTAGAGCTTCCAGCAAAGGTCAGGATACAGATTGGAACAAGCTGGACAAAATACCAAACAAAACAAAAGCAAAAAGCAAGGAAGCAGACTTAGCTTGAAATACAGGAACCCGGATAATAGGACAAGAGCACAACAGATTAGCTCTGATTTCAACGATGCCAGGCATTGAACTGAAGGTCCAGGGAGCTTATATAGCAACGCCCCTGAACTAACGGCCCAGGTGAGGATATAGGAAAAGACAGAAGCTCCAGAGTCAAATCACTAATGACCACTAGAGGGAGCAAAAAACAAAATCACAACAGTACCCCCCCCTTAGTGAGGGGTCACCGAACCCTCACCACGACCACCAGGGCGATCAGGACGAGCGGCGTGAAAGGCACGAACTAAATCGGCCGCATGAACATCAGAGGCGACCACCCAGGAATTATCTTCCTGACCATAGCCCTTCCACTTGACCAGGTACTGAAGCCTCCGCCTGGAGAGACGAGAATCCAAGATCTTCTCCACCACGTACTCCAACTCGCCCTCAACCAACACCGGAGCAGGAGGCTCAGCAGAAGGAACCACAGGCACAACGTACCGCCGCAACAAGGACCTATGAAACACGTTGTGGATAGCAAACGACACAGGAAGATCCAGGCGAAAGGATACAGGATTAAGGATTTCCAATATCTTGTAAGGACCAATAAAACGAGGTTTAAATTTGGGAGAAGAAACCTTCATAGGAACAAAGCGGGAAGAAAGCCACACCAAATCCCCAACACGTAGTCGGGGACCCACACCGCGGCGGCGGTTGGCAAAGCGCTGAGCCCTCTCCTGTGACAACTTCAAGTTGTCCACCACAAGATTCCAGATCCGCTGCAACCTATCCACCACAGAATCCACCCCAGGGCAGTCAGAAGGTTCCACATGACCCGAAGAAAAACGAGGGTGGAAACCAGAGTTGCAGAAAAACGGCGAAACCAAGGTGGCGGAACTAGCCCGATTATTAAGGGCAAACTCAGCCAACGGCAAGAAGGTCACCCAATCGTCCTGATCAGCAGAGACAAAACACATCAAATAAGCCTCCAAAGTCTGATTAGTTCGCTCCATCTGTCCATTAGTCTGAGGATGGAAAGCAGACGAAAACGACAAGTCAATGCCCATCCTACTACAAAAGGATCGCCAGAATCTGGAAACGAACTGGGATCCTCTGTCTGACACAATATTCTCAGGGATGCCGTGCAAACGAACCACGTTCTGGAAAAACACAGGAACCAGATCGGAAGAGGAAGGCAGCTTAGGCAAAGGAACCAAATGGACCATCTTGGAGAAGCGATCACATATCACCCAGATAACAGACATGCCTTGAGACACCGGAAGATCAGAAATGAAATCCATGGAGATATGTGTCCAAGGTCTCTTAGGGACAGGCAAGGGCAAGAGCAACCCGCTGGCACGAGAACAGCAAGGCTTAGCTCGAGCACAAGTCCCACAGGACTGTACAAATGACCGCACATCCCTAGACAAGGAAGGCCACCAAAAGGATCTGGCCACCAGATCTCTGGTGCCAAAAATTCCTGGGTGACCTGCCAACACCGAGGAATGAACCTCGGAAATGACTCTGTTGGTCCACTTATCAGGCACAAACAGTCTGTCAGGTGGACAAGAATCAGGCCTATCAGCCTGAAATCTCTGCAACACACGTCGCAGATCTGGAGAAATAGCTGACAAGATAATACCATCCTTAAGAATACAAACAGGTTCAGCGACTCCAGGAGCATCAGGCACAAAGCTCCTGGAAAGAGCATCGGCCTTCACATTTTTTGAACCTGGTAAATACGAGACAACAAAGTCAAAACGGGAGAAAAACAATGACCAGCGGGCCTGTCTAGGATTCAGGCGTTTAGCAGACTCGAGATACATCAGATTTTTGTGATCAGTCAAGACCACCACACGATGCTTAGCACCCTCGAGCCAATGACGCCACTCCTCAAATGCCCATTTCATGGCCAACAACTCCCGATTGCCCACATCATAATTTCGCTCCGCAGGCGAAAACTTCCTAGAGAAAAAGGCGCAAGGTCTCATAACAGAGCAACCAGGGCCTCTCTGCGACAAAACGGCCCCTGCTCCAATCTCTGAAGCATCCACCTCAACCTGAAAGGGAAGCGAGACATTAGGCTGGCACAAAACAGGCGCAGAAGTAAACCGACGTTTCAACTCCTGGAAAGCCTCCACGGCAGCAGGAGCCCAATTAACCACATCGGAGCCCTTCTTGGTCATATCCGTCAAAGGTTTCACAATGCTAGAAAAGTTAGCGATAAAACGACGGTAGAAGTTAGCGAAACCCAAGAACTTCTGAAGACTCTTAACTGACGAGGGCTGAGTCCAATCAAGAATAGCTCGGACCTTGACTGGGTCCATCTCCACAGCAGAAGGGGAAAAAATGAACCCCAAAAAGGGAACCTTCTGTACACCAAAAAGACACTTTGAGCCCTTGACAAACAAAGAATTTTCACGCAAAATTTTAAAGACCATCCTGACCTGCTCCACATGCGAGTCCCAATTATCAGAAAAAAACAGAATATCATCCAGATAAACGATCAAAAATTTATCCAGATAGTTCCGGAAAATGTCATGCATAAAGGACTGAAAAACTGAAGGGGCATTAGAGAGCCCAAAAGGCATCACCAAGTACTCAAAATGACCTTCGGGCGTATTGAATGCGGTTTTCCATTCATCCCCTTGCTTAATGCGCACAAGGTTGTACGCACCACGAAGGTCTATCTTGGTAAACCACTTGGCACCTTTAATCCGGGCAAACAAGTCAGACAACAGCGGCAAAGGATACTGAAATTTGACAGTGATCTTATTTAAAAGCCGATAGTCAATACAAGGCCTCAAAGATCCGTCCTTTTTAGCCACAAAAAAGAATCCCGCACCAAGAGGGGAAGAAGACGGACGGATGTGTCCTTTCTCCAGAGACTCCTTGATATATGAACGCATAGCGGTATGTTCAGGTATCGACAGATTAAACAGTCTTCCCTTAGGAAATTTACTGCCTGGAATCAAATCTATTGCACAGTCACATTCCCTATGAGGAGGCAATGCACTGGACCTGGACTCGCTAAAGACATCCTGATAATCAGACAAATACTCCGGAACTTCCGAAGGCGTAGAAGAAGCAATAGACACAGGCAGGGAATCCTCATGAATACCACGACAGCCCCAACCAGACACTGACATAGCCTTCCAGTCAAGGACTGGATTATGGGTCTGTAACCATGGCAGCCCCAAAACAACCAAATCATGCATTTTATGTAGAACGAGAAAACGTATCACCTCGCGGTGTTCAGGAGTCATGCACATGGTAACCTGTGTCCAATACTGCGGCTTATTTTCTGCCAATGGCGTAGCATCAATACCCCTAAGAGGGATAGGATTTTCTAATGGTTCAAGAATAAAACCACAGCGCTTAGCAAATGAGAGATCCATAAGACTCAGGGCAGCACCTGAATCTACAAACGCCATGACAGGATAAGATGACAGTGAGCAAATCAAAGTTACAGACAGAATAAACTTAGGATGCAAATTACCAACGGTGACAGGACTAACAACCTTAGATATACGTTTAGAGCATGCTGAGATAACATGTGTAGAATCACCACAGTAGTAGCACAAGCCATTCCGGCGTCTATGAATTTTCCTCTCATTTCTAGTCAGGATTCTATCACATTGCATCAAATCAGGTGTCCGTTCAGACAACACCATGAGGGAATTTGCGGTTTTTCTATCACATTGCATCACATCAGGTGTCTGTTCAGACAACAACATGAGGGAATTTGCGGTTTTGCGCTCCCGCAACCGCCGGTCAATTTGAATAGCCAGGGACATGGTATCATTCAGACCTGTGGGAATGGGAAAACCCACCATAACATTCTTAATGGCCTCAGAAAGGCCATTTCTAAAATTAGCGGCCAGTGCACACTCGTTCCAATGTGTCAGCACGGACCATTTCCGAAATTTTTGGCAATACACCTCAGCCTCGTCCTGGCCCTGAGACATAGCCAGCAAGGCTTTCTCTGCCTGAATCTCAAGATTGGGTTCCTCATAAAGTAAACCGAGCGCCAGAAAAAACGCATCAATATCAGCCAATGCCGGATCTCCTGGCGCCAACGAAAAAGCCCAATCTTGAGGGTCACCCCGTAAGAATGAAATAACAATTTTTACTTGTTGAGCAGAGTCTCCAGACGAACAAGGTTTCAGGGACAAAAACAATTTACAATTATTCCTGAAATTCCTAAACTTAAATCGGTCTCCTGAAAACAGTTCAGGAATCGGAATCTTGGGTTCAGACCTAGGATTTCTGATAACATAATCTTGTATACTCTGCACACGAGCGGCAAGCTGGTCCACACTTGTAATCAAGGTCTGGACATTCATGTCTGCAGCAAGCTTAAGCCACTCTGAGGTAAAGGGGAAAAGAAAAAAAAAAAAAAAAAAAATGAGAGAGGGAAAAAAAAAACCTCAAAATTTTCTTTCTTATAATCCCACTTCTGCAATGCATTAAACATTTAATACTGGCCTGGCATACTGTTATGACCCCAGTGGACAGGGTCTCAGAGGAACGTGTAAGTCTGCGAGATTCAAAAATCCAGCTCATAGGGCTGTGGTAACTGGGTTGACCAAATAGCTACTCCTAACGCCAACACTAGAAGTAGCCGGGGATCATGCCTACGGTGATCGCTAGATGACTCGCGCCAGCCGGAGAATCTAACTACCCCTAGGAGAAGAAAACAAAGACCTCTCTTGCCTCCAGAGAAAGGGACCCCAAAGCAAGATACAAGCCCCCCACAAATAATAACGGTGAGGTAAGAGGAAATGACAAACACAGAAATGAACCAGGTTCAGCAAAGAGAGGCCAGCTTACTAATAGCAGAATATAGCAAGATAACTTATCTGGTCAACAAAAACCCTATAAAAATCCACGCTGGAGATTCAAGAACCCCCAAACCGTCTAACGGTCCGGGGGGAGAACACCAGCTCCCTAGAGCTTCCAGCAAAGGTCAGGATACAGATTGGAACAAGCTGGACAAAATACCAAACAAAACAAAAGCAAAAAGCAAGGAAGCAGACTTAGCTTGAAATACAGGAACCCGGATAATAGGACAAGAGCACAACAGATTAGCTCTGATTTCAACGATGCCAGGCATTGAACTGAAGGTCCAGGGAGCTTATATAGCAACGCCCCTGAACTAACGGCCCAGGTGAGGATATAGGAAAAGACAGAAGCTCCAGAGTCAAATCACTAATGACCACTAGAGGGAGCAAAAAGCAAAATCACAACAGGAAAGCAAAGATACTCATAGGGACAGTGCTGCTATTAAAAAGCAAGTGTTTTATCTATCCCAGGGATGGATTCACAGTTACACTGCTTAGTACTGCTGTATAATGTATTTCATGCTGCAGATACTAGTGAATGCTTTAATTTACCACCACAGAGCTGGATTAACAGCTGCACTGTTCAGTATTGCTTTATAATTTGTTCCATGCTGTTGCTAATTTTATTTTATCTCACCCCAGTGCTGGATTCACATCCATGCTGCTCAGGGCTGCAGTATAACTAGCTCCTTACTGATGCTATTAGTAAGTATTTTAACTCAACCCAGTGCTGGTTTTATATCTACACAGCTCAGTAACATTGAATAATGTGCTCCATACTGTTTCTAACAGTATTTTATCTCAGTGCTGGATTCACATCCACACAGCTCAGGACTGCAGTATAATGTACTCTATGCTGCTAAGTGTTTTATCTCACGACTGAGCTGGATTAATAGCCACCCTGCTCCATACTATTTTATTATGTCCTCTATGCTGCTGCTGCTTCTGAACATGGGGTCTGAACAGGAAGGCAGAAATCTGTTATGTCTGTATGTGCTGTGTATGAGAGACGCCATTGCAGGGAGTCTCTTCCCACTAGCTCAGAGACAACTGAAAATAAGAAGTAGAGTCTGCAGAGGGGAAAACTGTAAATAAAAAACTGTAGTATATAAGTCATATAATGGCCTGTAGTGATGTTTCTCATATTTTTTCTCAACAAGATGTACCCTTTAACTTAATGCCTGTGCTGTGGATTATGAGATTTGCATCAGTACCAATTTTTGAATACAAAAATTTTGTGGTGTTAAAAAAGTGGTGACAGTCCCTTTATATTGGGCTTTATCACATAAGTTCTTCATATCTTAAAAAAACTTTGAAAAAATATACTTTACAAATACAATTCATTTTTTAAAAATGCATCAGATTTCTGTTTCAATGTTATCTGTGTAGTCTGATCAGTGGTCAGGCTACACAGGTAACCCTGAAATAAAAATGAATTGTTTTTGAATAGTGAATATTTTCTGAGATCTTTTACATAGGATGGATTTATTATCATGATAAAACCCATTTAAAGGAAACTTGTCAGCAAATGTTTGCTATGTAACCTGTGAACAGTGTGATGTAGGACTAGAGACCCTGAATCCAGAGATGTATCACTTACTGGGCTGGCTGGTGTCATTTTTATAAAATCACTGTCTTCTCTGCTGTAGATCTAGCAGTGCTCTGAATGCTGAACACTGTATAACCCCGCCCACACCACTGATTGGCAGCTTCCTGTGTACACTAACAGAGAGCTGCCAATCAGTGGTGAGGGAGAGGAGGAGGACTACATTCCACATGGCAACTAGTCCTGTAGTGAATCTTCTGCTGATAAAACACTGATTTTATTGAAACAACAACACGTAGCCTGATAAGTGAAACATTGCTGGAATCAGGGTCTCAGCCCCTACATCATAATGATCTTATATTACATAGAAAAAAAACTAACAGAATCCCTTTAAGTAATTCCCTTTGAATTTATGTGATATAAATATATGTTACGAACTTTAGAAATTTCATATAAAAACTCTGTCTACAGGACTGGCACCACCTGAGTCACGCATTGATTCACATGACCATTTCGAGACAAATTCTGGATATAAAAAATGGTATTGATCACGAGTATTTAATTTTTCACAGAATGTATGGGGAAAGAAATCTTTGCTTTCAGAAACTTTTACAGGAAAAGTAGAGAGAGATCTTGTCTGGGGCAATGAAATAAAATCTGAGATATTTATGTCCTGACGGTGGCCATTCTGCAGTTGTCAGGCTAGAAATCTCTAAAATTAAGGGAAAATATTAGATTTTTTGTAAAATTATGTCTAACAGGATATCTGGAGTGATATTACTTTGTTCCGCTGGAGCAGATTATTAATGTGTACAGGATTACAATATATAGTACATGTACAGTTTCATGTTAATGTTCTCTCTTGTAGCCTCGAAATTCTTACGTGTTGAGTTTACCATCCATGCAGAAATAATGGGAGAGGTCAGAGCAATATAGGAGGACCACGGAGAAGATGGATGCACATGGACTATCTCATGTGTGCGGCCCATTAATCATACCTACCGAAGCACGTAGAACATATGGCCATGGCCAATGGACTGATCAGGTGGAAAAGCTTGCTAATTGATGGGAAAATGGTGAAGAGCTCAGGAAATTTTGGCCCAAAGAGAACGTAGAGAATAGTGATCTACGGAAAAGAGACCTAGCTGTGTATTCATAAGAGGAAAAACATGTTATGGAAGGATGGAAAGAGAAGGTAGTTCCAAAGAAAGCCCCCAAAAAGTAAACCTAGCTAGTGGTTACTCTCCTATTTCAGGGGTAATGTGGGTGGCAATCAATCCAAGGGTTCAGTCTACTGTCCAATGCCTAGTTAACATTGGATCCAAGGTCCTGGTTCTTGGGATCAGCAGAGAGCACATTTGTCAATACTCAATGATTTGGTCTTAGCTTTAGGGTAGTAGGTGAGACAAGTATAATTATATGCAACACGTTTCAACCCCATAATGGGGTCTTCATCAGGAAAAAGAGAAACATTATTAAACTAGGGAATCCTGGGCCAGCCAAGGGACATTACACTAAGAGCTCAACATCCATCTGTAAAGAACAACCGCACGATCAAACAGTATACACCATGAGAGATCATTTGTGGATTTTTAGACCTTTGGAACTCATCGGAGGATATTTATTCAGCGAAATTCACCAGAATTCTGGAGTAATTTGTGCCAAAAAACTGTCATTTATGATCTGTACCATATTTATTATGGGTTTTAGACACTTTTTGCCTCTTGGCCAATAAAGAGGAGTGTCCTCAATGACGTGGTGTGGTTTATAGAGAAATGGGCCTGGCGTGATGTGCAAAACAACGCAACAAAAATGTGCCAGAAAAGCGGCGCGCATTTCAGCTACAAAGCAAGCCGACTAAAAAGTGGCATAAACTTAGACTAAACATAGTCTAGTCCCCTACATCAAGAACAACATTTTTCCGGCACTGGGTGAAATTCCGTTGGGTCTGTACGTGGCGCATGACTAATTAAGCAAGGCGCAGAGTGGCCTGCTCCTCTGTGTGCAACTCATCAGAAATCTTACTCCAGTCAGGAACTAGAGTAATATTTGTGGCCTAAGGTTAAGCCCTGCTCATCATGAATGTGATGAGCTGGATTTGCCACATCCCGTAAAACATTCATGTCCCGCCCCAACTCTGCCCACTTTGTCACAGCTAGGTAAAAATGCCGTGAAAAGGCAAAAAGTGGCAGCAGATTTGTTCAGCCTCACAAAAAATTGTTGCTTTTTACAACTGAATTCTGGCATAAAAACTTTGATAAATCGGGGACATAGTCTTAAAATTAGACAGATTTATCAAAACCCAAGAGCCACGGTGATAAATCTGGTCAATGTTACAACTGTTTACTCTAAGTTTGTAGATTTAGACAGTTGCATTTAGACCCACTGGAGGACTTTTTGTCGTCTGTTGGACTAGTCCAACTACAGAAAGATATATGGAAAAGCACAGAGTTTTGTATTGTTTTTTAATGAGTCCTACAGATTTGTAGTAAGTCAAGTGTAAGTCAATCTGAAATTCAGAAAGCCTAAATAGAAATTTCCACCCAGTTTCAAAACTGAACAACAGGAAAAGAAGATCATTGTAAAAATAAAAGTGTTACTTAAGTCTCTGAATGGCCACCGCTCCAAGCCTGCAGCCTGAACGAATGATAATGTCATGTCCGTAGAGTCACCAGACCACTAACACCACCGATTGGCCACTGTTTGGGTTGATGTCTCGTTGTTCCGTCAACGCACCATACTCAGTGCCGTCAGCAGTAAAGTATCTATATGGTGAGAACTAGGGATGAGCAGACTTGTGGAAGTTTGGGTTCTGGTACCCGACCCAAACTTTATTCCAAAGATTGGTTTGGGTATCAGAACTGCATCCCAATTTGAACCAGAACCCGAACTCCATTTCTCTCTCTTCCCTGACTTCCCGAAGAACTCTGAACATTGCAATGGACTTCTGGAAGAAGTCTGTGTTTGGGGTTTAGTACCAGACACTAACTGTCCTGTACGATCCCCACCGATTGGCCACTGTTTGGATTGATGTCTCGTCGTTCCGTCACCGCACCATACTCAGTGCCGTCAGTAGTAAAGTATCTATATGGTGAGAACTAGGGATGAGCAGACCTGTGGAAGTTTGGGTTCTGGTACCCGACCCAAACTTTATTCCAAAGATTGGTTTGGGTGTCAGAACTGCAACCCCAATTTGAACCAGAACCCGAACTCCTTTTCTCCCTCCTCCTGGACTTCCCCCAGAACTCTGAACATTGCAATGGACTTCTGGGAAAGGTCTGTGTTCGGTTTTTAGCACTGGACACTAACTGTCCTGTATGATCCCCGAACTTTAAAGTTCGGGTTCCCTCGTCTCTACCTTTCAACTTTTTGAGGAGACCACTAAAGTGATAACACCAAAACTGTGGGAAATCAGAGAAGTAAGTAACACTTTCACAATAATCACTCCCTCTGGCCAGAAAAGGATTTAAATAAAACCTCTGTTACTAACAGAGGATTTTACGAAGTCTTACATTGTAACAAACCATCAGCTGTAAGTCAAATAAGTGATGAGCAATTGGATATGTGATAAATGCTAGGAGTCCCATCGATAACTAGAATAGGATGGGGTATAACAGGTTCTTTCTGACGGTGTCATGCCCCGCCCCTGAGGATCGGTGATAAGCAAAATACCGTATTGATTTTGCCTAGAGTGATCTTTAAAAGAGGTTGTGACTATTTTCAGTATATTTCATTTCTCTAAGTCATTTCTATAGGGATAATAATACAAAATGGCACCAAAAAATAACAAGAATGTACTGTTTGTAATAAGGAGAACATCAGGTGCCTGGATACTCAGGTTTTCTTTGTGAAAGTAAAACACATTAGACAGCTAGACTAGATTCCTTGAAATAACCATATAATTTTATGCCGTGCGGCTTGTGATTTGCTTTTTTCTGTGAAAACATCTTATCGTGTAATCAAAGGCAAACAAATGCAAATAGCCATACAATTTAATATGAAAACATGAAGAGCACGGCAAAACAAAGCGATGTAAAGAGCAGGTTTCCAGCGAGGACCTGATTACCAATTCTACTGATGTCACATCCGATTAATAATACATGAGTATTGTCAATCAATAGAGTTAAAAGGGCTCTATAAAGGAAGAGATGTGTTAAACAGAAATCCCTTCAAATTTGCATGTATTCAAAATGCTGCTTTACAAGATAATAAGGGTCATTCATGAACGGTAAAAGGGCTGAACCGAAGGGAAAATGTTATTGGTGCATAATTGCATCTAGTTTTCCAGAAAATCAGAGCATGCTCGCATTTGTAGAAATGCAAAAGATAAAAGGACCTGAAGAATTTACTTGTGGGATAGAGTAGTGGTTTGTATGACCCCTTTTGCACCCTACTTTACACCAGTAGGTTTTCTTCATTACTCCAAGTCTTTGTCAGTATATGAAAATGAATGTGCTTCTCAACTTGATTGGTCAACAAGCACCATGTGTTGGCGGCAATGACACGTCAGTGCCTAAGGAGCGGCTCTCATACCTGAGTGGGAGTGCAGCATATTATTTTTCAATTATGATGCATTTCAAATGACTGGTGCAAACTAGGATTTTTAGCGAGTTGTTTAAGCACCAACTTATGAGTTTCCTCCAGTGGTGTGGGAGCACACGTGGCTTATGACCCCTTGGGTTAAGTCTATATTTCTCAATGTGACTCTGTTACACACCTGTCCAAAATCCAGGTTTTGCTCCCTTCACGCCAGTCCACTGAACTCTGTTGTGCTCCATGTCAAGCTTTGCAGGTGGCTCAGCATGCTCACATGTTATAGTCTGCCTGGGTCTACATAAGGCCCACCAAGACACACACCTATGTCTTGGTTTTAAGACTTTTAAGACTAATTCCTGTCTGCCTGCAGCCTCAAATGCATCTGCCACCTGCTTCCTGGTCTCCAGTCTGCCTGCAGCTTCCAGTACCTCTGCTACCTGCTTACCGGTCCCCTGTCTGCCTGCAGCCTCCAATGCATCTGCTACCTGCTTCCTGGTCTCCAGTCTGCCTGAAGCTTCCAGTACCTGTGCTACCTGCTTACCGGTCCCCTGTCTGCCTGTAGCTTCCAGTACCTCTGCTACCTTCTTACCGGTTCCCTGTCTGCCTGCAGCTTCCAGTGTCTCTGCCACCTGCTTCCTGGTCTCAAGTTAGCCTGCAGCTTCCAGTACCTCTGCTACCTGCTTACTGGTCTCCTGCCTGCCTGTGGCTTCCAGTACCTCTACTACATGCTTCCTAGTCTCCAGTCTACCTACGGTCTCAAATGCTTCTACTACCCGTGTCCTGTGTGCCTCACTTGCCTGCTGCACCGACTCCCAGGGCCCGTTTGACCACAAAACCTTGGGCTTGGAGGATCCACCTCACCAGGTAAGCCAAACTAGACTCACACCTCTGATCTAGATACTTTCAATACTGACTTAATAAATCAATCTGAAAATGTACTCTGTTGGCTGCAAAGTAGGGCTGCTGAAGACAAGTTATGGCACTTGGGCCACCAAGAACACTAAAATTAATTAACGTAGATAGTAAACTACTGGTGGCAGTCATAAAGTCAATTCTGCTGTCGAGCTTCCTATTATTCTTCTGTGCCTTTGAGAGGGTTCCTGTGTTTGCATTGGTCAATTCCTGATGGGACCTGAGCCTACCTCAAAGGTCTTCTCACAATATATTCCTGTCTCTTAAATGGCCAGCAGCTCCCAAGCTCATGCCTCTCTACCCAGCTAACATAAGGAGTCTTCCCTCATCTTTTATTGCCTGCCCAATATAGTTCTGAGAAGACTATCTTCTAATGATCTGACTTGTTTCCTGAGTCCTGACCTCACTTCCCATGTTCTCTCTGCCCTGACCATCATCTGACAAGCTATTGCTAAATGCAAACTAGTTTGTTGAGCCTAACCAGCATACTTCAGACCCCTGTATACAAGCTACAGGGTAATAACCAGAGATGAGTGAACCTGAACTGTAAAGATCGTACCCGACCCGTTGCTGAACTCCAAACATGGGTTTCTACAGGAAGTCTGTTCTCCTTGAAGTCTGTTTTAGTATTCAGAGTTCTGGGAGAGAGACCCCTAGCCCTTACTACAACCATTTTACAGCACCAAAGTACAGGTTCCCATTGTCTTCTATGGTTTTTGGGTTTGGGTTCTAGTATGAGTAGCATTCTGGTGCCCTAAGCGAACATCGGACTAAAGTTCGGTTGAACTCGACGAAATCGAACATCCACCGGTCCACTCATCCCCAGTAATAATTAGGGAGTCCCTTCAATTATACACTCCATAGTTTATAACCAAGTCAAATCTCTTGGAATCCAAGGTGTCAACAATTCCCAGGTAACCTCTTTATTGCTGAAGGCTATTTTTTAAAGTTTTACATCCTTTAAAGGATAATGAAATTTAAACTATCTGGAAAACTATTTCAAAAGTTATATAAAGTCTCAAATCCAGGAAACGTTCTCTTGTTTGCTTCTGCACCTAGAAGAAGTTTTACTTACGAGGATAGCTCCTTATTGATCCCCACCTGAGACAAGATCGGCGTGGTATATAAATGATTTGTACCCCACACTGGATTCTGCCTCAAGAATTGTTGTGTCACAATGTATCCACACGACTTTTCATCTAACTGGGCTAGCTAGTCCATCGCTGTGGAAGCTTTGATATGTGAGAAATAAAAAGTGACAAAACCTGATCTAGAAAGATGTAAAAAAAACATTCTGCATTTTGTTTTTTTTAATCATATCACTTGACGCTGGCAGCGCAGCGGTTTGACATCCTAACATTCTGATTTCACACCAAAGATGACAAAGCAAAGCAGAACAAGACACCCGAGGTGTCGTCCTTTGTATCTCGTCCTTTGTATTCCATTTTCCTCTAAACACAATGTGACGCTCCACGAATATCTAGCTGAACAGCTCTCGGTAAAGGCTCTTCTGTAGTTATAAACCTTGGATGCCCTTTATTAAATCCTAAATTGCCATTGACTTGAGACGCAGTCTATAAAATGTATTGAACATTCCTTTGTTGCTCCTACTAAACGTTGGCAGATGACATCACCAATGGTTTTATAGACACGTATGGGATAAGTAGTTGCCAACAGAGTAAAAAAAAAAACACGATTCTTTTCTTTAAACCTGGTCATCTCGTGACACTCATCTTAGGCTATGCTGAGCCAAAAGGAAAGGAACGGAAGCCACATGGTGCATAAATAACTCCCGACAGAGTATCCCAAAATCATATTTTTTTTCAAAGCTGTTTCTAATATACAGTACAGACCAAAAGTTTGGACACACCTTCTCTTTTAAAAAAATTTCTGTATTTTCATGACTATGAAAATTGTACATTCACACTGAAGGCAGCAAAACTATGAATTAACACATGTGGAATTATATACTTAACAAAAAAGTGGGAAACAACTGAAATTATGTCTTATATTCTAGGTTCTTCAAAGTAGCCACCTTTTGCTTTGATGACTGCTTTGCACACTCTTGGCATTCTCTTGATGAGCTTCAAGAGGTAGTCACCGGGAATGGTCTTCCAACAATCTTGAAGGAGTTCTCAGAGATGCTTAGCACTTGTTGGCCCTTTTGCCTTCACTCTGCGGTCCAGCTCACCCCAAACCATCTCGATTGGGTTCAGGTCTGGTGACTGTGGAGGCCAGGTCATCTGGCGTAGCACCCCATCACTCTCCTTCTTAGTCAAATAGCCCTTACACAGCCTGAAGGTGTGTTTGGGGGTCACTGTCCTGTTGAAAAATAAATGATGGTCCAATTAAACGCAAACCGGATGGAATAGCATGCCACTGCAAGATGCTGTGGTAGCCATGCTGGTTCAGTATGCCTTCAATTTTGAATAAATCCCCAACAGTGTCACCAGCAAAGCACCCCCACACCGTCACACCTCCTCCTCCATGCTTCACGGTGGGAACCAGGTATGTAGAGTCCATCCGTTCACCTTTTCTGGGTCGCACAAAGACACGGTGGTTGGATCCAAAGATCTAAAATTTGGACTCATCAGACCAAAGCACAGATTTCCACTGGTCTAATGTCTATTCCTTGTGTTCTTTAGCCCAAACAAGTCTCTTCTGCTTGTTGCCTGTCCTTAGCAGTGGTTTCCTAGCAGCTATTTTACCATGAAGGCCTGCTGCACAAAGTCTCCTCTTAACAGTTGTTGTAGAGATGTGTCTGCTGCTAGAACGCTGTGTGGCATTGACCTGGTCTCTAATCTGAGCTGCTGTTAACCTGCGATTTCTGAGGCTGGTGACTCAGATAAACTTATCCTCAGAAGCAGAGGTGACTCTTGGTCTTCCTTTCCTGGGGCGGTCCTCATGTGAGCCAGTTTCTTTGTAGCGCTTGATGGTTTTTTGACACTTCACTTCGGGACACTTTCAAAGTTTTCACAATTTTTCAGACTGACTGACCTTCATTTCTTAAAGTAATGATGGACACTCATTTTTCTTTACTTAGCTGTTTTTTTCTTGCCATAATACAAATTCTAACAGTCTATTCAGTAGGACTATCAGCTGTGTATCCACCAGACTTCTGCACAACACAACTGATGGTCCCAACTAGTGTTGAGCGATACCGTCCGATACTTGAAAGTATCGGTATCGGAAAGTATCGGCCGATACCGGCAAAGTATCGGATCCAATCCGATACCGATACCCGATACCAATACAAGTCAATGGGACTCAAGTATCGGACGGTATCCCTGATGGTTCCCAGGGTCTGAAGGAGAGGAAACTCTCCTTCAGGCCCTGGGATCCATATTAATGTGTAAAAGAAAGAATTAAAATAAAAAATATTGCTATACTCACCTCTCCGACGCAGCCTGGACCTCACCGAGGGAACCGGCAGCGTTGTTTGCTTAAAATTCGCGCGTTTACTTCCTTAAGTGAAGTCCCGGCTTGTGATTGGTCGCGTGCCACCCATGTGGCCGCGACGCGACCAATCACAGCAAGCCGTGACGTAATTTCAGGTCCTTCAGGATTTTAAAATTACGTCACGGCTTGCTGTGATTGGTCGCGTCGCGGCCACATGGGCGACGCGACCAATCACAAGCCGTGACGTCACGGGAGGCAGGACACGCGCGCATTTTAAATGCGCGCGTGTCCTGCCTCCCGTGACGTCACGGCTTGTGATTGGTCGCGTCGCCCATGTGGCCGCGACGCGACCAATCACAAGCCAGAACGTAATTTTAAAATCCTGAAGGACCTGAAATTACGTCACGGCTTGCTGTGATTGGTCGCGTCGCGGCCACATGGGCGGCACGCGACCAATCACAAGCCGGGACTTCACGTAAGGAAGTAAACGCGCGAATTTTAAGCAAACAACGCTGCCGGTTCCCTCGGTGAGGTCCAGGCTGCGTCGGAGAGGTGAGTATAGCAATATTTTTTATTTTAATTCTCTCTTTTACACATTATTACATTAATGTTGTTTCGATACCGATACCCGATACCACAAAAGTATCAGATCTCGGTATCGGAATTCCGATACCCGCAAGTATCGGCCGATACCCGATACTTGCGGTATCGGAATGCTCAACACTAGTCCCAACCCCATTTATAAGGCAAGAAATCCCACTTATTAAACCTGACAGGGCACACCTGTGAAGTGAAAACCATTGCCGGTGACTACCTCTTGAAGCTCATCAAGAGAATGCCAAGAGTGTGCAAAGCAGTCATCAAAGCAAAAGGTGGCTACTTTGAAGAACCTAGAATATAAGACATAATTTCAGTTGTTTCACACTTTTTTGTTAAGTATATAATTCCAGTGATTTTCTGAATACTGCACTACATAGCTGTGTAAGTGATACATCAGTGAAATCAAGCTCTCTGCCATTAAATTATGCTGCTCTCAGATTAGCTATCAAATAACTGATGACAGATTCCCTTTAAAGGAGACCAAGTAGTGAATGTGGCTTCATATTTCCACATACTGTCATTGTAGAGACGGTGTGTCCAAAGAAACATTTTTGTCTTTGATACTCTAGACCAGTATTCCACAACCAGTCCATTGGCATGTGGCTCCACGGCTGCTGTCGAATGCAATAACTATTGACTTCTAGTGATACAATGGATGACATAGAACTTACATACTTTGTAAAATAATCAAAATCAAAGCACTAATATTAACACAGACTTAAAGTCAGCACTACTACTGACTCATGATATAAAAAAGTGCTCTAGAATATCTGTAAATTCAAATTGTCAATTTTCTACAATGTGGCCATCCGATACCAAACAACCAAGGATTAAGACAAGAAATATAGGCCTGAGAACAACTTTGTTTTTTTTCCTTTACCAACATTAACAAGAAATTTCTTGCACTGATTCTCAAGAGCCCTGTTGGGGGAGCTCATCAGAAGGATTTTTTCATTCTCTGGACCTTGTATGGTAATTACAATTACATAATTAATAGAAGTTGTCCAAGTTTAAAAAAAAATATGGTTGCAGATTATGAGTCCAAAAAACAACTTTTAAAACAATTGAATCTCAGGCGCCAATACTCTACTGGTGTCCCAACAATACCAACACACGACCATCCACCTAATCACTGGCCAGTAAAATGATGCCAGCATGAGAAGCGATGTTAAAGAAGATCGTACAGAAGAATGGCTGAGACTGGGACGTTCTACTGCCACACCTGTTATTCTCCATCAGAAAAATCCCACAAAACTCTAATGGTTTTTCCTCATTTGAACTGTTGTATGGCCGACACCCCGATGGACTCCTGGATATAGTGAAGTAGACCTGGGAAGCAAAGTCTACAACCTGCAGGAGGTGATGACCATTGTGAAAGAGCACCTCCTCAAAGCACAAGAAGCACAGTCGAGGGTGTACAATAGATCGGCGAGGGTGAGACATTTCAACCCTCGTAATTGGGTACTGGTACTGGCACCTACAGGGGAGAGAAAATTTCTAGCCAAGTGGCAGGGCCCCTATGAAATGGTCTCCAAAAGCTGAGATGGTCTTCCAGGAACTGAAGCTAGCCCTGTGAAAACAGCCACTGTTGGTGGAATCAGACTTCACTAAGGAGTTTGTGGTCCAGATGGACAAGTCATTTATTGGCCTGGGTGCTGTCTTGTCTCCGGAAGTGAAAAGGGAAGAGCACCCCATAATGTACAAAAGTCGGAAGCTGTCTTCCTGCAAGAAGAGTTACTCCATAGTGGAGAACGAATGTTTGGCCATCAAGTATCGTTGGTGACTCTAAGTTACTACCTCTTAGGCAGGAAGTTCAGGTCAGTGTCAGACCATGCCCTGCTGAGGTGGATTCAGTAGAAGAAGGGGAACAGGTGATCAGGTGGTTCCTAGTAATCCATGATTTTAGCATAGGCCCACTGAAACTACATAACAACACTGACGCTCTGTCAAGGGCCCATCATTTGATGATGGAAGATGTTTAGCCCCCCCAGTTTTGAGCATGGGGGAGTATGTAATATGGCCACCGGAAAGGTTCTCGAGAGGAGATAAGTATCATTGAGGTTGGTAGCCTCAGTAATGTTAGCCCAGAAAAGCAGGCTCCAGCACATGTAGTGCTGAGAGAGTTAATAGGGCATGTCAAGGCCGGGTTTTCGAGCAGTAGGAGGGATGGGTGGGACTGGCTGCGCACATTTCCCCACCCTGGGGCATGGTATGGCAGATAAAGAAGAAGACCATTTTTTTAATTCAGGGTCGGTGAGTAGAGGTGTGCAGACCTCCAGTGTTGTTTGTCTTTGCTAAGGACTAAAGAGCTGGACATTAACCCGAGTGGGAGAACCCGCACTACTGTATGGACAATTTACTTTATGTTTTCACTTTGTGCTTGAAAAGGATGTTTTTGTTTTGCTATCCTGAGCGGTTTATGAAGTTTTGATAAACCAGCCTGGACCTTTTACTGAAACCTCATCCCGTGACTACCTGAAAGCGCAACTGAGTAGAAATCCTACAGAGAATTTAGTATTTCATTAATTGCTTTTAGGTTCAAATTCATTTAAATATCAGTTTCTTTAATTGACTTTCTGTGTATGTATATGTTTTTTTCATCTAGAAAAGTATAATAAGAAAACAACACTATTAAGACACGAGTTCATAGAATGAATATTACAACACTGGCAATGTGTTAAAGAACATTGTCAAAATGGTGACAAAAATGTTTTTCTCTCCATTTACATTGGGACTATTAAACTTGATGCTCTGGAGAAAGTTTCTTGGTTCATCTCTAATTATTTTAAAAAGAAAACTTTTAATTAGATGCAGGATAGAATGTAGTAAGAAGACAATCACCTTGACTGTTTGTGTGAATTGAGCAGGCAGAAGGCTCCAGGAAAATACATCTTCTATGGGATCTTAGCCAAAAAACTGATACAATTACTTTAATGTTATTTAAAATGTGGGCAGAAGTCAAAGTCGGTTAATGTCGTCCTGTTTCTGTTAAACTCACCTATAAAATAGAATCTCGTACTTTCATGGAGAAATAGGTTTTCACTTGTGACTGCTTACTGATGACCAATGCTTTATGTGATTCTCAAAGGCATTGGGAGTGACAAATGTCTTGAGCACATCCTGCACAGAACATATATACTGCAACTTTCCATGCACCCTACAGTATGTACCAGAATATAACTACTATAATACTGCACCTATGTAGAAGAATATAACTACTATAATACTGCTCCTATGTACAAGAATATAACTACTATAAAACTGCTCCTATGTACAAGAATATAACTACTATAATACTGCTCCTATGTACAAGAATATAACTACTATAATACTGCCTCCTATGTACAAGGATATAACTACTATAATACTGCCCCTATGTACAAGACTATAACTACTATAATACTGCTCCTATGTACAAGAATATAACTACTATAATACTGCCCCTATGTACAAGAATATAACTACTATAATACTGCCCCCTATGTACAAGAATATAACTACTATAATACTGCCCCTATGTACAAGAATATAACTACTATAATACTGCTCCTATGTACAAGAATATAACTACTATAATACTGCCCCTATGTACAAGAATATAACTACTATAATACTGCCTCTATGTACAAGAATATAACTACTATAATACTGCTCCCTATGTACAAGAATATAACTACTATAATACTGCTCCTATGTACAAGAATATAACTACTTTAATACTGTCCCTATGTACAAGAATATAACTAGTATAATACTGCCCCTATGTACAAGAATATAACTACTATAATACTGCTCCTTTGTACAAGAATACAACTACTATAATACTGCTCCCTATGTACAAGAATATAACTACTATAATACTGCTCCTATGTACAAGAATATAACTATAATACTGTCCCTATGTACAAGAATATAACTAGTATAATACTGCCCCTATGTACAAGAATATAACTACTTTAATACTGTCCCTATGTACAAGAATATAACTACTTTAATACTGCCCCATGTACAAGAATATAACTACTTTAATACTGCCCCTATGTAAAAGAATATAACTAGTATAATACTGCTCCTATGTACAAGAATATAAATACTATAATACTGCCCCTATGTACAAGAATATAACTAATATAATACTGCCCACTGTGTACAAGGATATAACTACTATAATACTGCCCTTATGTACAAGAATATAACTACAATAATACTGCCCGTATGTACAAGAATATAACTGCTATAATACTGCCCCTATATACAAGAATATAACTACTATAATACTGCCCATATGTACAAGAATATATAACTACTATAATACTGCCCCTATGTACAAGAATATAACTACTATAATACTGCCCCTATGTACAAGAATATAGCTAATATAATACTGCTCCTATGTACAAGAATATAACTACTATAATACTGCCCCTATGTACAAGAATATAACTACTATAATACTGCCCTTATGTACAAGAATATAACTACAATAATACTGCCCGTATGTACAAGAATATAACTGCTATAATACTGCCCCTATGTACAAGAATATAACTACTATAATACTGCCCGTATGTACAAGAATATAACTACTATAATACTGCCCCTATGTACTAGAATATAACTACTATAATACTGCCCGTACGTACAAGAATATAACTACTATAACACTGCCCTTATGTACAAGAATATAACTACTATAATACTGCTCCTATGTACAAGAATATAACTACTATAATACTGCCCTTATGTACAAGAATATAACTACTATAATACTGCCCCTATGTACAAGAATATAACTACTATAATACTGCTCCTATGTACAAGAATATAACTACTATAATACTGCCTCCTATGTACAAGAATATAACTACTATAATACTGCCCCTATGTACAAGAATATAACTACTATAATACTGCTCCCTATGTACAAGAATATAACTACTATAATACTGCTCCTATGTACAAGAATATAACTACTTTAATACTGCTCCTATGTACAAGAATATAAATACTATAATACTGCCCCTATGTACAAGAATATAACTAATATAATACTGCCCACTGTGTACAAGGATATAACTACTATAATACTGCCCTTATGTACAAGAATATAACTACAATAATACTGCCCGTATGTACAAGAATATAACTGCTATAATACTGCCCCTATATACAAGAATATAACTACTATAATACTGCCCATATGTACAAGAATATATAACTACTATAATACTGCCCCTATGTACAAGAATATAACTACTATAATACTGCCCCTATGTACAAGAATATAACTAATATAATACTGCTCCTATGTACAAGAATATAACTACTATAATACTGCCCCTATGTACAAGAATATAACTACTATAATACTGCCCTTATGTACAAGAATATAACTACAATAATACTGCCCGTATGTACAAGAATATAACTGCTATAATACTGCCCCTATGTACAAGAATATAACTACTATAATACTGCCCGTATGTATAAGAATATAACTACTATAATACTGCCCCTATGTACTAGAATATAACTACTATAATACTGCCCGTACGTACAAGAATATAACTACTATAACACTGCCCTTATGTACAAGAATATAACTACTATAATACTGCTCCTATGTACAAGAATATAACTACTATAATACTGCCCTTATGTACAGGAATATAACTACTATAATACTGCCCCTATGTACAAGAATATAACTACTATAATACTGCCCTTATGTACAAGAATATAACTACTATAATACTGCCCCTATGTACAAGAATATAACTACTATAATACTGCTCCTATGTACAAGAATATAACTACTATAATACTGCCCTTATGTGCAAGAATATAACTACTATAATACTGCCCCTATGTACAAGAATATAACTACTATAATACTGCCCCTATGTACAAGAATATAACTACTATAATACTGCCCTTATGTACAAGAATATAACTACTATAATACTGCCCCTATGTACAAGAATATAACTACTATAATACTGCCCTTATGTACAAGAATATAACTACTATAATACTGCTCCTATGTACAAGAATATAACTACTATAATACTGCCCCTGTGTACAAGAATATAACTACTACAATACTGCTCCTATGTACAAGAATATAACTACTATAATATTGCCCCTATGTACAGTACAAGAATATAACTACTATAATACTGCCCCTATGTACAAGAATATAACTACTATAATACTATCCCTATGAATGGTGAGGTTTTCCCAGTATTTCTATGCTGTAGAGACAGGTAATTGACAGTGGAGCACTTCACAATGGATATTGAGTTTTACACAAGGAGCTCTTGTGCTTTATGATGTGGTCCTCAATTAAAAGGAGCAGTTTATCATCACAGTAAATATTATAGGAGAAGAAGACAATGAATCTTAATAGGATTTACCCTTAAATAATGGAGCCAGTATACAGCACATAGTCAAGTCAAGGTCATTGGTAAGGCCAAGCCGAGCCATGCTGAAGTCAGTAAATATCCCTGTCTCATTGGAGGCAGCAGGCACGATCAGGCCATAAATTAGTCCCAACTATGGTAAAAACTGCTACAGATACTAGAAGTGAGAGGACAGTAAATAACAGGGGTCATACATCCATAGCATCCACTGTAACATATGTTCCTGCAGGCAGCACCCATTACATTTATCACATGGGGAGGGAGATTGTGTGACATTTGCTCTATGTCTTGTATGTAAATACTTTCTATATGGGGAGAGGGGACAACTGATAATACTTGCAGGGCTTAGTGCAAAATGTCATCTACAGAGATAAATTAGGGTTGTGTATTGCCAACTGGTTGGACCCATGCCCACATCATAAGTGGCATCATCATGAATTCATAGTCTTGCCTGTAGCATAGGACGATGTATGTGGGGTTCTTCAATCAAGGACAGCTGCCTTTCTGGGATCAGTATGGCTTGGAAAGATATAGAAAAAGGGGTAATTACAGCTAACTGCCACACTGGGAAATGGAAGACCACCCATGGGGTTATTAAATTCCCTGCAGTCGCCAATATCTGCGGATGATAGAGAAGGCAGCACCAAGGCTGGAAATTTGGGGGGTTGGAACATTTCAGAACATGGTTCAAATGGGGTCTTAGATTGATCTGCTTGCCACCAGGATCCTATTCAGAAAACCAATGGTAAACCTATTGGAGGGGGTCTTTGCTGCAAATCGGGAGCGTTTCAGGCATGGAGCTGATGGCAACCTCAGGCACTCCCAGATACAGGTATGGCCTCAAAACCAGAGGGCCTTGAGTCATGGAGCTCCAAGATGACTGTAGGGCATCATAAGTGGTAGAGAAGGAGGTCACCAAGTCTTAAAGGCTGACCAAGCCATCAGAACCCCTTGGGGTCAGAATCCTTAAAGGGTCTCCTACCGAACCATGTGGTTGAATGCAATAGGGCTGGCTGCCTTCCTTCCGTAGTTCCCAGGCTTTCATTACTTTCATGGAATGTTGTTCAATTTTTACAGTTTTGGGGATTTGGTGGGTGTCCCAGTGGTCAAACCCCTCAATTAACAAGTTATCTCCTAAACTATCCTAACTTGGCACAACCCCTTCAAATGCGCTGATTTATATTCTGACAGATACTACACTCTACAGAATACAGGAAGACCGGATATGATGAATGCGATTTCGGTGCAGCTGCTTCTCCACTTTACCCGGATCGCTCTAGCTCAGTGTTCTCCAACCTATGGCAAAACAATCTTAACCTGTTGGAAGAATACAGGCCCCTGCATTTCCTAAAGCAAAAGCAGAAGGTCAGGGTCAGCAGTCATTTTATTATCACCAGAAGAATTGCAATGAATAATATCCCTATTATGGAACCGGTAACATCTGAAAATAAGTGATGGTGGTGGCATCTCCTCCTACTTCCTCTTCTCTCCCTGCACAGCTACCATTGCTCATTACTCAGGACATGCTCACTAGGAGGCAATCAGTCATATTCTGATAGGGTGACTTAAAAAAAGGACAAAATAAGAACATATACAACATTTAGGGATCCAATGTAACAACTCTTCATAAACGTTGTTTCTTTAAAGCAAAGTCAGGAAATGGTCGTACAGTGGGATGACCCCTAGCAGTCACGTCATAGATCCAGTATGGCCGGTATTTACCATCTATACTTCACCTTGCTACATTCTTCCAGATTCAAAAACTTTGATGCCATCTGTAGCTTTGATAGTAAATTCATCAATTGTTCACAGCTTCATGATGAAAATAAATAATGGTGGCCATCAAAGTCCGGAATAATAAAATAACCCTTTATTGTAGATACAATAACAGACACTGAGCTCTTTGTAAATCCGAAGAAAAGTCTACTAGGTGATTCAAAGAGCACCTTCCACCTTTGCATTTGTAGTTTCAGCTTTCTCTTATTAATATCACTTTACTTCAAGATGACTATTTCTTAAAAGGAAAAAAATCCAACGGATTTTAATCCAATTTTGTCCACATGAGGCGCTGTTCTCTTGCACAGTAGACAGTGCTGGATATTATCAGGTGAGTTCCACTGCTTGGTAATCAGTGCGAATCAGCAAAAATAAAAATAGATATACTGATAGACTGAAAGTAAAGACTAAAATAATGCCCTGAGACCATGATTAATGGGTGGGTGTCCAACAAACAGATGAAGTACTAGACTCGAAGACTGATTTGGATTAGCCCACTTGCGATTTATGGGTTGCAATGTCCATAGAATGTGGCAACCCCTTCAACTTCTGATAACTTTCGTTAAAAACTGTCTTTCTACAGCTAAACTCCCTCCCACTGTCTAACCCCTTAGATGTCATAGTTTCTATTGACTGTTGTTTCTGAAGGATAAAAACAATCATTGTTGGAGTTACATCTAAATCTGGTTATTTCAATAGAGTGTCACCTAAATACTACAGCCGATACTAGCTGCTGATGTGTTGCCCAAAAAAGTCATACCCAAAATGGGATGAGCCACTTTGCTCATGTAAACAATGAAGGGGAGAAGATACTAATCATTTGAACGCCATGGTAGCTTTTGACCAAAGCATCTAAGCATCTCCAGCTTCTGAAGGCACCACCAAGTAGCAGACATTTACAGTCCTGTATGATAACTACAAAGTGCTAGTGTTTAGAGATAAGACAATATATTCAAGTGGATTTGAATTCTACTCAAATTTTACAAACATTCGCATTCTCCAAAATGCAGATTTCTTTATAAGTCATTTCCGTGTCGATTCATCAAAATGGCTTTAAAAGGTTAAAAGTCAAAACCCAAAAATTTTCACACTCTCCTTAACACTCAACTTTCCGGCCCCTCTTCTTCTCACTCTCACCTGTCCCATCCTTGACACATGTTCAGATCGCCGCCACTTGAGCTAAAATCTCCGTGCAACTTTGAGATGGTTCTGCACATGCACGGTAGTTCATGGAACACGCATTTCAATGACATGATGTCTCGACCTCACGTGTGCCAGCGCAAGCGACAACGATCATAAGTTGTGGTGAGGACAAGACAGGAGAAGGTGAGGAATGGAGAAGCCGGAGACCTGAGCGGTAAGGTGAGTACAAGGATTTCCTTCAAGTTTTACATTTTATGTTTATTATGCTCTAGGGTCTGGAGAGAACTCAAAAGAATAATTAGGGACATTAAATTTGGAAATTTGGGTAACTACCCGCAAATTGGATTTCCCAGTAAAATCCGCTCTATCAGGCACATTCAAGTTTTGCTTGATCCACTCATCTCTACTAGTGTCCTTCAGGTAGTGTGCTCAATACCGGTGGGGTTCACTAATTAATTCCTAACTAAAAGGATTTCCCCAATACCATTATTGGTTGGTGGGCGAGGGTCCGACCTTCAGATGGATGTGGCAAACTGAAACACCAGGAACACAGCTCATAGTTGAGACACTATGCCTAAAATAGCCATGATCTGAGCTTTCTCTGATCTTGGTATATGGGTTGCGGCTATTATTGGGGTGACTCTACTCAATGGGGCTTAGTCCACCAAACACAACGTATAAACAAGTACGGTGCTGTTGTTTGAAAGCCAACAGCCATATTTTTCCAATTGTGGACATCTATTGTAAGTCAATACAAATCTAGTCCAGAAAGTATGAAATGGACACGTAACGACAGACAACATATCCAGTGACCCCACCGCTTCTCATTCCATCTAAACATTCACTAAAGAACAAAAGCTGAGCAAAAATTGAATATTGATTGAATATTGATGGGATAATTAGGAAGGAAATAGATAAAAGTCTATTGAGAAGAATGAATTCGGCAACCAAGGAAAGTAGGAAATCTTCTCAGGGTATTGCAATATGTCCTGGTGGGAGACAGACCTAATGGGGGATTTGACAGAGGAGAGATATTTATTCTTACATAATAAGATTGGAATGGAAATCTAGAAGGAAAGGGAAATGAGATCCACCTCTCACACACTGACCTTCATGTGAACTTCCTCTATCTCCACAAATACCATGGAGCTGGCAAATTATCCAGATTTGTATTCAATATAGCAGCACTCAATGGGATGTCTATTAATCTGGAGGAGGAAATTCATTCGAATAAACACAGGGGGACCAGGGTCAATTTCACATTTTACTCGTTATAGACTTACAAGTGCTTGGACAAGAAATCATACAGTTGTAATGCTAAACATTGTACCATCATTTCACCACCAGGTATCAAGGCACCATGGTCCAGTTACGGAGTTAAAAAAAATACAGTAATTTTGCAAAAGTCTGGATTAAAAAAAATAACTAATTTGAAAATCTGTGTGTTTCCATGGTGTCAGACTACAAACAAACCCTGTGTGTAGTCTGATCCTGCAGTTTTGGGTTATACTTTTTCATCTGTCACCTTTTCTGCCGGTTATTGAGTAGACATATGGAGTAGAGTGACACCTGACTTCAGGATCACACGGCATGATTTGTCATTTCTATCCATGAAAAAGTATTAGTCTGCCCCAAATGGCAGAACATTTTTTTTATCAAGTTTTTTTATTTTGTTCCTAGCTACAATAAAACTATGGCTACATGACTTGGCGTTCCATTTATGTAGATCGTCCTCTCTAGGCAATATGGGTAATCTGTCAGGGAAACTCAACAGATGTCCTCACTACAGGATGACCACTGACGTGTAGCTTGGTAGTGATACTACTCATACAATAAATTGATGATCCATAGGGTTTGGACTAATTGGATACCCACCAATAAAGGGGGCTCGTCTTGTTCCCTAATTTTGAAATGTCTGTTTAAGATCTTACTTATGTTAATGTATCTTCAATTCACCTCAATAATAAAGGGGTTGTCCGATGCCTCTCACCTCCTCATCGATCATGCAAGTGTTCCTGGCAGACGCGACATCATTGGTGCTACTCAACTCTCCATCGATTATATATGTATGAGTCTCGACAGGTGTGATCGGTGCTGCTCACCTCTTGATGCAGAAGTGAGTGCCACCAGACAAACCTAATATCATTCCTTCCCCAACCTTCATGTCACTTTGGGCCAAGCAGCATGGGAAACTGTTTACTGGTGTCCACATATTGTAGAACTGCCTACAACATGGAAGGGACGTTCTATGGGTAAAGTGGGAGGACCAAGGCGAGAAGAAGAATCATAACGAACTATAAAGACCTAATGATCATAACACTCATGGAAATCACTTTTTGGTATTGGTCATGAGGTTCAAGCTCAAAGGGTCAGGCCATGCAACCCCACAGAAATCAGAAGATCCGGCAGAAGACAACGCATTTTGGAGTTGACCTTGGAGCCACATGGATCAATATTTCTTGAGCTGAATTAAAAATATCCCACTATATACGGATTATAAATCCATATGTAGTGAGATATTTGTGATTTAGCCCAAGATTTATAGATGTAAGTGGCACCAAATGGTGAGATGACAACAGCTTAGATGATGATGAAGTTGGACAAGTTCTGTATAGATGGAGATTGAGATAATTTTCCCTGGTGCATTCAGAATACTACTGTACAAGGCTTCTGGAGACCCATCCTCAGGTCTGGAATGGAGCTCTTGGTGATTATGGTGCATCAGCTGGAGTATTGGAAGCCATAAAAAAGTTTAAAGGTATTGATGTCGGCCAAGTGACACCTTAGAGAAAAGGAAGTAAACTATACAGCTGCAGAAACTTCCTTATGGAGATGTATGGAACTGCTTGTACCTTCTGTCCCTTCCCACTTCCTTCTTCTATCTGCAGAAAACTGACCCTGTCTCCATGAAACTTTTTCCTTACCGATATTCTCCATTAGAGTGATTCATACATGGACCAGTTCAGTGGGTATAAGGCTAATCTATCAACAGGTACTCGATATGTGGCTATGCAGATGATGCTTGATGCAGCAATGATGGAAGGAGTCCTGTTCTGGGAAGAATAACTATGACAAAGAACCTTATTCTAGGTATTTTACAGGAAAAATTGCAAAAAAAGTTAAAAAATGAGAAATTAATGAATGTCAATTGTACACTACCCATACAGTGCCAGTCACGAATGGCTCCATGCAGTAACACTGGGGGGCAATGTAGCCAAATGTTATATACCGGGTGCAATGTGGTCGAATGTTATATACTGGGGTCAATGTGGCCGAATGATATATACCGGGTGCAATGTGGCCGAATGTTATATACTGGGGTCAATTTGGCCGAATGTTATATTCCGGGTGCAATGTGGTCGAATGTTATATACTGGGGTCAATTTGGCCGAATGTTATATTCCGGGTGCAATGTGGTTGAATGTTATATACCAAGGCAATGTGGCCGAATGATATATACTGGGGTCAATGCGACCGAATGTTATATACTGGGTGCAATGTGGGCGAATGATATATACTGGGGTCAATGTGACCGAATGTTATATACTGGGTGCAATGTGGCCGAATGATATATACTGGGTGCAATGTGGGCAAATGATATATACTGGGGTCAATGTGACCGAATGTTATATACCGGGTGCAATGTGGCCGAATGTTATATACCGGGGCAATGTGGTCGAATGTTATATACCGGGGCAATGTGGCCGAATGTTATATACCGGGGCAATGTGGTTGAATGTTATATACCGGGGTCAATGTGGTCGAATGTTATATACGGGGGGCAATGTGGCTGAATGTTGTATACCAGGGGCAATGTGGTCAGATGTTATACACCGGAGGATAATGTGGCCGAATGATATATACCAGGGGCAATGTGGCCGAACGTTATATACTGCGGGACAATGTGGCTGAATGTTATATACCGGAGGGCAATGTTGCCAAATGTTGTATACCAGGGGCAATGTGGTCAGATCAGATGTTATATACTGGAGGCAATGTGGTCAGATGTCATATACCAGGGGCAATGTGGCCGAATGTTATATACTGGAGGCAATGTGGCCAAATTATATATACTGGGGTCAATGTGGCCGAAAGTTATATACTGAGGGACAATGTGGCTGAATGTTATATACCGGATGCAATGTGGTCGGATGTTATACACCGGAGGACAATGTGGCCGAATGTTATATACCGGGTGCAATGTGGTCGGATATTATATACCGAGGGACAATGTGGCCGAATGTTACATACTGAGGGACAATGTGGCCGAATGTTATATACCGGGTGCAATGTGGCCTAATGTTATATACCGGGGGCAATGTGGCCGAATGTTATGCACCAGGGACAATGTGGTCGGATGTTATATACTGGGCGGCAATGTGGCCAAATGTTGCACACTGGGGGCAATGTGGCTAGATTTTATACATCTGGATGAGGAGCCGGAAGTTATACACTGGAGGTGAGAGGGGCTGGAAGTTGTACACCGGGGGTGATGGGCTGGACGTTACACATCAGGGGAAATGGGGCCAGATGCTATATACCTGGACGAGGGGCCGGATGTTATACACGGGGTGAGGGAAGGACTAAATGTTAAACACCGGGGTCAATTGGGATGGATGTTATACACTGTGAATGGGGATGGATGTTCTACACTGGTGGAAATTGGACTGTATGAAGGGGGGAGGGGCTGGATGTTATACACCGTGGGGCAATGGTGTCAAGTTGTTAAATACCAGGAATAATGGAACTGAATGAGAAGCTTGAAGTCAATGATAAAGACAACTATCCCAATACTTTGGTCCATATATTATAGCTCTACATTGAAGCTGTAACATGACACAAAATTGGATTATTTTCAAAGTTTTTGAATGTTTAATTTTACATTCATCATTAAGAGCAATAAAAATCTTTGCAAAAAAGTGTGCACCCCCTTCAATACAAATGTCTATGAACCCCTATAGAATTAAGAAAAATGGAATTGCAATTTAGTCCATTATTTTACAGTTTTGTAAAGGTTCACAATAACTATAATGTAACTATAAATTGTTCTGTCTTTACTTTTTAGAGTCATCAAAAGTGAGAAATAGCAAAAAAAAACAGATATATACGGTACAGAGGGAGAGACAAACACTGGGACACCAGCAATAGCCATGGAATACGACTTATTATAGGGTGTTATCCCCAGCGGGATTTTCAATTCCCACTGCTAATTCAATGTCATAGCACAGTGCACACAGCCGCGCTCGGCAGCAAGACATGATATTGGAATATGATATTATTCCGCATTGTTATTCAGGCTTAAAACTCCGTGTGTTTGATTTGTGTTTAATAATTCAGTGAGAAAATTGATTTGTATACTGCATTTATTTGTTGTCTTGGATCGGGTGAGCAGTGTGAGAAGATTGAATGTCGATACAAATGTTAATTTGAGTAATTGAAGATGTATTTGTCATCTATGTTTACTATGACTCTGAGAGTGATCAACTCCGACATCTTCTCACAACGTGATGCAACTACTGTGACCGCAGCAAACGTGAGAAATCCACATATCCAAGTCATGTACTGTATTTATATACACAGGTCCACAGTATTATAGTAGTTATATTCTTGTACATAGGGGCAGTATTATAGTAGTTATATTCTTGTACATAGGGGGCAGTATTATAGTAGTTATATTCTTGTACATAGGGGCAGTATTATAGTAGTTATATTCTTGTACATAGGGGCAGTATTATAGTAGTTATATTCCTATATATAGGGGCAGTATAGTAGTTATATTCTTGTACATAGGAGCAGTATTATAGTAGTTATATTCCTGTACATAGGGGCAGTATTATAGTAGTTATATTCTTGTACATAGGAGCAGTATTATAGTAGTTATATTCCTGTACATAGGAGCAGTATTATAGTAGTTATATTCTTGTACATAGGAGCAGTATTATAGTAGTTATATTCTTGTACATAGGGAGCAGTATTATAGTAGTTATATTCTTGTACATAGGAGCAGTATTATAGTAGTTATATTCCTGTACATAGGAGCAGTATTATAGTAGTTATATTCTTGTACATAGGAGCAGTATTATAGTAGTTATATTCTTGTACATAGGGAGCAGTATTATAGTAGTTATATTCTTGTACATAGGAGCAGTATTATAGTAGTTATATTCTTGTACACAGGAGCAGTATTATAGTAGTTATATTCTTGTACATAGGGGCAGTATAGTAGTTATATTCTTGTACATAGGAGCAGTATTATAGTAGTTATATTCTTGTACATAGGAGCAGTATTATAGTAGTTATATTCTTGTACATAGGGAGCAGTATTATAGTAGTTATATTCTTGTACATAGGAGCAGTGTTATAGTAGTTATATTCTTGTACATAGGAGCAGTATTATAGTAGTTATATTCTTGTACATAGGAGCAGTATTATAGTAGTTATATTCTTGTACATAGGGAGCAGTATTATAGTAGTTATATTCTTGTACATAGGGAGCAGTATTATAGTAGTTATATTCTTGTACATAGGAGCAGTATTATAGTAGTTATATTCTTGTACATAGGAGCAGTATTATAGCAGTAATATTCTTGTACATAGGGGGCAGCATTATAGTAGTTATATTCTTGCACATAAGGGACAGTATTATAGTAGATATAATCTTGTACATAGGAGCAGTATTATAGTAGTTATAGTCTTGTACATAGGAGCAGTATTATAGTAGTTATATTCTTGTATATAGGAGCAGTATTATAGTAGTTATATTCTTGTACATAGGAGCAGTATTATAGTAGTTATATTCTTGTACATAGGAGCAGTATTATAGTAGTTATATTCTTGTATATAGGAGCAGTATTATAGTAGTTATATTCTTGTACATAGGAGCAGTATTATAGTAGTTATATTCTTGTACATAGGGGCAGTATTATAGTAGTTATATTCTTGTACATAGGGGCAGTATTATAGTAGTTATATTCTTGTACATAGGAGCAGTATTATAGTAGTTATATTCTTGTACATAGGAGCAGTGTTATAGTAGTTATATTCTTGTACATAGGAGCAGTATTATAGTAGTTATATTCTTGTACATAGGAGCAGTATTATAGTAGTTATATTCTTGTACATAGGGAGCAGTATTATAGTAGTTATATTCTTGTACATAGGGAGCAGTATTATAGTAGTTATATTCTTGTACATAGGAGCAGTATTATAGTAGTTATATTCTTGTACATAGGAGCAGTATTATAGCAGTAATATTCTTGTACATAGGGGGCAGCATTATAGTAGTTATATTCTTGCACATAAGGGACAGTATTATAGTAGATATAATCTTGTACATAGGAGCAGTATTATAGTAGTTATAGTCTTGTACATAGGAGCAGTATTATAGTAGTTATATTCTTGTATATAGGAGCAGTATTATAGTAGTTATATTCTTGTACATAGGAGCAGTATTATAGTAGTTATATTCTTGTACATAGGAGCAGTATTATAGTAGTTATATTCTTGTATATAGGAGCAGTATTATAGTAGTTATATTCTTGTACATAGGAGCAGTATTATAGTAGTTATATTCTTGTACATAGGGGCAGTATTATAGTAGTTATATTCTTGTACATAGGGGCAGTATTATAGTAGTTATATTCTTGTACATAGGAGCAGTATTATAGTAGTTATATTCCCGTACATAGGGGGCAGTATTATAGTAGTTATATTCTTGTACATAGGGGCAGTATTATAGTAGTTATATTCTTGTACATAGGAGCAATATTATAGTAGTTATACTCTTGTACATAGGGGGCAGTATTATAGTAGTTATATTCTTGTACATAGGGGCAGTATTACAGCAGTTATATTCTTGTACATAGGAGCAGTATTATAGTAGTTATATTCTTGTACATAGAGAGCAGTATTATAGTAGTTATATTCTTGTACATAAGGGTCAGTATTATGGAAGTTATATTATTATACATAGAGGACAGTATTACAGTAGTTACATTCTTGGACATAGGGAGCAGTAGTATCTATATATATGAGGCATCGTGATTACTCGCTAATCCCGCCCCCTGCACAGTAGCTCCGCCCACACCAAATTACCACACATAATCCCGCCTCCACTCCATTACCACACACAATCCCGCCTCCCACCCCATTACCACACACAGTCCCGCCCCTCACCACATTACCACACACAATCCCGCCCCCCCACCACATTTCCACACACAATCCCGCACCCCAACACATTACCACACACAATCCCGCCCTCCCACCACATTACCACACACAATCCCACCCCCACCACATTACCACACACAATCCTGCCCCCCACATTACCACACACAATCCTGCCCCCCACCACATTACCACACATTATCTCGCCCCCACCACATTACCACACACAATCCCACCCCCCACCCCATTACCACACACAATCCTGCCCCCCACCACATTACCACACACAATCCCGCTCTCCACCACATTACTACACACAATCCCGCTCCCCACATTACCACACATAATCCCGCTCCCCACCACATTACCACACATAATCCCCCCCACCACATTACTACACACAATCCCGCTTCCCAACACATTACCACACACAATCCCGCCCCCCCACCACATTACCACACACAATCCCGCCCCCCACCACATTACCACACACAATCCTGCCCCCCACCACATTACCACGCATAATCCTGCCCCCCACCACATTACCACACATAATCCCGCCCCCCACCACATTACCACACACAATCCCGCCCCCCACCACATTACCAAACACTATCCCGCTCCCCACCACATTACTACACACAATCCCGCCCCCCACCACATTACCAAACACTATCCCGCTCCCCACCACATTACCACACACAATCCTGCCCCCCACCACATTACCACACATAATCCCGCTCCCCACCACATTATCACACATAATCCCGCCCCCACCACATTACTACACAAAATCCCGCCCCCCACCACATTACCACACATAATCCCACCCCCCACCACATTACTACACACAATCCCACCCCCCACCACATTACCACACACAATCCCGCCCCCCACCACATTACCACACACAATCCCACCTCCCACCACATTACGACACACAATCCCGCCCCCCACCACATTACCACACAACATCCCGCCCCCCCACATTACCACACACAATCCCGCCCCCACCACATTACCACAGATAATCCTGCCCCCCACCACATCACCACACATAATCCCACCCCCCCACCACATTACCACAGATAATCCCCCCCATTAGATAGCAGTGAGCGTGCCGAGCGTTAGCTGGCTGGAAACAGCTAGTAGTAGTTATATTCTTGTACATGGGGCAGTATTATAGTAGTTTTATTCTTGTACATAGGGAGCAGTATTATAGTAGTTATATTTTTGTACATAAGGGCAATATTATAGTAGTTATATTCTTGTACATAGGGGCAGTATTATAGTAGTTATATTCTTGTACATAGGGGGCAGTATTATAGTAGTTATATTATTGTACATAGGGGCAGTATTATAGTAGTTATATTCTTGTACATATAGGAGGCAGTATTATAGTAGTTATATTCTTGTACATAGGGACAGTATTATAGTAGTTATATTCTTGTACATAGGGGCAGTATTATAGTAGTTATATTCTTGTACATAGGGGCAGTATTATAGTAATTATATTCTTGTACATAGGAGCAGTATTATAGTAATTATATTTTTGTACATAGGAGCAGTATTATAGTAGTTATATTCTTGTACATAGGGAGCAGTATTATAGTAGTTATATTCTTGTACATAGGGGTAGTATTATAGTAGTTATATTCCTGTACATAGGGTCAGTATTATAGTAGTTATATTCTTGTACATAGGGGTAGTATTATAGTAGTTATATTCTTGTACATAGGGAGCAGTATTATAGTAGTTATATTCTTGTACATTGGAGCAGTATTATTGTAGTTATATTCTTGTACATAGGAGCAGTATTATCGTAGTTATATTCTTGTACATAGGGGCAGTATTTTACATATTCCTCAGATTGATTATTTGAATACTGTATGATGGATGATTTTAATTGTTTATTGCATTGATTCTGTTACTAACAAGTTTTGTAATTTCTTTCTATGTATATATAAAAAAATGTATCTGCTTTTCTTATCTATGGTGTTTTCTTCCATATTGGGGTGTTCCTTAAAATTATTTGGCCAAAACGTTTGAATGAGTCCTGGAAGATCCGTAATAATCCTTCAGTGTGATGTCCATCAAGATCAGCTTTACCTCAGTAGGAATCGGTATTTCTCACAGTTCCGGGTTATAACGTGAGTCGGGTTTACTAATAGAGTTTCTTTCAGCCTCATCCCGTATATCAGGCTAAATAAAAAGCCGATTATCGGGAAACATACTCTTCCAATTTGCAGTTCATCTTGGAGTGATCAGGGAGCTCAATACTATTTACATACGAGATGTATGAGAATTGCAGTTTACAGACATCTGCCCAGTTAATGCAAGTGATGATGAGGAGTTTATGCGAGATCAGTTACCATCTAAACAAATATCACCTTCTGGCCTCTTTATCTCCACTGCCAAATTGGGAACCAGACTGAAGACATCTTTATAATTATAGCTCGCCATCCACCACCATCAGTTTCTTAAGGCATTTGTTGTAAGTAAATAATCGCAATCATAACCATTTATGTCATAACTAGGAGCGAAGACAAGAAAGTAAATGGATTTGCTGAAACGGGAGATCTTGTGCATTTTCAGATGATCAAGGCTGTGTTCACATTGTATTTGGTCTGAAGCATTCACCAGAATATAGATATAACCTGTATCACTGTATAGCCATAGCAAACATCAGTGTTGGCCTATATTTTCTAATTAAAGGGTCACCGCTAGAGTTGAGCGACTTTCATTTTTTTAAGATCGAGTCGGGTTTTGTGAAACCCGATTTTGTCCAGAGTCGAGTCGAGTGCAGTCGGCCGATTATCGCTAAAAGTCGGGGATCGACCGAAACACGAAACCCAATGCAAGTCAATGGGGAAGCATAGTCGGCAGTGAGTGGAGGCCAGGAAAACACCTACAGTGCACATTTTAATGCCAAAAACATCCATTCTTGTTTCTGAAGCTTGTCAATCTTAATTAACTTTATAATAATAGTTGGGCACTGGAAATTGGGGGTCATTTGGCAAAAGTTGTGGGGGGAGTAGGGCTGGCTCAAGTTTTTCGTGGGCCCAGGAAATGCGGACTACGTCACGGCGGTGTTGCAGGGAAAGGTAAGTATTTCAACGTTGCAAGTGCTGTGATCCTGAGCAAGCAGGGGGGGCCCACTCGTTCGCATTGGCACTGGCACAGGGCCCCTCAAAGTACAGCGGTGTGTTTGCACCAGGCAGGGGCAGACAGACACCTTTAGTAGGCCGGAACAGCCAATTGCATTTTTAAAAATGGTAATTTGGAACTGAAGGTTGAAGCTCAGCTTTATTCAGTTGAGGACAACACCAGGCAGGGGCAGACAGACACCTTTAGTAGGCCGGAACAGCCAAGTGCATTTTTAAAAATGGTAATTTGGAACTGAAGGTTGAAGCTCAGCTTTATTCAGTTGAGGACAACACCAGGCAGGGGCAGACAGACACCTTTAGTAGGCCGGAACAGCCAATGGCATTTTTAAAAATGGTAATTTGAAACAGAAGGTTGAAGCACAGCTTTGTTCAGTTGAGGACAACACCAGGCAGGGGCAGACAGACACCTTTAGTAGGCCGGAACAGCCAATTTTTTTTAAAAAACAGCAGTTAGTAAGAGGCAGAAGGTAGAAGCTCAGCTTTATTCAGTTGAGGACAACACCAGGCAGGGGCAGACCCCTTTAGTAGGCCGGAACAGCCAATTGCATTTTTAAAAATGGTAATTTGGAACAGAAGGTTGAAGCACAGCTTTGTTCAGTTGAGGACAACACCAGGCAGGGGCAGACAGACACCTTTAGTAGGCCGGAACAGCCAATTTTTTTTAAAAAACAGCAGTTAGTAAGAGGCAGAAGGTAGAAGCTCAGCTTTATTCAGTTGAGGACAACACCAGGCAGGGGCAGACCCCTTTAGTAGGCCGGAACAGCCAATTGCATTTTTAAAAATGGTAATTTGGAACTGAAGGTTGAAGCTCAGCTTTATTCAGTTGAGGACAACACCAGGCAGGGGCAGACAGACACCTTTAGTAGGCCGGAACAGCCAATTGCATTTTTAAAAATGGTAATTTGGAACTGAAGGTTGAAGCTCAGCTTTATTCAGTTGAGGACAACACCAGGCAGGGGCAGACAGACACCTTTAGTAGGCCGGAACAGCCAATTGCATTTTTAAAAATGGTAATTTGGAACTGAAGGTTGAAGCTCAGCTTTATTCAGTTGAGGACAACACCAGGCAGGGGCAGACAGACACCTTTAGTAGGCCGGAACAGCCAATGGCATTTTTAAAAATGGTAATTTGGAACAGAAGGTTGAAGCACAGCTTTGTTCAGTTGAGGACAACACCAGGCAGGGGCAGACAGACATCTTTAGTAGGCCGGAACAGCCAATGGCATTTTTAAAAATGGTAATTTGGAACAGAAGGTTGAAGCACAGCTTTGTTCAGTTGAGGACAACACCAGGCAGGGGCAGACAGACACCTTTAGTAGGCCGGAACAGCCAATTTTTTTAAAAAAACAGCAGTTAGTAAGAGGCAGAAGGTAGAAGCTCAGCTTTATTCAGTTGAGGACAACACCAGGCAGGGGCAGACCCCTTTAGTAGGCCGGAACAGCCAATTGCATTTTTAAAAATGGTAATTTGGAACTGAAGGTTGAAGCTCAGCTTTATTCAGTTGAGGACAACACCAGGCAGGGGCAGACAGACACCTTTAGTAGGCCGGAACAGCCAATTGCATTTTTAAAAATGGTAATTTGGAACTGAAGGTTGAAGCTCAGCTTTATTCAGTTGAGGACAACACCAGGCAGGGGCAGACAGACACCTTTAGTAGGCCGGAACAGCCAATGGCATTTTTAAAAATGGTAATTTGGAACAGAAGGTAGAAGCTCAGCTTTATTCAGTTGAGGACAACACCAGGCAGGGGCAGACATTCACCTTTAGTAGGCCGGAACAGCCAATTGCATTTTTAAAAATGGTAATTTGGAACTGAAGGTTGAAGCTCAGCTTTATTCAGTTGAGGACAACACCAGGCAGGGGCAGACAGACACCTTTAGTAGGCCGGAACAGCCAATTGCATTTTTAAAAATGGTAATTTGGAACTGAAGGTTGAAGCACAGCTTTATTCAGTTGCAGCTTCTTGGCAATAATATAAAGAAGACGAGACAGGACAACACTCGTTGGATGCCATATCTGTGTTTTCACTGGAAAAAAAACTGTCATTTAACTACTTGTAGGAGAATGTTTTTGTAGCTGGAGGCCACTTTTTGTATTGTACCAGTTTTTGGTTGTATGTTTGGAACTGAAGGTTGAAGCTCAGCTTTATTCAGTTGAGGACAACACCAGGCAGGGGCAGACAGACACCTTTAGTAGGCCGGAACAGCCAATTGCATTTTTAAAAATGGTAATTTGGAACTGAAGGTTGAAGCTCAGCTTTATTCAGTTGAGGACAACACCAGGCAGGGGCAGACCCCTTTAGTAGGCCGGAACAGCCAATTGCAGTTTTAAAAATGGTAATTTGGAACAGAAGGTTGAAGCACAGCTTTCTTCAGTTGCAGCTTCTTGGCAATAATATAAAGAAGACGAGACAGGACAACACTTGTTGGATGCCATATCTGTGTTTTCACTGGAAAAAAAACTGTCAGTTAACTACTTGTAGGAGAAAGTTTTTGTAGCTGGAGGCCACTTTTTGTATTGTACCAGTTTTTTGTTGTATGTTTGGAACTGAAGGTTGAAGCTCAGCTTTATTCAGTTGAGGACAACACCAGGCAGGGGCAGACACCTTTAGAAGGACGGAAAAGCCAATTTTTTTAAAAACAGCAGTTAATCTGAGCCAGAAGGTAGAAGCTCAGCTTTATTCAGTTGAGGCCAACTTGAATTAGGGACTGCAGACAGACTTTGCAGGCTGTCCCTTGTGTGGACCATGCATCCAATACATTAACCCATTGAGCCACAAAGGACACGTAACCTTCCGTGGCCAGGCCTACAGGTCCATGTGTCTGTTGTCAGGTGTACCTTTGGACTGACAAATTGACAGAATGCAAGGACAATGCGGTCTTTAACATGCAGGTGGAGGGGTGGGATGGCTTTTCTCGCAAAAGAATTGTCAACTGGGTAGCTCATAGCGTGGTATATCGTAGTTCATCCTGGCTTTATTAATATTAAATTAAATTAAAAAATAGGCTCTATGCACTTTATAATTGGTTCCAGGGGTACACGGGCAGCAGTGGTCTGGTCAGTAGAGGCCTAGTGGAAGGAGGGACCGCAGACAGGCTTCGAAGGCCTAACATAATTAAATTGGGCTGGCTGTAGGCACTTTATTATTAGTTACAGGGGTACACGGGCAGCAGTGGTCTGGTCAGTGGAGGCCTAGTGGAAGGAGGGACCGCAGACAGGCTTCGAAGGCCTAACATAATTAAATTGGGCTGGCTGTAGGCACTAGGGTTGAGCGACTTTCATTTTTTTAAGATCGAGTAGGGTTTTGGGAAACCCGATTTTGTCCAGAGTCGAGTCGAGTGCAGTCGGCCGATTATCGCTAAAAGTCGGGGATCGACCGAAACACGAAACCCAATGCAAGTCAATGGGGAAGCATAGTCGGCAGTGAGTGGAGGCCAGGAAAACACCTACAGTGCCCATTTTAATGCCAAAAACATCCATTCTTGTTTCTGAAGCTTGCCAATCTTAATTAACTGTATAATAATAGTTGGGCATAGGGAATTGGGGGAAAGTTGTGGGGGGAGTAGGGCTGGCTCAAGTTTTTCGTGGGCCCAGGAAATGCGGACTACGTCACGGCGGTGTTGCAGGGAAAGGTAAGTATTTAAAAGTTGCAAGTGCTGTGATCCTGAGCAAGCAGGGGGGGGCCCACTCGTTCGCATTGCCACTGGCACAGGGCCCCTCAAAGTACGGCGGTGTGTTTGCATGGCGGGGGCGCCTCCCACCAGCAGCGACACTTTTGCGTACTCTGAGGGGCCCTGTGCCAGTGACGTCGCCAACGAGTATGCCCCCCCACCTGATGAAGGAACCTGCACTTTAATCTGCACCTTCCTCTTTGTCCCTGTGTAAGGTGGTATAACATGCGGGAAGGGGAACCTTACTTTCAGCAGGGTCAGATTCTGGCTGTGTAGAGTACAAGGGGAATGTAGTGGTCTAGGTCAATGTACCAGCAGACTCATTTAGCAGTGGCTGGGCAATGGGCAGGATGAGGAGGAAACAGATATAGGGCCAAAGAATAAAGTAGGCTACATGCAGTTCAAAATTGGTAACAGGACTAAACAGGCGGCATTGCTTTGTTCAGTGGAGTAGCAAACCCAAGAGCAGCAGACACTGTTTCAAGGGCCTAACCACACTAGTAGGCCAAATGCAGTTTAATATCTGATAGTATAGGGCGAAAGCCAGAATGTGGAAGCTCAGCTTTGTTCAGTTGAGGACAACACCAGGGAGGGGCAGACACCTTTAGTAGGCCGGAAAAGCCTATTGCATTTTTTAAAATGGTAATTTGGAGCAGAAGGTTGAAGCTCAGCTTTATTTAGTTGAGGACAACACCAGGCAGGGGCACACAGACAGACACCTTTAGTAGGCCGGAAAAGCCTATTGCATTTTTTAAAATGGTAATTTGGAGCAGAAGGTTGAAGCTCAGCTTTATTTAGTTGAGGACAACACCAGGCAGGGGCACACAGACAGACACCTTTAGTAGGCCGGAAAAGCCTATTGCATTTTTTAAAATGGTAATTTGGAGCAGAAGGTTGAAGCTCAGCTTTATTTAGTTGAGGACAACACCAGGGAGGGGCAGAAGCCATTAGTAGGCCCTAACCACCATTTTTTTTTTTTAAAACCACTTAATGAGAGCCGGAAGGTTGAAGCTCAGCTTTATTTAGTTGAGGACAACACCAGGCAGGGGCACACAGACAGACACCTTTAGTAGGCCGGAAAAGCCTATTGCATTTTTTAAAATGGTAATTTGGAGCAGAAGGTTGAAGCTCAGCTTTATTTAGTTGAGGGCAACACCAGGGAGGGGCAGAAGCCGTTAGTAGGCCCTAACCACCATTTTTTTTTTTTAAAACCACTTAATGAGAGCCGGAAGGTTGAAGCTCAGCTTTATTTAGTTGAGGACAACACCAGGCAGGGGCACACAGACAGACACCTTTAGTAGGCCGGAAAAGCCTATTGCATTTTTTAAAATGGTAATTTGGAGCAGAAGGTTGAAGCTCAGCTTTATTTAGTTGAGGGCAACACCAGGGAGGGGCAGAAGCCGTTAGTAGGCCCTAACCACCATTTTTTTTTTTTAAAACCACTTAATGAGAGCCGGAAGGTTGAAGCTCAGCTTTATTTAGTTGAGGACAACACCAGGCAGGGGCACACAGACAGACACCTTTAGTAGGCCGGAAAAGCCTATTGCATTTTTTAAAATGGTAATTTGGAGCAGAAGGTTGAAGCTCAGCTTTATTTAGTTGAGGACAACACCAGGCAGGGGCACACAGACAGACACCTTTAGTAGGCCGGAAAAGCCTATTGCATTTTTTAAAATGGTAATTTGGAGCAGAAGGTTGAAGCTCAGCTTTATTTAGTTGAGGGCAACACCAGGGAGGGGCAGAAGCCGTTAGTAGGCCCTAACCAAAGTTGAAGGCCAAATGCAGTTTAATTTCTGATACTATAGGCCGAAAGCCAGAAGGTGGAAGCTCCGATTTAGACAGTGGAGGACAATTTGAATTAGGGACTGCAGACAGACTTAGTAGGCTGTCCCCTGTGGACCATGCATCCACCACATTAACCCATTGCGCCGTAATGGACACGTAATCTTCCGTGGCCATGCCTACAGGTCCATGCGTCTGTTGTCAGGTGCACCTTTGTACTCACAGATTGCCAGAGTGCATGGACAATGCGGTCTTCTACATGCTGGTGGAGGGTTGGGATGGCTTTTCTCGCAAAAGAAGTGTCGACTGGTTAGCTTGTAGCGTGGTACAGCGTAGTCCATCATGGCCTTATTAATAGTAAATAAAATATATAACTAGGCTCTATGAACTTTTAAATAGGTTCCAGCGGTACACGGGCAGCATTGGTGTGGTCAGTGGAGGAGTATTGCAAGTAGGGGCTGCAGACAGGCTATCAAAGGCCTAAAATAACAAACAGTAGGCAGTCATGGCAGTTTTACATCGGTTACATGGATACACAGGCAGGCACTCCAGGCAGCATTGTGGTCAGTGGAGGAGTATTGCAAGTAGGGGCCGCAGACAGGCTATCAAAGGCCTAAAATAACAAACAATAGGCTCATTGCAGTTTTACAGCGGTTACATGGATAGACGGGCAGGCAGCTTGGTGGTGAGTGGAGGAGTATTTAAAGTAGGGACCGCAGACAGGCTATCAAAGGCCTAACATAACAAACAATAGGCTCATGGCAGTTTTACAGCGGTTACATGGATACACGGGCAGGCAGCTTGGTGGTCAGTGGAGGAGTATTTAAAGTAGGGACCGCAGACAGGCTTCAAAGGCCTAACATAAGAAAATGGGCTGGCTGTAGGCACTTTATAATTGGTTCCAGGGGTACACGGGCAGCAGTGGTCTGGCCAGTGGAGGACTAGTGGAAGGAGGGACCGCAGACAGGCTTCAAAGGCCTAACATAAAAAAATGGGCTGGCTGTAGGCACTTTATAATTGGTTCCAGGAGTACACGGGCAGCAGTGGTCTGGTCAGTGGAGGACTAGTGGAAGGAGGGACCGCAGACAGGCTTCAAAGGCCTAAAATAACAAACAATAGGCTCATGGCAGTTTTACAGCGGTTACATGGATACACGGGCAGGCAGCTTGGTGGTCAGTGGAGGAGTATTTAAAGTAGGGACCGCAGACAGGCTTCAAAGGCCTAAAATAACAAACAATAGGCTCATGGCAGTTTTACAGCGGTTACATGGATACACGGGCAGGCAGCTTGGTGGTCAGTGGAGGAGTATTTAAAGTAGGGACCGCAGACAGGCTTCAAAGGCCTAACATAAGAAAATGGGCTGGCTGTAGGCACTTTATAATTGGTTCCAGGGGTACACGGGCAGCAGTGGTCTGGCCAGTGGAGGACTAGTGGAAGGAGGGACCGCAGACAGGCTTCAAAGGCCTAACATAAAAAAATGGGCTGGCTGTAGGCACTTTATAATTGGTTCCAGGGGTACACGGGCAGCAGTGGTCTGGTCAGTGGAGGACTAGTGGAAGGAGGGACCGCAGACAGGCTTCAAAGGCCTAAAATAACAAACAATAGGCTCATGGCAGTTTTACAGCGGTTACATGGATACACGGGCAGGCAGCTTGGTGGTCAGTGGAGGAGTATTTAAAGTAGGGACCGCAGACAGGCTTCAAAGGCCTAACATAAGAAAATGGGCTGGCTGTAGGCACTTTATAATTGGTTCCAGGGGTACACGGGCAGCAGTGGTCTGGCCAGTGGAGGACTAGTGGAAGGAGGGACCGCAGACAGGCTTCAAAGGCCTAACATAAAAAAATGGGCTGGCTGTAGGCACTTTATAATTGGTTCCAGGGGTACACGGGCAGCAGTGGTCTGGTCAGTGGAGGACTAGTGTAAGGAGGGACCGCAGACAGGCTTCAAAGGCCTAAAATAACAAACAATAGGCTCATGGCAGTTTTACAGCGGTTACATGGATACACGGGCAGGCAGCTTGGTGGTCAGTGGAGGAGTATTTAAAGTAGGGACCGCAGACAGGCTTCAAAGGCCTAACATAAGAAAATGGGCTGGCTGTAGGCACATTATAATTGGTTCCAGGGGTACACGGGCAGCAGTGGTCTGGTCAGTGGAGGACTAGTGGAAGGAGGGACCGCAGACAGGCTTCAAAGGCCTAACATAAAAAAATGGGCTGGCTGTAGGCACTTTATAATTGGTTCCAGGGGTACACGGGCAGCAGTGGTCTGGTCAGTGGAGGACTAGTGGAAGGAGGGACCGCAGACAGGCTTCAAAGGCCTAAAATAACAAACAATAGGCTCATGGCAGTTTTACAGCGGTTACATGGATACACGGGCAGGCAGCTTGGTGGTCAGTGGAGGAGTATTTAAAGTAGGGACCGCAGACAGGCTTCAAAGGCCTAAAATAACAAACAATAGGCTCATGGCAGTTTTACAGCGGTTACATGGATACACGGGCAGGCAGCTTGGTGGTCAGTGGAGGAGTATTTAAAGTAGGGACCGCAGACAGGCTTCAAAGGCCTAACATAAGAAAATGGGCTGGCTGTAGGCACTTTATAATTGGTTCCAGGGGTACACGGGCAGCAGTGGTCTGGTCAGTGGAGGACTAGTGGAAGGAGGGACCGCAGACAGGCTTCAAAGGCCTAAAATAACAAACAATAGGCTCATGGCAGTTTTACAGCGGTTACATGGATACACGGGCAGGCAGCTTGGTGGTCAGTGGAGGAGTATTTAAAGTAGGGACCGCAGACAGGCTTCAAAGGCCTAACATAAGAAAATGGGCTGGCTGTAGGCACTTTATAATTGGTTCCAGGGGTACACGGGCAGCAGTGGTCTGGCCAGTGGAGGACTAGTGGAAGGAGGGACCGCAGACAGGCTTCAAAGGCCTAACATAAAAAAATGGGCTGGCTGTAGGCACTTTATAATTGGTTCCAGGGGTACACGGGCAGCAGTGGTCTGGTCAGTGGAGGACTAGTGGAAGGAGGGACCGCAGACAGGCTTCAAAGGCCTAAAATAACAAACAATAGGCTCATGGCAGTTTTACAGCGGTTACATGGATACACGGGCAGGCAGCTTGGTGGTCAGTGGAGGAGTATTTAAAGTAGGGACCGCAGACAGGCTTCAAAGGCCTAAAATAACAAACAATAGGCTCATGGCAGTTTTACAGCGGTTACATGGATACACGGGCAGGCAGCTTGGTGGTCAGTGGAGGAGTATTTAAAGTAGGGACCGCAGACAGGCTTCAAAGGCCTAACATAAGAAAATGGGCTGGCTGTAGGCACTTTATAATTGGTTCCAGGGGTACACGGGCAGCAGTGGTCTGGCCAGTGGAGGACTAGTGGAAGGAGGGACCGCAGACAGGCTTCAAAGGCCTAACATAAAAAAATGGGCTGGCTGTAGGCACTTTATAATTGGTTCCAGGGGTACACGGGCAGCAGTGGTCTGGTCAGTGGAGGACTAGTGGAAGGAGGGACCGCAGACAGGCTTCAAAGGCCTAAAATAACAAACAATAGGCTCATGGCAGTTTTACAGCGGTTACATGGATACACGGGCAGGCAGCTTGGTGGTCAGTGGAGGAGTATTTAAAGTAGGGACCGCAGACAGGCTTCAAAGGCCTAACATAAGAAAATGGGCTGGCTGTAGGCACTTTATAATTGGTTCCAGGGGTACACGGGCAGCAGTGGTCTGGTCAGTGGAGGACTAGTGGAAGGAGGGACCGCAGACAGGCTTCAAAGGCCTAACATAAAAAAATGGGCTGGCTGTAGGCACTTTATAATTGGTTCCAGGGGTACACGGGCAGCAGTGGTCTGGTCAGTGGAGGACTAGTGGAAGGAGGGACCGCAGACAGGCTTCAAAGGCCTAAAATAACAAACAATAGGCTCATGGCAGTTTTACAGCGGTTACATGGATACACGGGCAGGCAGCTTGGTGGTCAGTGGAGGAGTATTTAAAGTAGGGACCGCAGACAGGCTTCAAAGGCCTAAAATAACAAACAATAGGCTCATGGCAGTTTTACAGCGGTTACATGGATACACGGGCAGGCAGCTTGGTGGTCAGTGGAGGAGTATTTAAAGTAGGGACCGCAGACAGGCTTCAAAGGCCTAACATAAGAAAATGGGCTGGCTGTAGGCACTTTATAATTGGTTCCAGGGGTACACGGGCAGCAGTGGTCTGGTCAGTGGAGGACTAGTGGAAGGAGGGACCGCAGACAGGCTTCAAAGGCCTAAAATAACAAACAATAGGCTCATGGCAGTTTTACAGCGGTTACATGGATACACGGGCAGGCAGCTTGGTGGTCAGTGGAGGAGTATTTAAAGTAGGGACCGCAGACAGGCTTCAAAGGCCTAACATAAGAAAATGGGCTGGCTGTAGGCACTTTATAATTGGTTCCAGGGGTACACGGGCAGCAGTGGTCTGGCCAGTGGAGGACTAGTGGAAGGAGGGACCGCAGACAGGCTTCAAAGGCCTAACATAAAAAAATGGGCTGGCTGTAGGCACTTTATAATTGGTTCCAGGGGTACACGGGCAGCAGTGGTCTGGTCAGTGGAGGACTAGTGGAAGGAGGGACCGCAGACAGGCTTCAAAGGCCTAAAATAACAAACAATAGGCTCATGGCAGTTTTACAGCGGTTACATGGATACACGGGCAGGCAGCTTGGTGGTCAGTGGAGGAGTATTTAAAGTAGGGACCGCAGACAGGCTTCAAAGGCCTAAAATAACAAACAATAGGCTCATGGCAGTTTTACAGCGGTTACATGGATACACGGGCAGGCAGCTTGGTGGTCAGTGGAGGAGTATTTAAAGTAGGGACCGCAGACAGGCTTCAAAGGCCTAACATAAGAAAATGGGCTGGCTGTAGGCACTTTATAATTGGTTCCAGGGGTACACGGGCAGCAGTGGTCTGGCCAGTGGAGGACTAGTGGAAGGAGGGACCGCAGACAGGCTTCAAAGGCCTAACATAAAAAAATGGGCTGGCTGTAGGCACTTTATAATTGGTTCCAGGGGTACACGGGCAGCAGTGGTCTGGCCAGTGGAGGACTAGTGGAAGGAGGGACCGCAGACAGGCTTCAAAGGCCTAACATAAAAAAATGGGCTGGCTGTAGGCACTTTATAATTGGTTCCAGGGGTACACGGGCAGCAGTGGTCTGGTCAGTGGAGGACTAGTGGAAGGAGGGACCGCAGACAGGCTTCAAAGGCCTAAAATAACAAACAATAGGCTCATGGCAGTTTTACAGCGGTTACATGGATACACGGGCAGCTTGGTGGTGAGTGGAGGAGTAGTGCAAGGAGTGTCTGTCCCAGTACTCCCAAAATATAAATAGATGTCAATGTCTCGCAAAACAACCAAAACAAAAAAAAAGGTGGCATACTTAGGTACAGGGGTGGGCTCATCTGCTGAGTTTCTGACATAGTAATTTGGCAGTAACTATTTAATGGTGCCAATATAGGACACAGACACAGACTACTTTAAGTTGCATCGTAGATGTCTACAAATTTGTATTGTCAGTGCCAGACATTGAATGATGTCAGCGAATAGACTAAAGATTGGTGGAGCTGTGCGACATAATTTTGCATGTGGTAGAGCACATTTTGAGCTGGGGTAGGGGGGAACTCTCTAGAGGCCGGCGGGACCGCCCCAGGGCCCCTCATGTTACAACGGTGTGTCTGACGTTGGGTGCGCACCACCACCGCCAGAGACACTACATTGTACTATGAGGGACCCAGTAGCAATGCCGTCAACCAAAAGCGAGCACACCCACCTCTTCAGACAAACAGCAGTCTCACGGGTGCTTGCGCCAAGTCGCGATACCACGGCCCCGTGTGGGGAGTTTGGCCATTTAGGGAGGTGTAAACATGTCGTATGCTGTACAATCAGCTGCAGCAAATTAGACATTAGAAAAGTAATTCACAGGCAAGAGCCTTTCATAGGAAAGCTAGGTGTCGGCCGGGCAAGGTGGGGCAAAAGATTTCGAAATCCAGTTGTGGTTCATTTTAATGAATGTTAAGGTACCGTCACACTAAACGATATCGCTAGCGATCCGTGACGTTGCAGCGTCCTCGCTAGCGATATCGTTTAATTTGACACGCAGCAGCGATCAGGATCCTGCTGTGATGTCGCTGGTCGCTGAATAAAGTCCAGAACTTTATTTGGTCGTCCGATCGCCGTGTATCGTTGTGTTTGACACCAAAAGCAACGATACCAGCGATGTTTTACACTGGTAACCAGGGTAAACATCGGGTTACCAAGCGCAGGGCCGCGCTTAGTAACCCGATGTTTACCCTGGTTACCAGCGTAAAAGTAAAAAAAACAAACAGTACATACTCACCCAGCGTCATACCTCCCCCAGCGTCTGCTTCCTGACACTGACTGAGCGCCGGCCCTAAAGTGAAAGTGAAAGCCGCTCTGCTGTTAGGGCCGGAGCTCAGTCAGTGTCAGGAAGCAGAGGCTGGGGGACGCTGGGTGAGTATGTACTGTTTGTTTTTTTTACTTTTACGCTGGTAACCAGGGTAAACATCGGGTTACTAAGCGCAGCCCTGCGCTTAGCAACCCGATGTTTACCCTGGTTACCCAGGGACCTCGGCATCGTTGGTCGCTGGAGAGCGGTCTGTGTGACAGCTCTCCAGCGATCAAACAGCGACGCTGCAGCGATCGGCATCGTTGTCGCTATCGCTGCAGCGTCGCTTAATGTGACGGTACCTTTAGATCGTCAACATTTTGGGTAGCCAGACGAGTCCTTTTTTCGGTTAATATTGAACCTGCAGCACTGAATACTCTTTCTGATAGGACACTTGCTGCCGGGCAAGCAAGCTCCTGCAATGCATATTCTGCCAATTCTGGCCAGGTGTCTAATTTGGAGGCCCAGTAATCAAATGGGAATGACGGTTGAGGGAGAACATCGATAAGGGATGAAAAATAGTTAGTAACCATACTGGACAAATGTTGTCTCCTGTCACTTTCAATTGATGCAGCAGTACCTGTCCTGTCTGCGGTCATAGCAAAATCACTCCACAACCTGGTCAGAAAACCCCTCTGTCCAACGCCACTTCTGATGTGTGCACCCCTAACACTCCTAGTCTGCTGCCCCCTGGAGCTCGTGTGAGAACGATCACGTGCGCTGTGTGCTGGGAATGCCTGAAGCAAACGGTCAACAAGAGTTGATTGTTTGGTTGCTAATATTAGTTCCAAGTTCTCATGTGGCATAATATTTTGCAATTTGCCTTTATAGCGTGGATCAAGGAGGCAGGCCAACCAGTAATCGTCATCGTTCATCATTTTCGTAATGCGTGTGTCCCTTTTTAGGATACGTAAGGCATAATCCGCCATGTGGGCCAAAGTTCCAGTTGTCAAATCTCCGGTTGTGATTGGTTGAGGGGCAGTTGCAGGCAAATCTACGTCACTTGTGTCCCTCAAAAAACCAGAACCCGGCCGTGACACGCAACCAATTTCCTGTGCCCCCGGGAAAGGTTCGGCATTAAAAATATACTCATCCCCATCATCCTCCTCGTCCTCCACCTCCTCTTCGCCCGCTACCTCGTCCTGTACACTGCCCTGACCAGACAATGGCTGACTGTAATCAAGGCTTTCCTCTTCCTCTGGTGCAGACGCCTGCTCCTTTATGTGCGTCAAACTTTGCATCAGCAGACGCATTAGGGGGATGCTCATGCTTATTACGGCGTTGTCTGCACTAACCAGCCGTGTGCATTCCTCAAAACACTGAAGGACTTGACACATGTCTTGTATCTTAGACCACTGCACACCTGACAACTCCATGTCTGCCATCCTACTGCCTGCCCGTGTATCCTCCCACAAATAAATAACAGCACGCCTCTGTTCGCACAGTCTCTGAAGCATGTGCAGTGTTGAGTTCCACCTTGTTGCAACGTCTATGATTAGGCGATGCTGGGGAAGGTTCAAAGACCGCTGATAGGTCTGCATACGGCTGGCGTGTACAGGCGAACGTCGGATATGTGAGCAAAGTGCACGCACTTTGAGGAGCAGGTCGGAGAACCCAGGATAAGTTTTCAATAAGCACTGCACCACCAGGTTTAAGGTGTGAGCCAGGCAAGGAATGTGTTTCAGTTGGGAAAGGGAGATGGCAGCCATGAAATTCCTTCCGTTATCACTCACTACCTTGCCTGCCTCAAGATCTACTGTGCCCAGCCACGACTGCGTTTCTTGTTGCAAGAACTCGGACAGAACTTCCGCGGTGTGTCTGTTGTCGCCCAAGCACTTCATAGCCAATACAGCCTGCTGACGCTTGGCAGTAGCTGGCCCATAATGGGACAACTGGTGTGCAACAGTGTCATCTGCCGATGGAGTGGTTGGCAGACTGCGTTCTGTGGAAGAGCTGTAGCTTCTGCAGGAGGACGAGGAGGAGGAGGAGGGGGTGCGAACGCCTACAGCCAACTGTTTCCTAGACCGTGGGCTAGGCACAACTGTCCCTAAATTGATGTCGCCTGTGGACCCTGCATCCACCACATTCACCCAGTGTGCCGTGATGGACACATAACGTCCCTGGCCATGCCTACTGGTCCATGCATCTGTAGTCAGGTGCACCTTTGTACTCACAGATTGCCTGAGTGCATGGACGATGCGCTGTTTAACATGCTGGTGCAGGGCTGGGATGGCTTTTCTGGAAAAAAAGTGTCGACTGGGTAGCTCGTATCGTGGTTCAGCGTACTCCATCAGGGCTTTGAAAGCTTCGCTTTCAACTAACCGGTAGGGCATCATCTCTAACGAGATTAGTCTAGCTATGTGGGCGTTAAAACACTGTGTACGCGGATGCGAGGATAAGTACTTCCTTTTTCTAACCAGAGTCTCATGTAGGGTGAGCTGGACTGGAGAGCTGGAGATCGTGGAACTTTCGGGTGTGCCGGTGTACATGGCAGACTGAGAGACGGTTGGAGACGGTATTGTTTCCGCCGGTGCCCTAGATGCAATATTTCCTCCTACAAAACTGGTGATTCCCTGACCCTGACTGCTTTTGGCTGGCAAAGAAACCTGCACAGATACTGCCGGTGGTGCGGAAAATGGTGGCCTTACAGTGACGGAAGGGATGTTGCGTTGCTGACTAGCTTCATTGGCCGAGGGTGCTACAACCTTGAGGGACGTTTGGTAGTTAGTCCAGGCTTGAAAATGCATGGTGGTTAAGTGTCTATGCATGCAACTAGTATTTAGACTTTTCAGATTCTGACCTCTGCTTAAGCTAGTTGAACATTTTTGACAGATGACTTTGCGCTGATCAGTTGGATGTTGTTTAAAAAAATGCCAGACTGCACTCTTCCTAGACTCGGATCCCTTTTCAGGGATTGCAGACTGAGCTTTAACCGGATGGCAACGCTGTGCTCCAACAGGTTTTGGCTTTGACACGCGTTTTGGGCCAGATACGGGCCCGGCAGATGGAACCTGTTGCGATGTTGATGCCTGCTGCGGCCCCTCCTCCACCTCCGCTTCTGAACTACTGCCGCCTGCACCCTGTTCCCCCAATGGCTGCCAATCAGGGTCAATAACTGGGTCATCTATTACCTCCTCTTCGAGCTCGTGTGCAACTTCGTCTGTGTCACTGTGTCGGTCGGTGGTATAGCGTTCGTGGCGGGGCAACATAGTCTCATCAGGGTCTGATTGTGGATCTGTACCCTGAGAGGGCAATGTGGTGGTCTGAGTCAAAGGAGCAGCATAGTACTCTGGCTGTGGCTGTGCATCAGTGCACTCCATGTCAGAATATACTTGTAATGGGCATGGCCTGTTAAATGTTGCACTTTCTAAGCCAGGGACGGTATGTGTAAAGAGCTCCATGGAGTGACCCGTTGTGTCGCCTGCTGCATCCTTCTCTCTTGTTTTTAGTTTTTGCTGAGGAGGACAAGGAAGCGACTTGTCCCTGACCGTGAACATCCACAAGCGACGCGCTGCTTTTACATTTACCAGTTTCGGAAGAGGAGGCAAAAGAGCTAGAGGCTGAGTCTGCAATGTAAGCCAAAACTTGCTGTTGCTGCTCCGCCTTTAAAAGCGGTTTTCCTACTCCCAGAAAAGAGAGCGTTCGAGGCCTTGTGTAGCCTGACGACGAAACTGGCTCCACAGCTCCAGACTTAGGTGGAATATTTTTATCCCCACGACCACCTGATGCTCCACTACCACTACCATCATTACCAGCTGACAATGAACGCCCACGACGACCTCTTGCACCAGACTTCCTCATTGTTTTAAAATCTTAACCAAAGTAACTTTATTTGTTGCTGTCAAACAACTTACACGGTGAGCTATAACTTCAGTATGATTTCAATATCCCTTAACAGGTTGGTGAGACCACAAGGAAAATCAGGCACAATGTTACACACTCTGTTTTCTGTGGCACAAAATCACAGAGATGACACACACGCAGGACTGTCACTCAAGCACTAATGTCAATATTAATCTCCCACCTAATTTATTTTTTTTTTTTTCTCAGGGAGACTTTAGAAACCAAATAATATTAAAAAAAAAAAAAAAAAAAAAAAAAGGCTTTCTATGGCCCACAATTAGAGAGAGAGAGGTGGCACACCCAGGAGTCAAGACTGGCGCACAAGCTGAAAGGGCAATATTACTCTCCCACTGTTTTTTTAAGTTTTTTTTTTATTTCAGGGAGACTTTAGAAACCAAATAATATTAAAAAAAAAAAAAAAAAAATAGGCTTTCTATAGCCCACTGAATGAGAGAGAGAGGTGGCACACCCAGGAGTCAAGACTGGCACACAAGCTGAAAGGGCAATATTACTCTCCCACTGTTTTTTTATGTTTTTTTTTTTTTTTTCAGGGAGACTTTAGAAACCAAATAATAAGAAAAAAAATAAATAAATAAATAGGCTTTCTATAGCCCACTGAATGAGAGATAGCACACACAGCAGTGGCACACAAGCCCTGACTGAGGCCAATATTTTTCTCCCACTGATTGATGTAGTGTTTTTGTGTTGAGGTAGATTTTAGAACACAAATCAAGGAAAAAAAAAAAAAAATGCTTTCTATGGCCCACTGAATGAGAGAGAGGTGGCACACCCAGGAGTCAAGACTGGCACACAAGCTGAAAGGGCAATATTACTCTCCCACTGTTTTTTTATGTATTTTTTTTTTTTTCAGGGAGACTTTAGAAACCCAATAATATTTAAAAAAAATAATAAATAGGCTTTCTATGGCCCACTGAATGAGAGGGAGAGAGGTGGCACACCCAGGAGTCAAGCCTGGCACACAAGCTGAAAGGGCAATATTACTCTCCCACTGTTTTTTTATGTATTTTTTGTTTTTTAAGGGAGACTTTAGAAACCCAATAATATTTAAAAAAATAAATAAATAGGCTTTCTATGGCCCACTGAATGAGAGGGAGAGAGGTGGCACACCCAGGAGTCAAGACTGGCACACAAGCTGAAAGGGCAATATTACTCTCCCACTGTTTTTTTATGTATTTTTTTTTTTTCAGGGAGACTTTAGAAACCCAATAATATTTAAAAAAAAAAAAAAATAGGCTTTCTATGGCCCACTGAATTAGAGGGAGAGAGGTGGCACACCCAGGAGTCAAGACTGGCACACAAGCTGAAAGGGCAATATTACTCTCCCACTGTTTTTTTATGTATTTTTTTTTTTTTCAGGGAGACTTTAGAAACCCAATAATATTTAAAAAAATAAATAAATAGGCTTTCTATGGCCCACTGAATGAGAGGGAGAGAGGTGGCACACCCAGGAGTCAAGCCTGGCACACAAGCTGAAAGGGCAATATTACTCTCCCACTGTTTTTTTATGTATTTTTTGTTTTTTAAGGGAGACTTTAGAAACCCAATAATATTTAAAAAAAAAAATAAATAGGCTTTCTATGGCCCACTGAATGAGAGGGAGAGAGGTGGCACACCCAGGAGTCAAGACTGGCACACAAGCTGAAAGGGCAATATTACTCTCCCACTGTTTTTTTTTTTTAGGTATTTTTTTTTTTTTCAGGGAGACTTTAGAAACCAAATAATATTAAAAAAAAAAAAAAAAAATAGGCTTTCTATAGCCCACTGAATGAGAGATAGCACACACAGCAGTGGCACACAAGCCCTGACTGAGGCCAATATTTTTCTCCCACTGATTGATGTAGTGTTTTTGTGTTGAGGTAGATTTTAGAACACAAATCAAGGAAAAAAAAAAAAATGCTTTCTATGGCCCACTGAATGAGAGAGAGGTGGCACACCCAGGAGTCAAGACTGGCACACAAGCTGAAAGGGCAATATTACTCTCCCACTGTTTTTTTATGTATTTTTTGTTTTTTAAGGGAGACTTTAGAAACCCAATAATATTTAAAAAAATAAATAAATAGGCTTTCTATGGCCCACTGAATGAGAGGGAGAGAGGTGGCACACCCAGGAGTCAAGCCTGGCACACAAGCTGAAAGGGCAATATTACTCTCCCACTGTTTTTTTATGTATTTTTTGTTTTTTAAGGGAGACTTTAGAAACCCAATAATATTTAAAAAAAAAAATAAATAGGCTTTCTATGGCCCACTGAATGAGAGGGAGAGAGGTGGCACACCCAGGAGTCAAGACTGGCACACAAGCTGAAAGGGCAATATTACTCTCCCACTGTTTTTTTATGTTTTTTTTTTTTTTTCAGGGAGACTTTAGAAACCAAATAATATTAAAAAAACCAAAAAAAAAAATAGCCTTTCTATGGCCCACTGAATGAGAGAGAGAGGTGGCACACCCAGGAGTCAAGACTGGCACACAAGCTGAAAGGGCAATATTACTCTCCCACTGTTTTTTTATGTATTTTTTTTTTTTTAAGGGAGACTTTAGAAACCCAATAATATTTAAAAAAAAAAATAAATAGGCTTTCTATGGCCCACTGAATGAGAGGGAGAGAGGTGGCACACCCAGGAGTCAAGACTGGCACACAAGCTGAAAGGGCAATATTACTCTCCCACTGTTTTTTTATGTTTTTTTTTTTTTTTTCAGGGAGACTTTAGAAACCAAATAATAAGAAAAAAAATAAATAAATAAATAGGCTTTCTATAGCCCACTGAATGAGAGATAGCACACACAGCAGTGGCACACAAGCCCTGACTGAGGCCAATATTTTTCTCCCACTGATTGATGTAGTGTTTTTGTGTTGAGGTAGATTTTAGAACACAAATCAAGGAAAAAAAAAAAAATGCTTTCTATGGCCCACTGAATGAGAGAGAGGTGGCACACCCAGGAGTCAAGACTGGCACACAAGCTGAAAGGGCAATATTACTCTCCCACTGTTTTTTTATGTATTTTTTGTTTTTTAAGGGAGACTTTAGAAACCCAATAATATTTAAAAAAAAAAATAAATAGGCTTTCTATGGCCCACTGAATGAGAGGGAGAGAGGTGGCACACCCAGGAGTCAAGCCTGGCACACAAGCTGAAAGGGCAATATTACTCTCCCACTGTTTTTTTATGTATTTTTTGTTTTTTAAGGGAGACTTTAGAAACCCAATAATATTTAAAAAAAAAAAAAAATAGGCTTTCTATGGCCCACTGAATGAGAGGGAGAGAGGTGGCACACCCAGGAGTCAAGACTGGCACACAAGCTGAAAGGGCAATATTACTCTCCCACTGTTTTTTTAGGTTTTTTTTTTTTTTTCAGGGAGACTTTAGAAACCCAATAATATTAAAAAAAAAAAAAAAATAGGCTTGCTATAGCCCACTGAATGAGAGATAGCACACACAGCAGTGGCACACAAGCCCTGACTGAGGCCAATATTTTTCTCCCACTGATTGATGTAGTGTTTTTGTGTTGAGGTAGAATTTAGAACACAAATCACGGAAAAAATAAATAGGCTTTCTATGGCCCACTCAGTGAGAGATGGCACACACAGGGATGGCACTGTAGCAGAAATGCCAATCTTAATCTCCCACAAAAAAAACAAAAAAAAAACAGGGACTGTCCTACAATTACTATCTCCCTGCAGTAATGTAAGCCAGGTATGGCAGGCAGCAATAGGAGTGGACTGATGCACAAATTAAATAAAAAGTGTGGACAAACAAAAAAGATAGCTGTGCAGAAAGGAAGGAACAAGAGGATATGTGCTTTGAAAAAAGCAGTTGGTTTCCACAGTGGCGTACACACAGCAATACAGCTATCACGGAGCCTTCTAGGGCAGCCCAATGAGCTACAGCGCTGAGGGGAAAAAAAAAAAAAAATAGCTTCCACAGTCCCTGCACACCGAAGGTGGTGTTGGACAGTGGAAATCGCTGCAGCACAAGCGGTTTGGTGGTTAGTGGACCCTGCCTAACGCTCTCCCTGCTTCTGACGAAGCGGCAGCAACCTGTCCCTAAGCTCAGATCAGCAGCAGTAAGATGGCGGTCGGCGGGAACGCCCCTTTATAGCCCCTGGGACGCCGCAGACAGCAAGCCAATCACTGCAATGCCCTTCTCTAAGATGGTGGGGACCAGGATCTATGTCATCACGCTGCCCACACTCTGCGTTCACCTTCATTGGCTGAGAAATGGCGCTTTTCGCGTCATTGAAACGCGACTTTGGCGCGAAAGTCGCGTACCGCATGGCCGACAAGCACAGGGGTCGGATCGGGTTTCATGAGACGCCGACTTAGCCAAAAGTCGGCGACTTTTGAAAATGATCGACCCGTTTCGCTCAACCCTAGTAGGCACTTTATTATTAGTTACAGGGGTACACGGGCAGCAGTGGTCTGGTCAACGGAGGCCGATTGTAATGAGTGTCTGCCAGTTAGTAGTCCAAAACAACAACTAAATGTGAATGTCTCGCATTAAAACAAAACAAAAACACTAAAGGGTGCAATCATTAGGTTCAGGGGTGGGATCCTCTGCGTTGTTTCAGACCTACTAATTTTGCGCAAAGTATTTACTGTGGTAAATAGAGGACACTGCCCCTGACTATGTTAAGTACCATCATACATGTCAACACAATGGTATTGTCAGTGGCAGGTATGGAAGGATGTCAGCGCATAGACTAAACATTGGTGGAAGTGTGAGAGATAACTGTGGAAGTGGTAGAGCAATGTTTGACCTGGGGGTGGGTGAACTCTCTTGTGGCCGGCGTTACAGGCCCAAGGCCCCTCATGTTACAACAGTGTGTCTGACGTTGGGTGCGCACCACCACCGCCAGAGACACTTTATTGTACTATGAGGAACCCAGTAGCAATGCCGTCGACCAAAAGCGAGTACACCCACCTCTTCAGACAAACAGCAGTCTCACGGGTGCTTGCGCCAAGTCGCGATACCACGGCCCCGTGTGGGGAGTTTGGCCATTTAGGGAGGTGTAAACATGTCGTATGCTGGACAATCAGCTGCAGCAAATTAGACATTAGAAAAGTAATTCACAGTAGTCCACAGGCAAGAGCTTTTCATATGAAAGCTAGGTGTCGGCCGGGCAAGGTGGGGCAAAAGATTTCGAAATCCAGTTGTGGTTCATTTTAATGAATGTTAGATCGTCAACATTTTGGGTAGCCAGACGAGTCCTTTTTTCGGTTAATATTGAACCTGCAGCACTGAATACTCTTTCTGATAGGACACTTGCTGCCGGGCAAGCAAGCTCCTGCAATGCATATTCTGCCAATTCTGGCCAGGTGTCTAATTTGGAGGCCCAGTAATCAAATGGGAATGACGGTTGAGGGAGAACATCGATAAGGGATGAAAAATAGTTAGTAACCATACTGGACAAATGTTGTCTCCTGTCACTTTCAATTGATGCAGCAGTACCTGTCCTGTCTGCGGTCATAGCAAAATCACTCCACAACCTGGTCAGAAAACCCCTCTGTCCAACGCCACTTCTGATGTGTGCACCCCTAACACTCCTAGTCTGCTGCCCCCTGGAGCTCGTGTGAGAACGATCACGTGCGCTGTGTGCTGGGAATGCCTGAAGCAAACGGTCAACAAGAGTTGATTGTTTGGTTGCTAATATTAGTTCCAAGTTCTCATGTGGCATAATATTTTGCAATTTGCCTTTATAGCGTGGATCAAGGAGGCACGCCAACCAGTAATCGTCATCGTTCATCATTTTCGTTATGCGTGTGTCCCTTTTTAGGATACGTAAGGCATAATCCGCCATGTGGGCCAAAGTTCCAGTTGTCAAATCTCCGGTTGTGATTGGGTGAGGGGCAGTTGCAGGCAAATCTACGTCACTTGTGTCCCTCAAAAAACCAGAACCCGGCCTTGACACGCAACCAATTTCCAGTGCCCCCGGGAAAGGTTCCGCATTAAAAATATACTCATCCCCATCATCCTCCTCGTCCTCCACCTCCTCTTCGCCCGCTACCTCGTCCTGTACACTGCCCTGACCAGACAATGGCTGACTGTCATCAAGGCTTTCCTCTTCCTCTGGTGCAGACGCCTGCTCCTTTATGTGCGTCAAACTTTGCATCAGCAGACGCATTAGGGGGATGCTCATGCTTATTACGGCGTTGTCTGCACTAACCAGCCGTGTGCATTCCTCAAAACACTGAAGGACTTGACACATGTCTTGTATCTTAGACCACTGCACACCTGACAACTCCATGTCTGCCATCCTACTGCCTGCCCGTGTATGTGTATCCTCCCACAAAAACATAACAGCCCGCCTCTGTTGGCACAGTCTCTGAAGCATGTGCAGTGTTGAGTTCCACCTTGTTGCAACGTCTATGATTAGGCGATGCTGGGGAAGGTTCAAAGACCGCTGATAGGTCTGCATACGGCTGGCGTGTACAGGCGAACGTCGGATATGTGAGCAAAGTCCACGCACTTTGAGGAGCAGGTCGGAGAACCCAGGATAAGTTTTCAATAAGCACTGCACCACCAGGTTTAAGGTGTGAGCCAGGCAAGGAATGTGTTTCAGTTGGGAAAGGGAGATGGCAGCCATGAAATTCCTTCCGTTATCACTAACTACCTTGCCTGCCTCAAGATCTACTGTGCCCAGCCACGACTGCGTTTCTTGTTGCAAGAACTCGGACAGAACTTCCGCGGTGTGTCTGTTGTCGCCCAAAAAATTCATAGCCAATACAGCCTGCTGACGCTTGCCAGTAGCTGGCCCATAATGGGACATCTGGTGTGCAACAGTGTCATCTGCCGATGGAGTGGTTGGCCGACTGCGGTCTGTGGAAGAGCTGTAGCTTCTGCAGGAGGACGAGGAGGAGGAGGAGGAGGGGGTGCGAACGCCTACAGCCAACTGTTTCCTAGACCGTGGGCTAGGCACGACTGTCCCGAAATTGATGTCCCCTGTGGACCCTGCATCCACCACATTCACCCAGTGTGCCGTGATGGACACATAACGTCCCTGGCCATGCCTACTGGTCCATGCATCTGTAGTCAGGTGCACCTTTGTACTCACAGATTGCCTGAGTGCATGGACGATGCGCTGTTTAACATGCTGGTGCAGGGCTGGGATGGCTTTTCTGGAAAAAAAGTGTCGACTGGGTAGCTCGTATCGTGGTTCAGCGTACTCCATCAGGGCTTTGAAAGCTTCGCTTTCAACTAACCGGTAGGGCATCATCTCTAACGAGATTAGTCTAGCTATGTGGGCGTTAAAACCCTGTGTACGCGGATGCGAGGATAAGTACTTCCTTTTTCTAACCAGAGTCTCATGTAGTGTGAGCTGAACTGGAGAGATGGAGATCGTGGAACTTGCTGGTGTGCCGGTGGACATGGCAGACTGAGAGACGGTTGGAGACGGTATTGTTTCCGCCGGTGCCCTAGATGCAATATTTCCGCCTACAAAACTGGTGATTCCCTGACCCTGACTGCTTTTGGCTGGCAAAGAAACCTGCACAGATACTGCCGGTGGTGCGGAAAATGGTGGCCTTACAGTGACGGAAGGGATGTTGCGTTGATGACTAGCTTCATTGGCCGAGGGTGCTACAACCTTAAGGGACGTTTGGTAGTTAGTCCAGGCTTGAAAATGCATGGTGGTTAAGTGTCTATGCATGCAACTAGTATTGAGACTTTTCAGATTCTGACCTCTGCTTAAGCTAGTAGAACATTTTTGACAGATGACTTTGCGCTGATCAATTGGATGTTGTTTAAAAAAATGCCAGACTGCACTCTTCCTAGCATCGGATCCCTTTTCAGGGATTGCAGACTGAGCTTTAACCGGATGGCAACGCTGTGCTCCAACAGGTTTTGGCTTTGACACGCGTTTTGGGCCAGATAGGGGCCCGGCAGATGGAACCTGTTGCGATGTTGATGCCTGCTGCGGCCCCTCCTCCACCTCCGCTTCTGAACTACTGCTGCCTGCACCCTGTTCCCCCAATGGCTGCCAATCGGGGTCAATAACTGGGTCATCTATTACCTCCTCTTCGAGCTCGTGTGCAACTTCGTCTGTGTCACTGTGTCGGTCGGTGGTATAGCGTTCGTGGCGGGGCAACATAGTCTCATCAGGGTCTGATTGTGGATCTGTACCCTGAGAGGGCAATGTGGTGGTCTGAGTCAAAGGAGCAGCATAGTACTCTGGCTGTGGCTGTGCATTAGTGCACTCCATGTCAGAATCTACTTGTAATGGGCATGGCCTGTTAAGTGTTTCACTTTCTAAGCCAGGGACGGTATGTGTAAAGAGCTCCATGGAGTGACCCGTTGTGTCGCCTGCTGCATCCTTCTCTCTTGTTGTAGTTTTTGCTGAGGAGGACAAGGAAGCGACTTGTCCCTGACCGTGAACATCCACAAGCGACGCGCTGCTTTTACATTTACCAGTTTCAGAAGAGGAGGCAAAAGAGCTAGAGGCTGAGTCTGCAATGTAAGCCAAAACTTGCTGTTGCTGCTCCGGCTTTAAAAGCGTTTTTCCTACTCCCAGAATAGAGAGCGTTCGAGGCCTTGTGTAGCCAGACGACGAAACTGGCTCCACAGCTCCAGACTTAGGTGGAATATTTTTATCCCCACGACCACCTGATGCTCCACTACCACTACCATCATTACCAGCTGACAATGAACGCCCACGGCCACGACCTCTTGCACCAGACTTCCTCATTGTTTTAAAAAATTAACCAAAGTAACTTTATTTGTTGCTGTCAAACAACTTACACGGTGAGCTACAACTTCAGTATGATTTCTATATCCCTTAACAGGTTGGTGAGACCACAAGGAAAATCAGGCACAATGTTACACACTCTGTTTTCTGTGGCACAAAATCACAGAGATGACACACACGCAGGACTGTCACTCAAGCACTAATGTCAATATTATTCTCCCACCTAATTTTTTTTTTTTTTTTTTTGTCAGGGAGACTTTAGAAACCAAATAAGATAAAATATTTTTTTCAGGGACAATTTAGAAACCAAATACTAATAAAAAAAATAAAAAAATAAAATAGCCTTTCTATGGCCCACAATTAGAGAGAGAGAGGTGGCACACCCAGGAGTCAAGACTGGCACACAAGCTGAAAGGGCAATATTACTCTCCCACTGTTTTTTTATGTTTTTTTTTTTTTTTCAGGGAGACTTTAGAAACCAAATAATATTAAACAAAGCAAAAAAATAAATAGGCTTTCTATGGCCCACAATTAGAGAGAGAGAGGTGGCACACCCAGGAGTCAAGACTGGCACACAAGCTGAAAGGGCAATATTACTCTCCCACTGTTTTTTTATGTATTTTTTTTTTTTTCAGGGAGACTTTAGAAACCAAATATTAAACAAAGCAAAAAAATAAATAGGCTTTCTATGGCCCACAATTAGAGAGAGAGAGGTGGCACACCCAGGAGTCAAGACTGGCACACAAGCTGAAAGGGCACTATTACTCTCCCACTGTTTTTTTATGTTTTTTTTTTTTTTTCAGGGAGACTTTAGAAACCAAATAATATTTAAAAAAAGCAAAAAAATAAATAGGCTTTCTATGGCCCACAATTAGAGAGAGAGAGGTGGCACACCCAGGAGTCAAGACTGGCACACAAGCTGAAAGGGCAATATTACTCTCCCACTGTTTTTTTATGTATTTTTTTTTTTTTTTCACGGAGACTTTAGAAACCCAATATTAAACAAAGCAAAAAAATAAATAGGCTTTCTATGGCCCACAATTAGAGAGAGAGAGGTGGCACACCCAGGAGTCAAGACTGGCACACAAGCTGAAAGGGCAATATTACTCTCCCACTGTTTTTTTATGTTTTTTTTTTTTTTTTCAGGGAGACTTTAGAAACCAAATAATATTTAAAAAAAGCAAAAAAATAAATAGGCTTTCTATGTCCCACAATTAGAGAGAGAGAGGTGGCACACCCAGGAGTCAAGACTGGCACACAAGCTGAAAGGGCAATATTACTCTCCCACTGTTTTTTTATGTATTTTTTTTTTTTTTCACGGAGACTTTAGAAACCCAATAATATTAAAAAAAATAAATAAATAAATAGGCTTTGTATGGCCCACTGAATGAGAGATGGCACACACAGGAGTGGCACACAAGCCCTGACTGAGGCCAATATTTTTCTCCCACTGATTGATGTAGTGTTTTTGTGTTGAGGTAGATTTTAGAACACAAATCAAGGAAAAAAATAAATAGGCTTTCTATGGCCCACTCAGTGAGAGATGGCACACACAGGGATGGCACTGTAGCAGAAATGTCAATCTTAATCTTCCACAAAAAAAAAACAAAAAAAAAAACAGGGACTGTCCTACAATTACTATCTCCCTGCAGTAATGTAAGCCAGGTATGGCAGGCAGCAATAGGAGTGGACTGATGCACAAATTAAATAAAAAGTGTGGACAAACAAAAAAGATAGCTGTGCAGAAAGGAAGGAACAAGAGGATATGTGCTTTGAAAAAAGCAGTTGGTTTGCACAGTGGCGTACACACAGCAATACAGCTATCACGGAGCCTTCTAGTGCAGCCCAATGAGCTACAGCGCTGAGGAAAAAAAAAATGTAGCTTCCAGTGTCCCTGCACACCGAAGGTGGTGTTGGACAGTGGAAATCGCTACAGCACAAGCGGTTTGGTGGTTAGTGGACCCTGCCTAACGCTCTCCCTGCTTCTGACGAAGCGGCAGCAACCTCTCCCTAAGCTCAGATCAGCAGCAGTAAGATGGCGGTCGGCGGGAACGCCCCTTTATAGCCCCTGTGACGCCGCAGACAGCAAGCCAATCACTGCAATGCCCTTCTCTAAGATGGTGGGGACCAGGACCTATGTCATCACGCTGCCCACACTCTGCGTTCACCTTCATTGGCTGAGAAATGGCGCTTTTCGCGTCATTGAAACGCGACTTTGGCGCGAAAGTCGCGTACCGCATGGCCGACAAGCACAGGGGTCGGATCGGGTTTCATGAGACGCCGACTTAGCCAAAAGTCGGCGACTTTTGAAAATGAACGACCCGTTTCGCTCAACCCTAGTCACCGCTCTTGTCTTTGTGGCTAATTTTTGGACTGCAATCAGGATGAGCTGACCCCACTCCAATGCTTTAATATAAATACAGCGCCTTGTGAAAGTATTCGGCTCCCTGGAACTTTTCAACCTTTTCCCACATATCATTCTTCAAACATAAAGATACCAAATGTAAATTTTTGGTGAAGAATCAACAACAAGTGGAACACAATTGTGAAGTTGAATGAAATGTATTGGTTATTTTAAATTTTTGTGGAAATTCAAAAACTGAGAAGTGGGGCGTGCAATATTATTCGGCCCCTTAATTTTCAGTGCAGCAAACTCCCTCCAGAAGTTCATTGTGGATCTCTGAATGATCCAATGTTGTCCTAAATGCCTAATGATGATAAATATAATCCACCTGTGTGTAATCAGGTCTCCGTATAAATGCACCTGCTCTGTGATAGTCTCAGGGTTCTGTGTGAAGCACAGAGAGCATCATGAAGACCAAGGAACACAACAGGCAGGTCCGTGATACTGTTGTGGAGACGTTTAAAGCCGGATTTGGATACAAAATGATTTCCAAAACTTTAAACATCCCAAGGAGCACTGTGCAAGCGATCATATTGAAATGGAAGGAGTATCATAGCACTGCAAATCTACCAAGACCAGGCCGTCCCTCTAAACTTTCATCTCAAACAAGGAGAAGACTGATCAGAGATGCAGCCAAGAGGCCCATGATCACTCTGGATGAACTGCAGAGATCTACAGCTGAGGTGGGACAGTCTGTCCATAGGAAAACAATCAGTCGTACACTCCATAAATCTGGCCATTATGGAAGAGTGGCAAGAGGCAAGCCATTTCTCAAAGATATCCATAAAAAGTGTCATTTAAAGTTTGCAACAAGCCACCTGGGAGACACCAAACATGTGGAAGAAGGTGCTCTGGTCAGATGAAACCAAAATCAAACTTTTTGGCAACAATGCCAAACGATATGTGTGGCGTAAAGGCAACACAGCTTATCACCCTGAACACACCATCCCCACTGTCAAACATGGTGGTGGCAGCATCATGGTTTGGGCCTGCTTTTCTTCAGCAGGGACAGGGAAGGTGGTTAAAATTGATGGGAAGATGGATGGAGCCAAATACAGGACCATTCTTGAAGAAATAGGGCAAAACAGGAGAAAAATCCAGCTTCCAAAGATAATCAAATATATTGAAGATAAAATGCAAAGTCCAAAAACATGGTTCACAGGAGAATGTGCAGCAGCAGGCTACGCGTTTCGAACAGTATGTTCTTTTTCAAAGCATTTGGGCACTATAAGGTTGCTTTGAAAAAGAACATACTGTTCGAAACGCGTAGCCTGCTGCTACACATTCTCCTGTGAACCATGTTTTTGGACTTTGCATTTTATCTTCAATAAATTTGATTATCTTTGGAAGCTGGATTTTTCTCCTGTTTTGCCCTATTGCTCCACGTGATGACTGCACGTTATCCGGGCTTCCCCACAACACATGCCTAGCAGGTGAGCTGGTTTTCATTATTTTTTTTTCTTATTCTTGAAGAAAACCTGTTGGAGTCTGCAAAAAACCTGAGACTGGGACGGAGATTTGTCTTCCAACAAGACAATGATCCCAAACATAAAGGAAAATCTACAATGGAATGGTTCAGAAATAAAAGTATCCAGGTGTTAGGAATGGCCAAGTCAGAGTCCAGACCTCAATCCAATCGAGAATCTGTGGAAAGAGCTGAAAACTGCTGTCCACAAACGATCTCCATCAAACCTCACTGAGCGCGAGCTGTTTGCCAAGGAAGAATGGGCGAGAATTTCAGTCTCTCGATGTACAAAACTGATAGAGACATACCCCAAGAGACTTGTAATCACAGCAAAAGGTGGCACAACAAAGTATTAAGTTACAGGGGCCGAATAATATTGCACGCCCTACTTTTCAGATTTTGATTTTCCATAAAAATTTAAAATAACCAATAAATTTCGTTCAACTTCACAATTGTGTTCCACTTGTTGTTGGTTCTTCACCAAATATTTACATTTCTTATCTTTATGTTTGAAGCCTGATATGTGGGAAAAGGGTGAAAAGTTCCAGGGGGCCGAATACTTTCACAAGGCACTGTACGTTACCCCTCAGAATATCCACACCTTAATTCAAAATGTTCTAACATTTGGCTGTGGAGTGTCTCTAACTCCTTTACCTAGCAAAGTGCTTTATAAAAATGGTAGAAATGTATCAGAGCATCTCCTGACATTTCCCTCTGCTCTGCTCTTCCCTTCTCTCAGTGTTAGAGACAGCAGGAGGGAGAGGAAGGGGCTTGTCTACAGTTCTGCAGTGGAAAGGGGATAAAGTACATAAACCTTTATGGAGAGCAGGGAGGAAAGAACATAACGGGGAAATAATGGCAGTATTTGGACTGTACTGATCGATAAAAGCAAATGAAAATAGTAGCATCCAGGATGCAAAGACATCACATTGAGCCTACATTACTGGTAAACAGTGGTAGAAATGTATCAGAGCATCTATTGACTTTTCCCTCTGCTCTGCCCCACCTTATTCTTGGTGTTAGAGACAGCAGGAGGGAGGGGGAGGAGTTTGTACACAGATTTGCAGGAGAGAGGGGAGAAAGTAATGGAACCTTTATGGAGGGCAGGGATGAAAGCACATAAAGGGGAAATAAGTGCAGTATTTGGGCTGTGCTGTTACATCAAACTAAATGAAAATAGCAGCGCTCTGGACACAAACACACGACATCCAGCCTATGTTACTGGGAGAGTCAGTACCACACTATAGAATTCTAAAAATTGGACAAAGCTGCAAACTGCATAACAAGGGTCTAGAAATGAATGAAGAGCTGAAGCATATAAATCAGATGAGTGCAATGCGAGAAAACATTGCATCATCTGTGAGTTTTTTCTCACCTCGGATCAGACTGAAAAAAAAATCGCAGCCTGCTGATATTGTCTGCGAGAATCAGAACGGACTCACCAATGTAAGTCAAGATACAAAGACATCTCATAAAGGGACCCAAAAAAATGGCACCTTTCATTTTTAATAACCAGCAAAGGCTAAGCAGACAGTTGTGGATTGATATTAATAGTCTGGGAAGCTCCACAGATATTGGTCCCTTCCCAGAAATAATAACTCCAGGTCTCAGCTGTCTGTTTTTCCTCAGCTGCTTAAAAAAATAACAACATTTTTTTTAATTATTTATTTAATAGCTTAAATAAGGTTAAACACCCTTTAATGCCACATGAAAGGCAGCAAAAGGCGCTAGTTTATTTTATGTAGGGGGCTTGAGGCATTTAATATCTACAGGGCATCTATCCTATTTATTCTGTTGATCAAGAACTCTGCTTTTTTTTACCCCCTCTTTTTTATTCCAATCATTTTAATTAGACAGTCACACAATATAATTCAAAAGCTAATATCAGAAATGATCCACAACTGTAATTAAGAAACACAAAGTCTAATATCTCATTGTATTATCACTGTGTCAGTGTGAATGTAACATGAATACTTTCAGCCACATTCCAACTAGACGTGTTCGACTTCACTTGTTATGAGTGAGACTTCGCACATCTAGTTGACCTGTGACCGTGTGAATGAAAATCACATACTGGATGTAGCACGCTTGCCCACTCCTAGCGCCAGCGTGCAGTAAGGATTCACAAGTCTGCAGTCACATAAAGTGACTACAGACTTGAACCCCAAGCCCAGAAAACCCCTTTAAGGATGAGCCAGAAATGCTATATTTTCCTTGGAGTTAACGTTTATTTAATTTGGTGCAAATAATGACAATATAACCTCCAGGAAAACTGACATAAAAATATTCACCTATAATAAATCTCCCCGATAAAGTTTGATAATTACATTCTGGCTACCTGCAGTCACCACTAGGGGGAGCTGAGGAGATTTGTAGCTTACCGCATACTGTTTTTTTGCGTTACTGCGCTCGTTCTATTCAATAAGTTTAATGTTACCATTTAATTTAGAAAAAACTTGTCAGCAATATATGTGATATAATCAAGTGTATAGTGGAGTGAAAAAGCAAATACACTCACTAAATAGTGTGGTTTCTCATATCAAGACATAGCTAAGAATCATCTAGTTGTCACCAAATCCTAAAATTAGCAAAAACTAATTTCATGTGACATGTACAGTAACACAAAACATATTTCCATTTGTCATTATGTAGAAGAGAAGAGATACAGTAAATATCCCCGAACCTGTGACATATAGACTGATCAGCCTGGATATGTTGTGTTTAGAGCCTAATTAAAGGGATTGTCCAGGGTTAAAAAAAAGGCTGATGTCTTTAAATTAAAAAAAAATTAAAAAAGCGCTACACTTGTCTACAGGTTGTGTGTGGTATTGCATCTCATCCCTACTCACTTTAATGAGACTGATCTGCAAATGCTGTTTTTTTGTTTCTTTTTTTAAAAGTAGGCACGTTTTTAATCATTTTTATTTAAAATACAAAAATGTAATAGTTTTGCAAATAATTTGGGTCCAAAATAACCATCCGTTTTATGTATACAGCTCCTGTACAAAGTCGGAAACTGACTTTTGAACCTCTTGGGTGGAGACTCTGGAGAGTGCACCACCCAGCACCTCCCTCACTGTCAGTACCACCCCCGAAGATCGGAGGGTCATAATATGACAGCATTGGAGCGACAGAGATAAGTATGTTACTTTCTTTTCATGACAAACTGTCACAGGAAACATAAAGCAATAAAAACAGACCTGATTCTAAATTTACATTTTTTTCCCAAGTTTTTTTTATCTTTTATTTTTTGTGATTTTTCTTTTTTTTAATTTATTTATTGATTACTTATTCTTTTTCTGTTTGTTTTTTTTTTTTTTTATCATTTTACCTATTATTATCTGTTTAAGATTCTAATGCTGGCCTCATTTCTTTTAAAACGGAGCCATGGAATTTTCCTTTAAAAAAAAAAAAACAAAAACATTATTTGCTTACACTGGAGATTAAAAGAAAGACTTTTAAGCTTTTAATTAAAGGTCCTCTTTAACTTCCATTCATGGCAAAACTGCAGCTGTGCCCCCTTTAGTGAATACAGCCCTCGTTGTTTATATTTCCGTATGTGCGCAATTGCGGTTTATGTCGGATCGCTTTCCTCGCTCTATTGTGATTGTGTTTTCATATAATAACTTTTCTCTCTTTGATGGCTCGCCTAATCTTGAGACTTGATTCATTAGGTGGTGTAATTAATCAGTGTCTCTAAATGTCATTACCATGGTTACAGCTAATGAACTATAATAGAGCCTATCAATGGTGGCAGAAACATAGAAACATGCCGGCTGATCAAAGTCGTGAAATAAAAAAGGGGAAAAAAAATAACAAAAATATATATATTTCTGGAAAATCATTTTAAAAAGGTCTAAAATGAATTAAAAATTAAAAAAAGAAAATAAAATTAATTACCGTATATAATTATCATTTAATATAGATTTAGATAATATAGTAATAGATATTGATACTATTTTATTATTATTATTTTATTATTATCTGGCTGTACATCACTTCAATGACACTCTTAGGCCTCTTTCACACGTCAGTGTCTCCGGTACGTGTACTGACAGTTTTCTCACGTACCGGAGACACTGACACACGTAGACCCACTCCTCCTCCGTGTGCACGTACCGCCCGCAGGAGAGACAGCGTTACAGTAAGCGCTGTCCCCCCCGCTGTGGTGCTGAAGGCGGCATTCATCTCTTCTCCCCGCAGGAGAGAAGAGATGAAAGATCAAGTTTTTTTTTAATTTTTGTTAAAAATAAAGTTGCTGGGACCTCCCACCTCCCATCCCCAGTGCGCCGCCCGGCCCCTTGCAGAAGAAATACTTACCCAGCTCCCGCGATGTCTCCTCTCTCCTCTCAGCGCCGGCCCCTTGTCCTGTGTGAGCAGTCACGAGGGACAGCTCGTTACAGTGAGGAATATGCACATATTCCTCACTGTAATGAGCTGTCCCTCGTGACCGCTCACACAGGACAGGATGAATGCCGCCTTCAGCACCACAGCAGGGGGGACAGCGCTTACTGTAGCGCTGTCTCTCCTGCACGGTCCGTGTGGTTCTCAGGCGGCACACGGGCGGCACACAGATGCCGCACGTGTGCCACACTGATGTGCCAAGTGAGCACACGGACACACGGACACGGATAACTCCGGTACCGATTTCTCCAGTACCGGAATTATCTGGACGTATGAAAGAGGCCTTAGAAGCACCCTTGACCAAGTAGCTCCCCTCACCCGCAGAACCTCCAAACACAGAGTGAAACAGCCCTGGCTCACTCTCCACGTTTGATCCCATCACAGAAGAAGTCTCCAGGCTCCTCTCCTCTTCTCGTCTGACTACATGCACCACCGACCCCATTCCCTCACACCTCCTCCAGTCTCTCTCTCCAGTCGTCACTACTCACCTAACTACAATCTTTAATCTCTCACTCTCCTCTGTACTTTTCCCGTCCTTCTTCAAACACTCTATCATCACTCCATTACTAAAGAAACCCACCCTCGACCCATCCTGCACAAACAACTACAGACCAGTCTCCAATCTCCCCTTCATCTCTAAACTCTTGGAGCTCCTGATCTACTCCTGCCTTACCCGTTATCTCTCCATTCACTCCTTCCTAGACACTTCACAGTCCGGTTTCCGCCCAGTACATTCGACAGAAACTGCACTCATCAAAGTGACCAATGACCTTCTGACAGCAAAATGTAACGGTGACCACTCTCTGCTCATTCTTCTCGACCTTTCTGCAGCTTTCGACACTGTTGACCACCCTCTCCTACTCTCTAGGCTCCAGTCACTAGGCATTAAGGACACTGCTCTCCTGGTTCTCCTCCTACCTTTCTGACCGCTCCTTCAGTGTTCTGTTCTCTGGCTCCACTTCATCTCCTCTTCCTCTCATTGTCGGGGTACCTCAGGGCTCAGTCCTTGGCCCCTTCTCTTCTTCCTCTACACAGCCCCAATTGGACAGACCATCAGCAGATTTGGCTTTCAGTACGATCTTTATGCTGATGACACACAACTATACACGTCATCACCTGACCTTAACCCCGCTGTACTACAGAACACCAGTGACTGTCTGTCCGCAGTCTCCAACATCATGTCCGCTCTTTATCTGAAACTCATTCTCTAAAAAACTGAACTTCTTCTGCTCCCACCATCTACCAACCTCCCTAAATCTGACATTTCCCTCTCCGTGGGTGGCACCATAATAACACCCCGGCAGCAGGCGCGCTGTCTAGGTGTTATGTTTGACTCCAATCTCTCCTTCACCTCCCACATACAATCTCTTGCCCGCTCGTGCCGCTTACACCTAAAGAACATCTCTAGAATCCGCCCTTTTCTCACCATGGAAACAACAAAAACCCTCACTGTCGCCCTCATCTACTCCCGCCTGGACTACTTTAATGCTCTATTAATTGGCCTCCCCCTCACGCGACTTTACTCTCTCCAGTCCATCCTTAATGCAGCAGCCAGGGTCATCCATCTGGCTAATCATTACTCGGACGCGTCCGCTCTTCGCCAGTCGTTACACTGGCTGCCCATTCATTACAGGATACAATTCAAAGTACTTGTTCTCACCCACAAACCTCTCCACAGTGTGGCACCCCCTTACATCTCCTCCCTCATTTCTGTCTATCGGCCTAACCAACCTCTGCGCTCTGCAAATGACTTTCGACTAACCTCTGCACTAATCCGTACCTCCCACTCCTGACTACAAGACTTCTCCCGTGCTGCGCCAATCCTCTGGAATGCTCTACCCCAAGATATTAGGACCATCCACAACTTGCATAGTTTTAGACGCTCGCTCAAAACACATTTGTTCAGAGCAGCCTATCATGTTCCCTAATCAAAGTCATTTTATGTTTGTGTGTGTAGCCCATTCATTATCTCCATCCACCCCCCACCCCCTGAAGATGGCTGGACCATCATTGTAAATACGTCATTGTAAATACACACCTGTACTTTGTATCTCCCCCACCTCATTGTAGATTGTAAGCTCTCATGAGCAGGGTCGTCTTATTGTGCTTTAATTATTGTATTGTGTCATGGGAGTACTGGGTAGACTAAGGTTGGTTACCCGGGCCCCTGCGATATCCCTCAGGCTAGGGAAACCCTGTCTGTCCCTTTCCCAGAAGTTACACTAAAGGTGTGCATGTCTGGGCCTGACCCTGACTCCTGTTTCAGCCCTAAGCTGAAACCACCACCCGCCACCCAGTGAAGAGACCACACACCAATCCCCACAGAAAGCGCAGACAGGGAAAACTGAAAAACGCACCACGCCGCAGATACACAGGAATACACTATAATGTGCACAGGGCAAAACAAATACAAAATAGGAAGGAGGAATATGACAAAGGATAATACACCACCAGATAAGATATTCCTACAATAAGACCACCACTCCAGACCGGAATCACCAGGCAAAGCACAAGCTATAATCGGCGACGCCCAAAGTCCAGAGCGACTATTTAAAGGCCGTGGGCGTGACCCAGCCTCCAACCTGATTACCAGCTAGATTAACCCCGAGAAAGCTGGATAAAATCTAGCCGACGCCACTGAGCGTGTAGTGGATGTAAGTGGAATTACTGCTGTCTGTCGGACGCCCTAGTGTGAACAGCGTCCGACATGACATATTGTTAACGTTGTTACTTATGACTGTTATGTTTAAAACTATTAAACTGAAAAGCGCTGCGGAATATGTTGGCGCTATATAAATAAAGATTATTAGGATTATTATTATATTTAAAAATAAATAAAATGGAAATGTTTAGTAATTTTTTTATAACTATTTTTTTCTCAACTTTTTTTTCTGAAGGTCTGTCTTGAAGATGTTATTAATAGAATCCTTGTGAGGGCTGACCCACACGTCCAGATAATTCCGGTACCGGAATAAATCGGTACCGGAGTTATCCGTGTCCGTGTGCCTGGGAACTCACGGAGGCCATACCTGCGGCACACGTGTGCCGCCCGTATGGCGAGTGGGTACCACACGGAGCGTGTGGTACCCACTCTGCATGGTGCTGAAGCTGCGATTCATATCATCCCTGCAGCAACGTTTGCTGCAGGGAAAATATGAAGAATAGTGTTTAAAATAAAGATCCATGTGTCCGCCGCCCCCCCACCCCCTGTGCGCCCCCCCCGCTGGTCAGAAAATACTCACCCGGATCCCCCGTCGGCAGTCGCTCCTTCCTGGTCTGGCCGCGGCTTACTGTATGCGGTCACGTGGGGCCGCTCATTTACACTCATGAATAGGCGGCTCCGCCCCTATTGGAGGTGGAGCCACATATTCATGAGTGTAATCGGCCGCATACAGTAGGAGGCGCGGCCAGACCAGGAAGGAGCGACAGCCGACGGGGGACCCGGATAAGTATTTTCTGACCAGCGGGGGGGGCGCACAGGGGGTGGGGGGGCGGCGGACACATGGATCTTTATTTTAAACACTATCATTCATATTTTCTCTATAGCAAACGCTGCTACAGGGAACATATGAATGGCGGCTTCAGCACCATGTGGGGGGGGACAGCGCTTACTGTAGCGCTGTCTCCGGCACGCCACACGGACCCCAGACGGAGAATGTCCGTGTGAGGTGCGTGTTTTACACGGACCCATTGACTCTATTGGGTCCGTGTAAAACGTGCGCTCCCACGAACACTGACATGTCTCCGTGTTTGGCACACGGAGACACGGTCCGCACACGGTCCGCACAAAATCAATGACATCTGAACAGATGCATTGATTTTTATGGGTCTACGTGTGTCAGTGTCTCCGGTACGGGAGGAAACTGTCACCTCACGTACCGGAGCCACTGACGTGTGAAACCGGCCTTAGGGATCTTGGTCAGCACATTGTTAAGATAAAACATTATTATTTTCATCCAAGGTGTGAGAATTTTCCATGCTTGAAAAAAGAAATGTCAAAGCACAGAGCAATCTGTACAATGGTACAAAATGCTGAGACCTCTAAAGACGGTGATGAAGTTCAGCAGAAAATAACATAGAAGAAAAACTTTAATTTATTCTTATTGCACTGCCTTTAGTATCACTTTTTTTTCTAATAATTATCCGTAGGACTTCTGTGCTTTGCTTTGGATAAACTCTACTTGGTAGAAGGGTTAGAAGCTGATCATAAAATACCACCCTACTGGGACCAAAAGTGCAGTGTGGTACTCTGGATGTAATTATTAGCGATGAGTGAGTATACTCTTTACTCAGGTGGTCTCCAAGTATTTGTTAGTATTCAGAGATTTAGTTTTCATCACAGCAGCTGAATGATTTACAGCTACTAGCCAGGCTGAGTACATGTAGGGGTTGCCTGGTTGCTAGGGAATCCCCACATGTATTCAAGCTGGCTAGTAGCTGTAAATCATTCAGCTGCTGGGATGAAAACTAAATCTCTGAGTAGTCACAAATACTCGGATACCATCCGAGCGTGCTCAGGAGAACCCGAGCAACGAGTATACACGCTCATCTCTAATAATTATTAATTTTCCCTACAGAGACACCACAGGAGAAATGGCAGATGAGATATAGTGTGGCTGTGATGTGAATTGCAACCTGTTGAGTGTTTTGGTATTATGTTGTGATAATGTAATTGTCACAACTTTGTTGTTTGGTGTCCCGAGACAGGGGCTTCTTCCCTGTCCCTAATGCTGGGGGCACCCTAGCTCGCCCTGTTCCCCAGATTACTTCTAATGGTGAAGATGCCGGGCCACGTACCTTGCCTTAGCTCCTAAATCCACCCTAAGTGTGTACCCTTCCATCTAGGGAAGAGGGGAACAGTAGTGAATTGTAATACACCAACCAGACTAACAAGGTAATATGAACAGGGATAAAGGAAAATACCAATCATACAAATATACACACATAAACTACAGAGGAAGGCACCAGAGAGTGAAGGATGGGGTTAAACCAAATTAGGAGAATGGAATTATCACACACTCAAAACCTAGCAACAGCCACAGATAAATCCACCAAACGCCTTTCACCTATTATAACCAACAGCAACCTCCAGCCATGCCGATTAAGCTTTCTCTGACCATGAGTGCTAGCCAGGGCCCAGATTATATAGGAGATGGGAGTGGCTAACAGTGGACAACTGAGCCTTAATGCAGGAAAGCTTCCAAGAGCTCTCAACAGGGCAGATTAACCCCTGCACTGCTAAAAGAAACCTGCACTATTTAATATGAACGTGAAGTGCTTCTAATCAGTGCAAGAGTAGGAGAAATCAGACGCTGCAGTCTTCTGCCTCCTCTCTGTCGTGGTAAACCCGTGGCAATAAAAATTACAGTCCTCAAAGGTAATCTGTCATCTGGATTTCACCCTCTAACTATTAATAACTCCCAACTTACTGTTCGTTGTTGCGGGTGATATTTTCTATTTGGACTTCTCTGTTGAGGCTTGGAGCTGCAGCAGTCGGCTAGCGTCTTCTTTGGAGTTTGAAGGATGTTGGTGTTTCTCTCTGAGTCTACTAAAGCTACACGTTCCCTTGTTTTGTGTATCCTAGCTGTCTTTAGTGGTAGTGGGGATTGACTAGTGCTCAACTCTTTACATGTGTATGTACCTCTTTCAAAAGGCAATTCTATCAATACCTTTACATTAGCAGTCCATTTCTGAGTTACTGAGTCACTACTAAGACAACCCCTTCTTGAACTAAATGTTTGGTCCAGCTGTGTCAGCACTCTCTGTCACAGAGCTATTGTATGAGGTTGTGATCTGTCTTCACCTTTGTACAGATTGAACATGAAGAGGAAATGTCACGCACAATATAGGACAGACTAAGTGCTACACAAAGGGATAAGGGAAAGGAAACCAAACACTAAGGAAGGGGGGAGTGGAGACCCCTAGACATATCTAATGTCACCCTGTCTGCACTATCATCCCTATATAGGTTCCGCACCTATCCCCAAGCAGGATACCTAATCCCTGCCTTACCCTGGCGATAAGCTCTGCATTGAGAAGGACAGGATGAGCACTAGTCAATCCTCACTACCACTAAAGACAGCTAGGATACACAAAACAAGGGAACATTTAGATTGAGTAGACTCAGAGAGAAACATCAACGTCCTCCAAACTCCAAAGAAGATGCTAGCCGACTGCTGCAGCTCCAAGCCTCAACAGAGAAGTGCAAATAGAAAATATCACCTGCAACACCCAACAACAAGTTGGGAGTTATAAACACCCAGATCAAGGTGTGACCATTAGAGACGGGGGAGATGGCCACTGGGTCCTAGCGTCAGAAGGACCAGGCACAAGTCTGCAAAGCAAACTGCTGAGACCTTATGCAGACAGATGCAGTGCAATGGTCTGCAGCCTTTGACACATCCATAACAGGAAGTCAGGGATCAGCTGATCCCTGACGAGAGCTCCAGGACCGCGAGTGCTGTAGGTGAGTAAAGATTTTACTATTTTATCGGGGCCAAACATTTAGTTCAAGAAGGGGTTGTCCTAGTAGTGTACAACCCCCTTTAAAGGGGTTTTCAGAGCCCTATTCACTTCTGCATTGCATAGGAAGCAGCGGTGACATCCTGTCTGCACACATCTAGATGCTTGCACGGTTGTCAGGTGTCATGCACTTGTCCAATTCTAATAAATGGAACGGGTGCACATTATACCAGTGTTGTCACTTCTACACATATGACCGGTATTATTAGAATAAAACAGGTGCAAAATATCTTCCAGCAGTGCATGTATCCCCCCGACAGGGACAATCCCTTTAATGAAGCGACATTTAATTTACTAATATTAAACACTTTTGCTCTGTTTTATTACATAGTAATAATTAAGGGGTGCACAGCTTTGAAAAATTGCAAGAAAAGAGGAAGGATCCTCGATATTTTATATGAAAATTGATATTGGGATCCAATTCCAAAAGTTTCAATATTGATTTCTGATTTCTGTTTATTGCTACAATATTTCTGAAATTAATAAAACAAATGAAGCAACCTCCTAGCTAGTCATGAGTATAAAATCTTCCGTTTTGGGTACACAGCCCTTCTGCAGAACTGTGTGCTTCTATGGTTACAGACAACAACTAAACCATCTGCAGTCTGACACAGCTCTGCTTCTATTCTATTTTTCTTTACTTCTTTTTTGCTCTCTAAGTTAGAAACAGTTGTGGACAGAAAAAAGGGATTACAAAGAATTTATTTATAGTTTGATGCGATGGAGACACAAAGGTTTGCATTATTTTTGCAAGTTTACAGGAGTAGAAAAAGTTTAATCAAGATTTTTTTTGTTTGTTTGTTTTTTTTGCAAAGGTGATTTTTTTTTATATATATATATATATATATGAGGTTCCAAAACAAGTAAAAATGGTAGCAGAATGGGCAAACCTTTCAAAGATGACGACACAACCACAAGGACTGGTCTGGAAATAAGTGAGATGGAAGCCATGCTTCTTGACTTGCATGTACACAACCTTTATGGAAGCAGATATGATTCCCTCCACATACTTTCAAACTTTAATCTATTTTGTTTCGAAAAGATGAACTAATTATCATAAATGTATCGGTGGACAAAAATATGTGTAATAATTAAGGGAATATCCTCTACATTTAAACAAAAGAAGGTTCTATATCATTATTATATAGAGGGTTCTTTACAGTAAAAGCAGTGAAGGCAAAATAAACTCTCTGAAGTTGTTATGGTGTATTGTAATCTCCTATATGGGTTCTGAGAAGTAGATTACATGAGAGGAGTGGTTGATATAAGAATTTATTGAGAAGGATATTTCCATGCAATATGGGGTAATTAGCAAGTTCCTCATATGGATTGTTTGTTTTTTTTTGCATTCTCTTGATCAACGATCAAGAATCATAGGTTAAATTTTATACACGTGTTGCTCTTAACCTATGTTGCTGCCCTCCCAAATTTGATTCAACGTGGGTCCAAGTTACCGTGTTTTAAAAGTGTCGATAATTTAACAATAACAATAATAATGAAAAATAATACAAAAAAATACAAAAAAAATAATATAATAATCAAAAAAATAATACAATGCTAATAGTAATTATACAATAATTATAACACAATAATAATAGTAGTCATCCAAAAAAATAATAATAAAAATAATAATATTACAAAAATAAAATAATAAAAAAAATAAAAAAATAATAATACAATGCTAATAATCATTATACAATAATAACACAATGATAATAGTTATAATAATACTCAAAATAATACAATAATAATAATAAAAACAATAAAATAATCATAAAAATAATAATACTAAAATATATAATAATAATAGAAGCAATAAAATAATCATAACATTATATTAATAAAAATAATAATAATCCAAAAATAATAATACATAGTTAATAGTAATGCAATGCTAATAATAATACATTAATAATACAATAATTATTTTTTACCATGCTAACCCTTCCCACGACAATAGTTTTTCATTTTTTCTAGACTATATCTATTGTATACAGCAATAAAAAAAGCTAAACCAATGTGTGGGAGTCGGGGAGACGCTAAAAGGACCCTTTCTAACCTGGTGAATCAGTGTCACACAAATATCCAGAGCTTTGCTGATTCTTGCTGCAAATATACAGAACTAATATGAACTCAATATAAGATTTACGTTCAAGCAAAAAATAAAAAAATAAAAAATAAAAAAATGTTCATTTATTGCTATAAATAACGTATAGAAATAGAACAAAACATAAAAGTCTTCGATAAATGTGGTCATTGTATGGGATCATGGTAGAATATAATCTTTATTTTTGCAGCATTTATATTGCTGCATTCTTGGCTGATTGCTGTATATTCATTCCCCCCGGTACGGTGAACACACCCCTGCTGGTCATTAGCTCTTTAAATTGCATCCCATTTCTTGAATTCTCATTTTTTCTGCCTTCTTCCATGTTAATGTTTGCTCATTAAAATTTATAAACAATATGTTGTTAAATGACTCCCCGAGAACGGCCATAAAGCATGCGAGTGGTTTGCAAGATTCATGGCTAATACCTGGCAAGAATAACAATGTCTCTATTAAAGAAAAAGCCTCAGTGCCTCCTATAATTCAGTTCTCTCCAACCACGACGTGGCATGGGGTCACTGCAGAAGGATTGTTGTGTAATATACAGAGAAACACAATTGTGTCAAGAACATTCCGGAATAATCAAGTTCAACAACTTAGTGAATAATGTCTCATTACTAAATACACAACAACGAGAGAGGGAAACTGAAATAAAATGTAATAACACAAAGTATGACAACAGAAGAAAAGGATAGATAGATAGATAGATAATAGATAGATAATTGATAGATAGATAATAGATAGATAATTGATAGATAGATAATAGATAGATAGATGATAGATAGATAGATAGATAGATAGATAGATAGATAGATAGATAGATAGATAGATAATAGATAGTGATGAGCGAGTATACTCGTTGCTCGGGTGGTCTCCGAGTATGTTAGTGCTCAGAGATTTAGTTTTCATCACCTCAGCTGCATGATTTACAGCTGCTAGACAGGCTGAGTACATGTGGGGGTTGCCTGGTTGCTAGGGAATCCCCACATGCATTCAGGCTGTCCAGCAGCTGTAAATCATGCAGCTGAGGCGACGAAAACTAAATCTCCAAGCACTCCAAAATTCTCGGAGATCACCCAAGCGTGCTCGGGGAGACCCGAGCAACAATGCTATTCGCTCATCACTACTCCTGACTAGTGATGAGTGAGTGTACTTGTTGCTCGGGTTTCTCTCAGCACGCTCGGGTGATCTCTGAGCATTTGTGAGTACTCGGAGATTTAGTTTTCATCACCTCAGCTGCATGATCTACAGCTGCTGGACAGCCTGAATACATGTGGGGATTCCCTAGCAACCAGGTAACTCCCACATGTACTAGGCCTGTCTAGCAGCTGTAAATCATGCAACTGAGGTGATAAAAACTAAATCTACGAGTACTCACAAATATTTGGAGACCACCCGAGCAACGAGTATACTCGCTCATCACTACTCATAACTAATAATAGATAATATATAGATAGATGATATATAATAGATAGATAATAGACAGATAATAGAGAGATATATAATAGATATATACATAATATTGATAGATAGATGATAGATAGATAGATAGATAGATAGATAGATAGATAGATAGATAGATAGATAGATAATTCCTATTGATATTCCATACATTCTGAGGACTCGTGTACATGTCCTTGTAGTGAGAAGTATTGATGTATAATTAAGAAGTAACGCCGTGGTGTCTGGTGGGTTTATAATTATAACACTTTGGTTTTAAAATCTCAACACCTCATCATAAAAACTGTTGTCTGTAAAATGTTCAGGGAAGAAAAATGTGGAGAATGAACTTTAATTACTACAAAAGTGATGAGATAACAGCAAACTTGTTTCTAGTGAAAAAATCATTAATGAAAAAAATCATTAAGTTGTTACCGCAGCTCAGCCCTACTGTGGCCAAATCCCAGGAATCTCACATGATACTTTTTCTTTAATGCTAAATATAAGAATTTATTGTTCTACATTATACAAATTGAAGGGAAATAATGAATCATTTCAATTAGATTTTCATCATTCTCAATTTTTTTTAAGCAATTCTATTGGTGCTGGTTTTCTCTCCTGAAACCAGTGAGAACATAATACGGTAAATTAATATTTATTGTTTCCTGCAATTTACTTGTTGCTTTGCTGTGTAGACTGGGACATGACAGAAATGTAATCACTGGAGGAATAGTTATGGTGGCAAAGTAAAGACCCTAAACACATCAGGCTAATCTTGGCTGAACCCATCGATATCATAGGGTTCGTCCAGCAGTCTAACGTGTATGGTGGCCACCCGATTGTCCCCTGACAGATGATATCAAGGCAGATAAGCACCTGGTAGGTCCAATGTCTGGCAACAACTCCTATGCTCCACTCCTTCCTCAGGAGTTCTTGTTTAAGGGTTTTTTTGTGTTTTTCGTTTGCTACAGATGTCTCCTTAATTACTTTTCCTCTTGGCATCAATATATACAGACTTTGACAGTTTGGCTGTTGGGTGATATTTATGTTATGTATGTCTACGTCTGACCACCGAGTGTTTGCAATGTAAGTTGCAGCAAGTCAAGACGTCTTTTAATGCATCATATGAAACTGGAGACCTCAACACTAAGAGGTAAGATTGGACATATCTGTACATTTTGCGACTTTTAGAACTTTTGTGGTGCTTTATGTAGAGCTGTAGGAGAAGCATTTTGGAGAAAACATTGCATTTTTTCGGCTTAATTTGCTAGTTTTGTATATCCTTTGCGATCGGTTCAGGCCTGATGAGATCACAGATTGAATCCGCTGATGGATTACACAATCTTTACTAACACAATGAGTCCTAACAAGATTAATATCACAAAGTTGGAAGGCCACATAAAAACAGTAAAGCATAAAACGCTCGAGAGGAAGCCCCACCGACGACTTATGGAATGCATTATCTTCTGAAGAGCTGATGGGTCAGATGACATTTTAAAGACCGTGGAAAACCGTGACCTTCATCTATAACATTTTCAAGAAGCAATTTTTATTTACATTTTAGGCCCTCGTAAGGGTGAAATAAATCTGCGCGGAAAAATAGAACTTGTATTTACAACAGGGACGAGGGCAATAAAAAGATTCTGCCAAGGTCGAAAACAGTGTACGGCGAAAATTAAGCCAGCGTTCTACTTACAATAATGTCAAGATATTGGGCATTGATACTGAGTTATGGCCGTTGGATCTCTGATCGTTTACTGGAAAATATAGAAAATATGGAAAACTTCCAAAACAAGATGTAAAGACAGAATCATAACCAGAGGCACAAATGCAAGCTCGGGGACTCCAGTGGAAAATCGGTCACCAGGACCTCACGTTGTATGTGCAATCGGTACTATTAGAGTCTTCTTATGTGGTGGAGGAGGTTTTGGGCCTTTTTAAGCAGCAAAGTCAGAGTGCATCTGGCACTGTGGTGCAATATGAGTTCATAGCGCCCTGGCTAAAGCATGTACAGTATTTTGCATTCCAAAACCCATGGACCATTAGCACTCCTTGATTTCCTTCCACCACTCAAGTATTGAACCCTTTATCCCCCCCAAGCACATGTATTGTATTACGAAGAAAATGCTAACTGAATTATAGTTTGACCTTTAATTCTCTAGGTATTTTCTGCTTGTTGCTGAAATCCAACGTTAAAAAGTTAGACATTGTTATATGTTTTACTTTTCTTAATACATCTTTATGTTTTTTATATGTAACTATTTTATTACCCTAGCCTTAAACCTAACCCTAGACCTATTGCTAACTAAAGCTCTAACCCTTACTCTAGCCCTAACCCTTAGGCTGCCGTCACACTAGCAGTATTTGGTCAGAATTTTACATCAGTATTTGTAAGCCAAAACCAGGAGTGGGTGATAAATGCAGAAGTGGTGCATATGTTTCTATTATACTTTTCCTCTATTTGTTCCACTTCTAGTATTGGCTTACAAATACTGATATAAAATACTGACCAAATACTGCTAGAGTGACGGCAGCCTTACTCTAACCCTAGTCCTTACTCTAGCCCTAATCCTGACTCTAGCCCTAACCCTAACATTAGCCCTAACCATAAATCTAGCCCTAACCATAACTCTAGCCCTAATCCTAACTCTAGCCCTAACCATAACTTTAGGCCTAACTCTTACTCAATAGTGTAGTGTAACGTGGCACAGCTGTGGAGGTGCACAAAGAGGGTTCCCAAACCAGAAGCTATATATGAAATAAACTTTGGCACTCAACTTGTAATGATGTGAAATTTTTAATGGCAGCCACTTGTACAGACGTTTCGGTCAGACATATTGACCTTCTTCAGTGTACTGCGATAATATTGAAAAGCAAAACAATAGAATATGTACAATAATATAAAGTAAACAACAAAAGAAAAAAATGAGGATACAACGGTGGAGGATAGTGTATGAGGACGTACCACTGCTCGTCTAGGTAATGGAATGGATCTAAAAAAATATAATAGTATATAGTAGAATACAAAGAGAACTTGTTTATCCGGACTGGACAGTCCCAGGAAAATAGTAATACAGACCCAAAAGCGCCGGCTAGTAGCCACCGTTGTATCCTCATTCATACTTATACATGGGTTAGTCCTGCATTTAATATTTAGTCATGACTCTCATGGATCGCACCTGTCTAAACAGACATAATTTTGTCTTAGGATCCATATATAGGACCTCAATCTGAGCTTAAGCCACACACAAATAGTGTTTCTAAGAGACCAGGTATGATTACTTCCTTTCTCTTTCCTTTTGTCCTATTACCCCCATTCCCTTTCCCATCCACCACCATAGATGCACATTATATATGAGTCTCCTCATGCTATTTGTTTTTTTCTTTTGTTGTTTACTTTATATTATTGTACATATTCTATTGTTTTGCTTTTCAATATTATCGCAGTACACTGAAGAAGGTCAATATGTCTGACCGAAACGTCTGTACAAGTGGCTGCCATTAAAAATTTCACATCATTACAAGTTGAGTGCCAAAGTTTATTTCATATATAACTCTTACTCAAGCCCTAACCCTTACTCTAGCCCTAACCATATCTCTAGCCCTAACCATAACACCAGTCAAAACCCATACTATAGCCCTAACCCTTACTCTAGCCCTAACCATATCTCTATCCCTAATCCTTACTCTAGCCTTAAGCATAACTATAGCCCTAACCCTTAATCTAGCTCTAAACCTAACATTAGCCCTATCCATAAATCTAGCCCTAACCATAACTCTAGCCCTAATCCTTACTCTAGCCCTAACCATAACTCTAGCTGTAACCATAACTCTAGCCCTAACCATAACTCTTGCCCTAACCATAATGCTAGCCCTAACCCCTACTCTAGCCCTAACCATAACTCTAGCCCTAATCCTTACTCTAGCCCTAACCATGACTATAGCCCTAACCGTATCCTTACTCTAGCCCTAACCATAACCTTATCCCTAACCCTTACTCTAGCCCTCTAGCCCTAACCATAACTCTAGCCCTAACCATAACTCTAGCCGCAGTGGCGTATCTGGGGGGCAGCCGGGGCATGTGCCCCAGGCACATCCAGCAGGGGGGCGCAGTCGGGCCACCTAATGTGGCGGTCCGCAGTGTCTCCCCCGGCGGCTGCATTCTGCCGCCCCTGGTCTGGGAGTCAGCTGTTCTCTATGCCGACTGTCAAGCTGGTAGCCGGCACAGAGAAGCTGCAGAGCACCGGCTCCCAACATGTGCGGAGATGGAGGTGGCCCCTGCAGGGTGGCTGCGGCGGGCAGGGAGAAATCCCTGCAGCTACGCTGCCTACAAGACAAAATAGCAGTGGAGCTGCAGCGATCCGTCTTCCTGCCTGCACTTCCTCTCACACAGATGCGCCGCAGGGTTACGTCATCATTCAGCGGCCGGCTGTGTCAGAGGAAGACGATGGAGATGCTGCAGCAGAGCGCGAGGAGAGGTGAGAGGAGTGTGTGTGTGTGTGGTGCGCTGCAGGGGAATGTGCAGAAAAGTAAATGGTGTGTGTGTAGGGGGAGGAGAGGGCAATGATGGAGACGGTGGGGGGAGAGGACAATGATGGGGCTGATGGGGAGATGGCAATGATGGGGATGGTGGAGGAGGAGAGGGCAATGATGGGGCTGACAGGAGAGAGCAATGATGGGATGGTGGAGGAGGAGAGGGCAATGATGGAGCTGACAGGGAGAGAGCAATGCTGGGGGAGGAGAGGGCAATGATGGGGTTGATGGGGAGAGAGCAATGATGGGGATGTTGGGGGAGGAGAGGGCAATGATGGGGCTGATGGGGAGAGCGCAATGATGGGAATGGTGGGGAGGAGAGGGCAATGATGGGGCTGATGGGGAGAGAGCAATGATGGGGATGGTGGGGGAGGAGAGGGCAATGATGGGGCTGATGGGGAGAGAGCAATGATGGGGATGTTGGGGGAGGAGGAAATGATGGAAGTGGTGGAATGGGCAATGATGGGGATGGTGGTAGAGGAAATGATGGAAGTGGTGGAATGGGCAAAGATGGGGATGGTGGGGGAGGAGGAAACGATGGATGTGGTGAAAAGGGCAATGATGGCATTTGGGGGAGGAAATGCTGGAGGTGGTGAAATGGGCAATGATGGGTGTGACAGAGAAGGCAATGATGGAGGTGTTAAAGAGAGCAATGATGGGGTGGGGTAGAGGACAATAATATGTGTGTGGACAATTTGAGAGGGGATAGGGGGATTTATTATGTGTGGGGAGAATTTGGGGATGGGGCAATTTTTTATTCAGGAGCACTTTAATGACACTTGTATCTTTAAGGGCATCATGTGGAGATTTTCTGCAAAAGAGCGGAGAAGATGGAAGTCTGCAGCGACGAGCTGTGGATGAGAAAACGCATCATGGGGTCTGGACAAGATGAAGAAAAGAAGGAGAATGACTCCAGAGACGACGTTATCTATAAGGTACCTGGATGTAAATGTTATTTGTGATACATTAAAGGGGATGTCCAGGTTTGTATTGAGTCTGCAGTCATTCTTTGTGACTGCAGACTTCTGAGTTCTCACAGTGCGCACTGCACACTGTCAGAATTCTCTCGTGCTGGTGATTTACATACATGAGGTCATATGCTGACTAGACATGTGTGGCCTCACTCAATGATAATGAACTGAGCGAGGCCGGGCACGTCTAGTTGGAATGTGTTCAGAAGTAAACAAATCGCATGCTTGTACTGACGTGACTGTCCACTGGCAAGGAAGAATCCTAAAAGTGTGCAGTGCATTTGTTGTGAGAATTCAGAAGTTTGCGATGTCAGGATTCAGCTCTGCAGGTTCCAGTATTCGTCACATGGACACTTCACTCATATGCGATTTTCATACTTATGGTCCTATGACAATGAGCTTCTCTTCCTGCTTCTCTGTTTTTCACTGATCATTGAGAGCATTAGGGAGAGGAGCTCGTCGGTACATGACTAAGTATGAAAATCGCATATGTCCTTGGTTTGGGGGGGCGCCAAAATGAATTCTTGCCCCGGGTGCCAGAAACCCTAGATACACCTCTGTCTAGCCCTAACCATAATTCTAGCCCTAATCCTTACTCTAGCCCTAACCATAATTCTAGCCCTAATCCTTACTCTAGCCCAAACCATAACTCTAGCCCTAATCCTTACTCTAGCCCTAACAATAACTCTAGCCATAACCATAACTCTAGCCCTAACCATAACTCTAGCCCTAACCATAATTCTAGCCCTAACCCCTACTCTAGCCCTAACCATAACTCTAGCCCTAATCCTTGCTCTAGCCCTAACCATAATTCTAGCACTAACCATAATTCTAGCCCTAACCCCTACTCTAGCCCTAACCATAACTCTAGCCATAATCCTTACTCTAGCCCTAGCCATGACTATAGCCCTAACCATATTCTTACTCTAGCCCTAACCATAACCTTAGCCCTAACCCTTACTCTAGCCCTAACCATAACACTAGCCCTAACCATAACTCTAGCCCTAACCATAATTCTAGCCCTAATCCTTACTCTAGCCCTAACCATAACTCTAGCCTAACCCTTACTCTATCCCTAACCATAATTCTAGCCCTAACCATAACTCGAGCCGGAACCATAACTCTAGCCCTAATCCTTACTCTAGCCCTAACCATAACTCTAGCCATAACTCTAGCCCTAACCATAACTCTAGCCCTAACCATAATTCTAGCCCTAACCCGTACTCTAGCCCTAACCATAACTCTAGTCCTAATCCTTACTCTAGCCCTAACCATAATTCTAGCCATAACCATAATTCTAGCCCTAACCCCTGCTCTAGCCCTAACCATAACTCTATCCCTAATCCTTACTCTAGCCCTAACCATGACTATAGCCCTAACCATAACACTAGCCCTAACCATAACTCTAGCCCTAACCCTTACTCTAGCCCTAACCATAACTCTAGCCCTAACCATAACTCTAGCCCTAACCATAATTCTAGCCCTAATCGTTACTCTAGCCCTAACCATAACTATAGCCCTAACCATAACTCTAGCCATAATCCTCATTTTAGCCCTAACCCTTACTCTAGCCCTAACCATAACTATAGCCCTAACCATAACTATAGCCATAATCCTTATTCTAGCCCTAAACCTTACTCTAGCCCTGACCCTTAGTCTAGCCCTAACCATAATTTTAGCCCTAACCATAACTCGAGCCGTAACCATAACTCTAGACCTAACCATAACTATAGCCCTTACCATAATTCTATCCCTAATCCTAACTCTAGCCCTAATCCTTACTCTAGCCCTAACCATAACTATAGCCCTAACCATAACTCTAGCCCTAATCCTAACTCTAGCCCTAACCCTTACTCTAGCCCTAACCATAACTATAGCCCTAACCATAACTCTAGCCATAATCCTTATTCTAGCCCTAACCCTTACTCTAGCCGTAACCCTTACTCTAGCCCTAACCATAATGCTAGCCCTAACCATAACTCTAGCCCTAAACATAATCCTAGCCCTAACCCCTACTCTAGCCCTAACCATAGCTTTAGCCCTAATCCTTACTCTAGCCCTAACCATGACTATAGCCCTAATCATAACTCTAGCCCTAATCCTTACTCTAGCCCTATTCCTTCCTCTAGCCCTAACCATAACTCTAGGCCTAACCCTTACTCTAGTCCTAACCATAACGCTAGCCCTAACCCTTACTCTAGCCCTAAGCATAAGTCTAGCCCTAACTTTTACTCTAGCTCTAACCCTTACTCTAGCCCTAACCCTTACTATAGCCCTAACCATAACTCTAACCATAACTCTAGCCCTAGCTTTTATTCTATCCCTAAGCCTTACTCTAGCCTTATCCATAACTCTAGCCCTAAGCAAAACTCTAGCCCAACACTGAAGTTGTTGAATACCCATAAAATTTTCCACTCGGCTCTATACTGTCAACCACCCCCACCCCACCCCATGCCATGCGACAAATCAAGTATCTATGAGCCTTTATACTACACCCATCCCAACAAGCTCAATACAAAGTAGTCACTTTAGTCTTCAGAACTGGAGGTGCGTTACAAAGTATATTAAAAAAGCTATTTTTATAAGTGTAGATAATTCCTATATTGAGATTGGAGTTATCTAGGTTGTGCCCTGCCAGAACATTCTTCCAAAATTTAATCCATGCTATGTTATTATAACTACACCCCGCCTGGACCTTCTTCCTCAATCACATGCCAACTGAGCTGTATCGATACCTATGCTAACAATTTCAACTTTACAAGACTCTCTCTTTAGTTTCTTCAGAAATGGATCCCCCATATTTAGTCAATGAGATATGACATTTCTAAGTACTGACCTTTCGGGATCTTTCTTTCTTAACCATATCTCAGCCGAGACATAACTTTATCCATGCAGTAACTTGAATGTAATACTTTATGGACTTTAGAACTTATTGTTTGCTCTTTTCTTTCTATGGATCGCAACATTGAGATAAGTATTATTTAGCTTTTTTCTTTCTCAATCACCTCCCCGAAGAAAAATGATTTTTTTTTTAAGAAATATCTTTTAATTATATATGGATTGTTCTGGTTTGAAGAAGTTATCATCTCTCCATGGTTACATGATCATTTTTTCAGCCCTGGTACCTCCAACGATCCGCAGGACGGGGCACTATATCTCCCACTAGAATGAAATAACAGTGCACATGCTCAACTGCTGCGCCACTTATTCTATATGGTAAATCCGTAGCGCTGCACTTGATTATCAACAACAGTCCAATATGGAATTAATGGAACAGCAGTCAAACATGAGCAAACCCCCCTCCCATTCTAATGGGCATAAAACCATTTGTGCAATCAGAGGAGGTCCCAGCGGTTGGGACCCCTTTAACATTGCTACAAATTTTCAGGATTTTAACCCCTTCCCGACCCATGACGCCACGTAGGCGTCATGAAAACCCGTGCCAATCCGACCCATGACGCCTATGTGGCGTCATGGAATGATCGCGTCCCTGCAGATCGGGTGAAGGGGTTAACTCCTATTTTACCCGATCTGCAGGGAGAGGGGGAGTGGTACTTCAGCCCAGGGGGGGTGGCTTCACCCCCCCGTGGCTACGATCGCTCTGATTGGCTGTTGAAAGTGAAACTGCCAATCAGAGCGATTTGTAATATTTCACCTAAAAAACTGGTGAAATATTACAATCCAGCCATGGCCGATGCTGCAATATCATCGGCCATGGCTGGAAATACTGAAGTACCCCCCCCCACGCCCACCGATCGCCCCCCCCGTCCTCTGTTATGGGGTCCGGTCCCCTCCGTCCGCCTGCCGGCTCCCCCGTCCTCCTGTCCGCTCCCTCCTTGCCCAGACCCACCCCCCCTGTGCTCCGTTCCCCCCCCCCGTGCTCCGATCCACCCCCCCACCACCCCTTCATACTTACCGATCCTCCCGGTGTCCGTCCGTCTCCTCGCTGGGCGCCGCCATGTTGGAAAATGGCGGGCGCATGCTCAGTGCGCCCGCCGAATCTGCCAGTCGGCAGATTCCTTACAGGTACATTTTGATCGCTGTGGTAGGTTCTATCACAGCGATCAAAATAAAAAAATAATAAATAACCCCCCCCCCCTTTATCACCCCCATAGGTAGTGACAATAATAAAATAAAGAATTTTTTTTTTTTTTTTTTTTTCCTCTAGGGTTAGGATTAGAACTAGGGTTAGAACTAGGGGTAGGGTTAGGGGTAGGGTTAGGGTTACGGGTAGGGTAATTAGGGGTAGGGTTATGGCATGTGCACACAGAGCGGATCGGCCGTGGATCCGCAGCGGATCGGCCGCGGATCCGCAGCGGATCGGACGCGGATCGGACGCGGATCGGACGCGGATCCGCAGCGGATTGGCAGCGGATCCGCAGCGGATTGGCAGCGGATCCGCAGCGGATGGGCCGCGGATCGGCAGCGGATCCGCAGCGGATCGGCAGCGGATCCGCAGCGGATCGGCCGCGGATCCGCAGCGGATCGGCAGCGGATCGGCAGCGGATCCGCAGCGGATCGGCCGCGGATCCGCAGCGGATCGGCAGCGGATCGGCAGCGGATCCGCAGCGGATCGGCCGCGGATCCGCAGCGGATCGGCAGCGGATCCGCAGCGGATCCGCAGCGGATCCGCAGCGGATTGGCAGCGGATCCGCAGCGGATGGGCCGCGGATCCGCAGCGGATCCGCAGCAGATTGGCAGCGGATCCGCAGCGGATTGGCAGCGGATCCGCAGCGGATTGGCAGCGGATCCGCAGCGGATTGGCCGCGGATCCGCAGCGGATTGGCCGCGGATCCGCAGCGGATTGGCCGCTGCGAATTCGAAGCAGTTTTCCATCAGGTTTACAGTACCATGTACACCTAAGGAAAACCAAATCCGCTGTGCCCATGGTGCGGAAAATTCCGTGCAGAAACGCTGCGTTGTATTTTCCGCAGCATGTCAATTCTTTGTGCGGATTCCGCAACGTTTTACACCTGTTCCTCAATAGGAATCCGCAGGTGAAATCCGCACAAAAAAACACTGGAAATCTGCTGTAAATCCGCAGGTAAAACGCAGTGCCTTTTACCTGCAGATTTTTCAAAAATCGTGCGGAAAAATCTCACACGAATTCGCAACGTGGGCACATAGCCTTAGGGTTAGGGTTGGAATTAGAGTTAGGGTTGGAATTAGGGCTAGGGTTTGAAATAGGGTTAAGATTAGGCTTGTGGTTAGGGTTACGGATAGGGTTAGGGGTGTGTTGGGGTTACAGTTGTGGTTAGGGTTGGGATTAGGGTTACGGTTGGGATTAGGGTTAGGATTAGGGTTGGAATTAGGGTTACGGGTGTGTTGCGGTTAGGGTTGTGGTTAGGGGTGTGTTGGGGTTAGGTTTGTGATTAGGGTTATGGCTACAGTTGGGATTAGGATTAGGGGTGTGTTGGGGTTAGTGTTGAAGTTAGAATTGAGGGGTTTCCACTGTTTAGGCACATCAGGGGTCTCCAAACGCAACATGGCGCCACCATTGATTCCAGCCAATCTTGCATTCAAAAAGTCAAATGGTGCTCCCTCCCTTCCAAGCCCCGACGTGCGCCCAAACAGTGGTTTACCCCCACATTTGGGGTACCAGCGTACTCAGGACAAACTGGGCAACAACTGTTGGGGTCCAATTTCTCCTGTTACCCTTGCAAAAATAAAAAATTACTTGCTAAAACATAATTTTTGAGGAAAGAACAATTATTTTTTATTTTCACGGCTCTGCGTTATAAACTTCTGTGAAGCACTTGGGGGTTGAAAGTGCTCACCACACATCTAGATAAGTTCCTTCGGGGGTCTAGTTTCCAAAATGGGGTCACTTGTGGGGTGTTTCTACTGTTTAGGCACATCAGGGGCTCTGCAAATGCAATGTGACGCCCGCAGACCATTCCATCAAAGTCTGCATTTCAAATGTCACTACTTCCCTTCCGAGCCCTGACGTGCGCCCAAACAGTGGTTTACCCCCACATATGGGGTATCAGCATACTCACAACAAACTGGGCAACAAATATTGGGGTCCAAATTCTCCTGTTACCCTTGTGAAAATAAAAAATTGCTTGCTAAAACATCTTTTTTGAGGAAAGAAAAATGATTTTTTATTTTCACGGCTCTGCGTTGTAAACTTCTGTGAAGCACTTGGGGGTTGAACGTGCTCACCACACATCTAGATAAGTTCCTTCGGGGGTCTAGTTTCCAAAATGGGGTCACTTGTGGGGTGTTTCTACTGTTTAGGCACATCAGGGGCTCTGCAAATGCAATGTGACGCCCGCAGACCATTCCATCAAAGTCTGCATTTCAAATGTCACTACTTCCCTTCCGAGCCCTGACGTGCGCCCAAACAGTGGTTTACCCCCACATATGGGGTATCAGCATACTCACAACAAACTGGGCAACAAATATTGGGGTCCAAATTCTCCTGTTACCCTTGTGAAAATAAAAAATTGCTTGCTAAAACATCTTTTTTGAGGAAAGAAAAATGATTTTTTATTTTCACGGCTCTGCGTTGTAAACTTCTGTGAAGCACTTGGGGGTTGAACGTGCTCACCACACATCTAGATAAGTTCCTTGGGGCGTCTAGTTTCCAAAATGGGGTCACTTGTGGGGGGTTTCTACTGTTTAGGCATATCAGGGGCTCTGCAAACGTAACATGATGCCCGCAGACCATTCCATCAAAGTCTGCATTCCAAAACGTCACTACTTCCCTTCCGAGCCCCGGCATGTGCCCAAACAGTGGTTTACCCCCACATATGGGGTATCAGCGTACTCAGGAGAAACTGGACAACAACTTTTGGGGTCCAATTTCTCCTGTTAGTCTTGCAAAAATAAAAAATTCTGGGCTAAAAAAATATTTTTGAGGAAAGGAAACACATTTATTATTTTCACGGCTCTGCGTTATAAACTTCTGTGAAGCATTTGGGGGTTCAAAGTGCTCACCACACATCTAGATAAGTTCCCTTGGGGGTCTAGTTTCCAAAATGGAGTCACTTGTGGGGAGTTCCTACTGTTTAGGCACATCAGGGGCTCTGCAAACGCAACCTGATGCCCGCAGAGCATTCCATCAAAGTCTGCATTTCAAAACGTCACTACTTCCCTTCCGAACCCCGACGTGTGCCAAAACAGTGGTTTACCCCCACATATGGGGTATCAGCGTACTCAGGAGAAACTGGTCAACAACTTTTGGGGTCCAATTTCTCCTGTTACTCTTGCAAAAATAAAAAAATTCTGGGCTAAAAAATATTTTTGAGGAAAGGAAACACATTTTTTATTTTCACGGCTCTGCGTTATAAACTTCTGTGAAGCACTTGGGGGTTCAAAGTGCTCACCACACATCTAGATTAGTTCCTTGGGAGGTCTAGTTTCCAAAATGGGGTCACTTGTGCGGGAGCTCCAATGTTTAGGCACACAGGGGCTCTCCAAACGCGACATGGTGTCCGCTAATGATTGGAGCTAATTTTCCATTCAAAAAGCCAAATGGCGTGCCTTCCCTTCCGAGCCCTGCCGTGCGCCCAAACAGTGGTTTACCCCCACATATGGGGTATCACCGTACTCAGGACAAACTGGACAACAAAATTTGGGGTCCAATTTCTCCTATTACCCTTGGGAAAATAAAAAATTCTGGGCTAAAAATCATTTTTGAGGAAAGAAAAATTATTTTTTTATTTTCACGGCTCTGCGTTATAAACTTCTGTGAAGCACCTGGGGGTTCTAAGTGCTCACTATGCATCTAGATAAGTTCCTTGGGGGGTCTAGTTTCCAAAATGGGGTCACTTGTAGGGGAGCTCCAATGTTTAGGCACACAGGGGCTCTCCAAACGCGACATGGTGTCCGCTAACGATTGGAGCTAATTTTCCATTCAAAAAGTCAAATGGCACGCCTCCCCTTCCGAGCCTTGCCATGCACCCAAACAGTGGTTTACCCCCACATATGAGGTATCGGCATACTCAGGAGAAATTGCCCAACAAATTTTAGGATCCATTTTATCCTGTTGCCCATGTGAAAATGAAAGAATTGAGGCTAAAATAAATTTTGTGTGAAAAAAAAGTACTTTTTCATTTTTGCGGATCAATTTGTGAAGCACCTGGGGGTTTAAAGTGCTCACTATGCCTCTAGATGAGTTCCTTGGGGGGTCTAGTTTCCAAAATGGGGTCACTTGTGGAGGAGCTCCAATGTTTAGGCACACAGGGGCTTTCCAAACGCGACATGGTGTCCGCTAACGATGGAGATAATTTTTCATTCAAAAAGTCAAATGGCGCTCCTTCCCTTCCGAGCCTTACCATGTGCCCAAACAGTGGTTTACCCCCACATGTGAGGTATTTGTGTACTCAGGAGAAATTGCCCAACAAAATTTAGGATCCATTTTATCCTGTTGCCCATGTGAAAATGAAAAAATTGAGGCTAAAATAATTTTTTTGTGAAAAAAAAGTACTTTTTCATTTTTACGGATCAATTTGTGAAGCACCTGGGGGTTTAAAGTGCTCACTATGCTTCTAGATAAGTTCCTTGGGGGTCTAGTTTCCAAAATGGGGTCACTTGTGGGGGAGCTCCAATGTTTAGGCACACGGGGGCTCTCCAAACATGACATGGTGTCCGCTAAAGATTGGAGCCAATTTTTCATTCAAAAAGTCAAATGGCGCTCCTTCCCTTCCAAGCCCTGCCGTGCGCCCAAACAGTGGTTTACCCCCACATATGAGGTATCAGCGTACTCAGGACAAATTGGACAACAACGTTCGTGGTCCAGTTTCTCCTTTTACCGCTGGGAAAATAAAAAAATTGTTGCTAAAAGATCATTTTTGTGACTAAAAAGTTAAATGTTCATTTTTTACTTCCATGTTGCTTCTGCTGCTGTGAAACACCTGAAGGGTTAATAAACTTCTTGAATGTGGTTTTGAGCACCTTGAGGGGTGCAGTTTTTAGAATGGTGTCACTTTTGGGTATTTTCAGCCATATAGAACCCTCAAAATGACTTCAAATGTGAGGTGGTCCCTAAAAAAAATGGTTTTGTAAATTTTGTTGTAAAAATGAGAAATCACTGGTCAAATTTTAACCCTTATAACTTCCTAGCAAAAAAAAAAATTGTTTCCAAAATTGTGCTGATGTAAAGTAGACATGTGGGAAACGTTATTTATTAACTATTTTGTGTCACATAACTCTCTGGTTTAACAGAATAAAAATTCAAAATGTGAAAATTGCGAAATTTTCAAATTTTTTGCCAAATTTCCGTTTTTTTCACAAATAAACTCAGAAATTATCGACCTAAATTTACCACTAACATGAAGCCCAATATGTCACGAAAAAACAATCTCAGAATCGCTAGGATCCGTTGAAGCGTTCCTGAGTTATTACCTCATAAAGGGACACTGGTCAGAATTTCAAAAAACGGCAAGGTCATTAAGGCCAAAATAGGCTGGGTCATGAAGGGGTTAATATTGTGCTTAGGAGACAAAATGCACACAAAATGCCAACATACTATGTGTCGCGGTTCCACCCATCAGTGTGTCTGGGGTGCAGTTACTGACAGCTCAGCCGTCCAATCTGGTACAGGGGCGTGTTGAAGCTGTCAGTACTTTGACAGCTCAGTTAATCAGTCTGGTGCAGGGGCGTGCTGAGCTGTCAGTGTGTTGATTGACAGCTCGGCCGGCCAATCTGAGACTGGGAGGTGCTAGATATCTTCAGGTGTTCATTATCTCAGGTAATTGCCATGCTACTTAACTGGGCTGTTTCTCCCAGACCTCTGCCAGACGTACATTCAGCTTCTGTGTGGTTTGTCTCACTGTGCCTTGTGTTCTATTTGTAGATCTTTCGTTGTTGATCTTGGACCTAGTTCTGACCATCCGCCTGTTTTACCCCTTCTGCTATGATCTGCTATCCTCCTGGTATTCTGACCTCGGAACGTTACCTGACTATGATTTTGTCTCTTTATTCTGTTTATGACATACCTTCCTGGCTTTTGACCTCGGACTCCTGACTATCCCGTTTCATGGCTTGGCCATGAGAAGTGACTCAGCGCCACAGTTTGGACCTATAAGAATTATGTATGCTTCATATAGCATCAAGCTAAGCCATGGGTATAAAATGTAAAAGAAAAGTTTTGCTAGCTACCAATTTCCATACACTATAAAAAGAGCACAAAACTACAAAACCTAAATCTACCCCCCAAAAAAATATATCACAACAAACTATAAAAACACTGATGAGTTGTAGGAATTCAGACTCCAAGAATCCTTTCCCTCTTTGCCTGGCACAATCAGATACTTGTTTTCTCAAGGACTGATCACAATATTCATTATACATCTTTATTTACCATGCAGCCATCTGGCATTGAGCGGCGTCTTAGAATATTTTACTGTGTACGTTGCATGTAATGCAGGTAACTTTACATTAGAAGCTATTGTTTCAATGTGGATGGATGCGACGTACCGGCTCCATACAGTAACGCGCATATACCGTACATTGTCTTGTCGGATAACGGTCGATTGTGGCGCTTTAACAGTACCGAACTGTAACCATAATTAAAAATCTGACAACCTTAATTAGAGATGACACGGACAGCTGTATGCCGAACCCAATGTCAATATCTTGCTGAAGTTCAGAGATTAACTCTTGGCTGTTTCGTTCCTAAATAATTTCAGAAACAACAGATGACAGAGATTGTTGCTCCTAATGCGTTTTATGCAAATGTTAATTTATTTCCACAAATGCCGTGTAATTATAGCTCCTCGCGCTGACAATGTCAGTCCGCATTTGTAACCGATACGGTATTCCATTACCGGCGAGGTTAGAAGACTTTCAAGTATCAGCGACTTTCAAATATTAGAAGAAAAAAAAATCCCACCAGGACGCATTTAATTTAAAAATTAATGAATGTGACTTGATAAACATTTAGAGAAATGCCACAGGCGCAGGCATTGTTTGTATAGCAGCAGCAGTTGTTTCAGAGCTGGTGGGTAGAGACTAGATGATATGATGTATCTTCTGCACATCACACCCAAACATGAAGGATTCCTGCTCTCCTGTCTCTTTGTAGAAGTTGGTCAGAAGCAGATGCAGCATGGAAGATATTATGCAACAGTACTGAGCAGTGTAGCTGTGATATCAGGACTGCTGCATATCATTCTCCATGCTGCTGGCCAAGGGCTATTTAGAGACAGGTGAGCAGGAATCCCTTAAGTTTCGGTGTGATGTGTATTGGAAACACCATATCAAAACACTTCAAATATATCAAACACTTACAACATATCAAAACATCATTATAAAACACTTACTGAAAAACCACAGTATGGAGCACAAAGAATTATACAGCTGGACTGAAAAGTGTAGATGTGAATCCAGCACTGGGGTGAGAGTAATAAAAATCAGAAGCAGAATTAAGGATGTTACACAGCAGTACTAAGCAGTGTAGATGGGAATCCAGCATTAGAGTGACCTAAACACTTACTAGAAAGAAAGAACACTGTGTATCATTGCCTCTTTCTCACTTTTATCCTCACCCTCTCTGCTCCATATACTTCAGTGGGTACCTGCAATTTAATTTCTCAGTAAGCCAGCGGTCTGTCATGTCTTGAGCAACCAGAAGGGATTTTGTGGACTGGTTCGCGCTGCTGATCACTGAAGAAGTCAAATTCAGAAGATCATTTAAATATATGGTTTTATTCTTTTTTTCTCAAGGTTGCCTTGAGCAATTCATATTTAAGCAGTGAGTTGAAGAAGTAGGGAAGATGATAAGAAGTGGCTCATAAGTGGAGAAAGAAAACGATTTCTCTCCCAATATACATTGCAAAGTATCTTATATTTTCTTATACTATCAATCTGTTAAAACGATTTACAGGGGTGTTCCAAAAATGATGATTTATCATCTATTAAAAAAAAAAAATAGATCAATGCCAGACCTTTATGGTCCGAACACAAGGATACCCACTTGTCAATAATGGTCTGGATGGAAAGAATGGGAAAGGGAAACACTAATCCTTTATTCTAGTGATTGGTGGCCGACCCCTCACTGATAGAATTTCCTATACAATAATTATTTGTTTTTGCCTCTATATAATATTATATTGGCTAGCTGGTTTAATGAATGATTAGATGCCATTTTCTGCAAATTGTGAATGAAGTGGAACAGCACTGCTCATTATCAGTCCTTCGCAGCGGCCTACCGGAGGATTCTCCTGTTCTCCTGTCGGCCAGTCCGAGCCTGGCTGCATCCTTCTCATGTGCCTCCTCCCTCCCCTGCCAAAAAGATTGGGAGTAATTGTATCAGGTCGATATGGAGGAGCAAGTAATTGGCAAATATGCCGACATAGGGAGGTGATGTGATTGGGGGGGTGAACAAAACCACAATTGCCAATTGCTAACTTAGCTCCGCTGCACTGACAAACTCGGCTCTGCTGCATCTTTATTTATTTTCCAAATTAAAACGTTGTGTTTTGTTTTTTTCTTACTTTGTAGTGAAAAGATATCTACCAGGGAGCGGAGCTCGGTTATTAATATTTATTAGGTGCTCAGTGTGGGATAATGAACACATTGTAGCCAAATGGTCTCCATTATTTAGTTCTACCGCTCAGACTAACCTCTTTTGTACCGTAAGTGTGCGAGTTGATATCACAAGTGACACCCTATTATATTCCGATCTGCCTCGGGCTCTGAATGCAATAGCACTCGATGATACCACCATCATCATCACGATTATTATCTGCCGCATATATCTATATAATAGCCAGCATAATGTAACAATTCCCCTCTCATTGACTGTTTCTCAGCTCTACTTCTTCCAGGAACATGCACAATCAGCAGCACGCATTCAGTTGCCAGTTTCACTGCACTTTACAGATGTGTAAGCTGCTCAGACTCTGCCTCTGTTCGTCCCCCATGCTTTGCACTGCAGGTGCGCCTCTACATGTTGCCTGCACTGTGCTATTTAAACATTCTAAACTCACTAGTAAATTAGGACACATGATGTGATGCGGCTGCAATGCAGTATAGCGCAACCTCCAACAGGGGGTGCTGGTGAGGGAAGAGAGGTTGCACACTCACAGCTTAGCAACACTGAGCAGCCGCACAGGTGTCACAGGTAACGAAAGAGTGGTCAAACGAGCTGAGTCAGAAACTGTCAGGAGCAGAAGTACCAGAGGTAACAGCAATGCACATAGTCAGAGACAAGCCAGAAGTCAGAGCCAAACAGGAGCACGGTATCCAAAACGTGAGACATAAGACGAAGTCGGGGTACAAGCCAGAGAGTCAAAGCCGGTCGGGGAACATGGTAACAGAGAAGGAAAACAAGAGGCGGGGTACAGAGATCAGGCCGAGTCATACACTGTAGGGAAACAAACCACAACCTGGATCATGACACATGCTATATTGGAAGCGAAAATCAACCTGATGATATAAAAAGTTTAGGCTCTTATTTTATCAATTTCCACGCTTTAGGCTGAGTTCACACGTAGCAGAATTGCCGCGGAAATTTCCGCGGCAATTCTGCGCCTCCTGCCGCGGGTATATCGCATGCAGAATTTGCATGCATATACCCGCAGAAAACTAGTGTTTTGCAAGCATAATTAGCTTGCAGAGTGCTAGCGTTTTCCAAGCGATCTGTAGCATCGCTTGGAAAACTGACTGACAGGTTGGTCACACAAACATAGTGTTTGACAAGTGTGACCAACTTTTTACTATAGATGCTGCCTATGCAGCATCTATAGTAAATGATAGAATGTTACAAATAATAAAAAAAATAAAAAAAAAGGTTATACTCACCTCAGCGGCGTCCGTTCCTAATGCTGTGTGTTCAGGACCTTCCATTGACGTAGCGGTCACGTGACCGCGACGTCATCGCGGTCATGTGACCGCGACGTCATCGCAGGTCCTTCACACACACCTCGGAAGCCTCTGAGAAGGACGGGCCGCCAGAAGGTGAGTATATCGCTATTTTTTATTTTAACCCCTTAGTGACAGAGCCAATTTGGTACTTAATGACCAGGCCAATTTTTACAATTCTGACCACCGTCACTTTATGAGGTTATAACTCTGGAACGCTTCAAAGGATCCTGCTGATTCTGAGATTGTTTTTTCGTGACATATTGTACTTCATGTTAGTGGTAACATTTCTTCGATATTACTTGCGATTATTTATGAAAAAAATGGAAATATGGCAAAAAAAATTAAAAATTTAGCAATTTTCAAAATTTGGATTTTTATGCCCTTAAATCAGAGAGATATGTCACAATTTTGGAACCAAAATTTTTTTTTGTTACGGAGTTATAAGGGTTAAAAGTTGACCAGCAATTTCTCATTTTTACAACACCATTTTTTTTTTAGGGACCACATCACATTTGAAGTCATTTTGAGGGGTCAATATGATAGAAAATAACCAAGTGTGACACCATTCTAAAAACTGCACCCCTCAAGGTGCTCAAAACCACATTCAAGAAGTTTGTTAACCCTTTACGTGCTTCACAGGAACTGAAACAATGTGGAAGGCAAAAATGAACATTTAACTTTTTTTTGCAAACATTTTGCTTCAGAACCATTTTTTTTATTTTCACAAGTGTAAAAACGGAAATTTAACCATAAATGTTGTTGTGCAATTTCTCCTGAATACGCCGATACCTCATATGTGGGGGTAAACCACTGTTTGGGCGCACCGCAGAGCTTGGAAGAGAAGGAGCGCCGTTTTACTTTTTCAATGCAGAATTGGCTGGAATTGAGATCGGATGCCATGTCACGTTTAGAGAGCCCCTGATGTGCCTAAACAGTGGAAACCCCCCACAAGTGACCCCATTTTGGAAACTAGACCCCTTAAGGAACTTAACTGGATGTGTGGTGAGCACTTTGAGCCCCCAAGTGCTTCACAGAAGTTTATAAAGTAGAGCCGTGAAAATAAAAAATCGCATTTGTTTACACAAAAATGATCTTTTCGCCCACAAATTCTTATTTTCACAAGGGTAACAGGAGAAATTAGACCACAAAAGTTGTTGTGCAATTTCTCCTGAGTATTTTGATACCCCATATGTGGGGGTAAACCACTGTTTGGGCGCACCGCAGAGCTTGGAAGAGAAGGAGTGCCGTTTTACTTTTTCAATGTAGAATTGGCTGGAATTGAGATTGGACGCCATGTCGCATTTGGAGAGCCCCTGATGTGCCTAAACAGTAGAAGCCCCCCACAAGTGACCCCATTTTGGAAACTAGACCACTTAAGGAACTTATCTAGATGTGCGGTGAGCACTTTAAACCCCCAAGTTCTTCACAGAAATTTATAAAGTAGAGCCGTGAAAATAAAAAATCCTTTTTTTTTCCTCAAAAATGATTTTTTTAGCCTGCAATTTTTTATTTTCTCAAGGGTAACAGGAGAAATTGGACCCCAAAATTTATTGTGCAATTTATGCTGAGTAGGCTGATACCCCATATGTGGGGGTAAACCACTGTTTGGGCGCATGGCAGAGCTCGGAAGGGAAGGAGCGCCGTTTTGGAATGCAGACTTTGATAGAATGGTCTGCGGGCGTTATGTTGCATTTGCAGAGCCCTTGATGTACCTAAACAGTAGAAACCCCCCACAAGTGACCCCATTTGGGAAACTAGACCCCCCAAGGAACTTATCTAGATGTGTTGTGAGAGCTTTGAATGCCCATCTGCTTCACAGAAGTTTATAATGCAGAGTCGTGAAAATAAAAAATATTTTTTTTTTCCACAAAAAAAGATTTTTTAGCCCCCAAATTTTTATTTTGACAAGGGTAACAAGAGAAATTGGACCCCAAGAGTTGTTGTCCAATTTGTCCTGAGTACACTGATACCCCATGTGTGGGGGAGACCACTGTTTGGGTGCACGGCAGACCTCGGAAGGGAAGGAGCGCCGTTTTGGAATGCAGACTTTGATAGGATGGTCTGCAGGCGTTATGTTGCATTTGCAGAGCCCCTGATGTGCCTAAACAGTAGAAACTCCCCACAAGTGACCCCATTTTGGAAACTAGACCCCCCAGGGAACTTATCTAGATGTGTGGTGAGAACTTTGAATGCCCAAGTGCTTCACAGAAGTTTATAATGCAGAGTCGTGAAAATAAAAATTAAAACATTTTTCCACAAAAAAGATTTTTGAGCCCCCAAATTTTTATTTTGACAAGGGTAACAAGAGAAATTCGACCCCAAAGTTGTTGTCCAATTTGTGCTGAGTACACTGATACCCCATGTGTGGTGGGGACCACTGTTTGAGCGCATGGCAGAGCTCGGAAGGGAAGGAACCCCATTTTGGAATGCGGACTTTGATAGAATGGTCTGCGGGCATTATGTTGCGTTTGCAGAGACCCTGATGTACCTAAACAGTAGAAACCCCCCACAAGTGACCCCATTTTGGAAACTAGGGCCCCCAAGGAACTTATCTAGATGTGTGGTGAGAACTTTGAATGCCCAAGTGCTTCACAGACGTTTATAATGCAGAGTTGTGAAAATAAAAAATATTTTTTTTTCCACAAAAAAAATTTTTTAGCCCCCAAGTTTTTATTTTCACAAGGGTAACAGGAGAAATTGGACCCCAAAAGTTGTTGTCCAATTTATCCCGAGTACGCTGATGCCCCATATGTGGGGGTAAACCACTGTTTGGGTGCACGGCAGAGCTCGGAAGGGAGGGAGCACCATTTGACTTTTTGAGCGCAAAATTGGCTGTGGCGTTTAGAGACCCCCTGATGTACCTAAACAGTGGAAACCCCCTCCAAATCTAACTCCAACCCTAACCCCAACACACCCCTAAGGCTTCTTTCACACTTCAGTTGTTTGGCGTCAGTCAGCTCCGACATAGTGACGGATCCGTCACAATTGTTGAGAAAACGGTATTAACGGATCCGGTTTTTTGACGGATCCGTTACTTGGGGGTTGTCTGGGAAAAGTATCTACTTTTTGGAGCATGCGCAATTGAAAAAGCGGATTGGGGCAACGGATCCGCCGAAATGACGGTAACAACGCATCCGTCGCCCATAGGCGGCCATTCTATGGAATGACGAACGCAACGGATCCGTCGCGAACCGCCATTTCGGCGCAGACAAAAAACGTTACAATGGCCGTCAATGTCTAGATGACGTCCGCCAAATCTCGACGGATCCGTCACATGGCGGATGGAACGGACGACCATCCGCCACAATCCGTCGCTAATGCATGTCTATGGGAAAATAGCGGAACCGCCAAAAAAAATGGCGGATCCGCTATTTGATGAAAATGGCCGTTTCAGACTGACGCCAAAAGACTGAAGTGTGAAAGAGGCCTAACCCTAATGCCAACCCGATCCATAATCCTAATCACAACCCTAAGGATAATCGCAACCCTAACCTCAAAACAACCATAACCCTAATCAGAACCCTAAATCCAACACACCCGTAATCCTAATCTCAACCCTAACCTCAAACCTAACCCTAATCCCAATACACCCCTAAGGCTACTTTCACACTAGCGTTAACTGCAATACGTCGCAAATGCGTCGTTTTGCCGAAAATACGCATCCAGCAAAAGTTCTTGCTGGATACGTTTTTTCGTCATAGACTAACATTAGCGACGCATTTGCGACGCATTGCCAAACGTCGCGTCCGTTTTGCGATGCTTGGGCGTGTGTTAGCGGACCGTCGGGAGAAAAAAACCTTACATGTAACGTTTTTTGCTCCCGACGGTCCGCTTTCTCCGACCGCGCATGCGCGGCCGGAACTCCGCCCCCACCTCCCCGCACTTCCCCGCACCTCACAATGGGGCAGCGGATGCGTTGGAAAAATACATCCGCTGCCCCCGTTGTGCGGCGGAGACCACGCTAGCGTCGGGAACGTCGGCCCTACCCTTAACCCTAATCCCAAACCTAACCGTAATCCCAAATGTAACCCTAATGCCAACCCTAATCCAAACCCTAATCCCAACCCTAACCCTAACTTTAGCCGCAACCCTAGTCCTAACTTTAGCCCCAACTCTAACTATAGCCCTAACTTTAGCCCCAACCCTAACCCTAAATTTAGCCCCAGCCCTAACCCTAAATTTAGCCCCAACCCTAACCTTAAATTTAGCTCCAACCCTAACCCTAAATTTAGCCCCAACCCTAGCCCTAACCCTAGCCCTAACCCTAACCCTAACCCTAGCCCTAACCCTAGCCCTAACCCTAGCCCTAACCCAAACCCTAACCCTAATTTTAGCCCCAACTATTCTCTCCTGCCGGCCAGCAGATGGCAGCAGAGAGCGGGCGCACTGCGCATGCGCCCGCCATTTTCTTTCTATAGGAAGAAGCCGGCCGGCAGGAGAAGACACAGGAGGACCCAGGGACACCGGTAAGAATGATAGGGTCCCCGAATCCCCCTATTTCTCTGTCCTCTGATGTGCGATCACATCAGAGGACAGAGAATTACACATCACTTTTTTTTTTTTTTTTTTTGCGGTCGCCGGTAAACAGTTAATTACCGGCGATCGCAAAACAGGGGTCGGTAAAAACCAACCCCGATCATGTTCTTTGGGGTCTCGGCTACCCCCAGCAGCCGAGACCCCAAAGATCTCCCAGGTGCCGGCCGGCGGGCGCACTGCACGTGTGCCGCCATTTTTAAGATGGCGGCGCCCATGGGGAGCCACGAGGAGCACCGGGGGAGACAGGTGAGTATCGGGGGGGCATCGGGGGCGACCGGGGACCCCATTTCTCTGTCCTCCGATGTGCGATCACATCGGAGGACAGAGAAATTAAATGGGAAATCGCGTTTTGGTTTTTTTTTGCGATCGCTGGTAAACGGTTAATTACTGGCGATCGCAACTCGGGGGTCGGTAAAAAAAACCCGAATCATGTTCTCTGGGGTCTCGGCTACCCCCGGTAACCGAGACCCCAGAGAAAATCCGACTCTGGGGGGCGCTATTCACTTTTTCCACAGCGCCGTTAATTAACGGCGCTGTGGTTTAAGTACCCTTAGCGGCCGCCGTTAAAAGGCGTATCGGCGGTCGTTAAGGGGTTAATTCTTTTTTTCTTTACCACTTATATGGTGCCCAGTCTGTGGAGGAGAGTCTCCTCTCCCCCACCCTGGGTACCAACCGCACTTGATCTGCTTACTTCCCGCATGGTGTGCACAGCCCCGTGCGGGAAGTAAGCAGATCAATGCACTCCTATGTGTGCAGAATCGCCGCGATTCCGCAATTTTAATGAACATGCTGCGTTTTTTTCTGGATTGCGATTCCGCTCAGGAAAAAGATGCAGCATGTGCACAAAAAATGCGGATTGCAATCTGTTACATAGGATGCTTAATGTTAGCGGTTTTTTCGCGGTTTTATAGCGTTTTTATAGCGAAAAACCGCAAAAAAACGCAAAAAGTCTGCTACGTGTGCACACAGCCTTACACTGCAGCCCTGCCTACACACAAGGACAGATGTGTATCAGTAAAAGCACAGCAGAAGCTTACCAAAAAGTTAACATATTTAGTATGTTGGCGTTAAAAGTCAACTTTATCATGTAAGAATCTTAAGATCTTCCCCTATCTACCATCATGCTTTACACTGCAGCTCTGCTTTAATTTATTGACTACTGTGCAGTAAATTAATCCAGAGTGATCTCAGCAGAAGATCAGCATATGTGATGTGCTGAAGCCAATTACATAAGTGGCTGCAGCTCTGCTGCTTTTTACTACTCACCATGCTTTACAGTGCAGCTCTGCTTAGATGCATTGACGTCTGTGTACTTGAAAAAGACCAGAATAAGCTCAGTAAAATATCAGCATATGTAGAGTGCTGAAGGCAAAAGTTAACATGTAAGAAATCTGGAGAGGATTCAGCATTCCCCGACACACATTATATGGCACTTTACTGTCCAGTGTGAAAAAAATCGATATAAATCTATATAAAAAATAAGAAACTGCTAGAATCATTTTTAAACTATTTCCAAGTAAATGGATGATCTATTGTACTTACTACAAGCTGCACAATAATAGGATTTTATGTCAGGATGTGGCCTCCTATTGTATGAATTGGAGCCTAAATATCCCCGGGAACAGCAGGGGGCCTAATTGTGCCCCACTGTAATGATGTAAAATGAAGCTGCACAATATAGATCAACTGGCATTTAGGATTCATTTTTACTTTAAATACTCTTCAATCATTACTACACCGCTGTCAGATCAAAGTAGTCAATAATCCAGTTTGACAATGAGCCTAGAATTCAACAAAGAACTGAAGGAAACTTCTGATATGTATAAGCTGTATTTAACCATAACAAAATAGCTAGATAGGTAAGAAGACACATAAATAAGAAAGATATATAAGATATAACTACTATAATACTGCTCCTATGTACAAGAATATACCTACTATAATACTGCCCCCTATGTACAAGAATATAACTACTATAATACTTCCCCTATGTACAAGAATATACCTACTATAATACTGCGCCTATGTACAAGAATATAACTACTATAATACTGCCCCCTATGTACAAGAATATAACTACTATAATACTGCCCCTATATACAAGAATATAACTACTATAATACTGCCCCTATGTACAAGAATATAACTACTATAATACTGCCCCTATGTACAAGAATATAACTACTATAATACTGCCCCTATGTACAAGAATATAACTACTATAATACTGCTCCTATGTACAAGAATATAACTACTATAATACTGCCCCTATGTACAAGAATATAACTACTATAATACTGCTCCTATGTACAAGAATATAACTATTATAATACTGCCCCCTATGTACAAGAATATAACTACTATAATACTGCCCCCTATGTACAGGAATATAACTACTATAATACTACCCCTATATACAATAATATAACTACTATAATCCTGCCTCTATGTACAAGAATATAACTACTATAATACTGCCCCTATGTACAAGAATATAACTACTATAATACTTCCCCTATGTACAAGAATATAACTACTATAATACTGCTCCTATGTACAAGAATATAACTACTATAATACTGCCCCCTATGTACAGGAATATAACTATTATAATACTACCCCTATACACAATAATATAACTACTATAATCCTGCCTCTATGTACAAGAATATAACTACTATAATACTGCCTCTATGTACAAGAATATAACTACTATAATACTGCCCGCTATGTACAAGAATATAACTACTATAATACTGCCCCTATGTACAAGAATATAACTACTATAATACTGCCCCTATGTACAAGAATATACTATAATACTGCCCCTATGTACAAGAATATAACTATTATAATACTGCTCCCTATGTACAAGAATATAACTACTATAATACTGCTCATAAATTGTTTGCGACATGCAAAGTAGAGAAGTTGCATAACAATTTATTTCGCAATTTCTCCTGAGCATGCCGATACTCCATAAGTGAGGGAAATCTACTGTTTGCATGCACAAAAGGGCTTGGAAGGTAAACAGCGTCATTTGACTTTTTGAATTAAAAAGTTGCCGGAATAATTAGTGGATGCCATATCGCATTTGGAGAGCCCTTGATGTGCCAAAACAGTGGAAACCCCCATAAGTGACAACATTTTTGAAACTAGACCCCTCTTGGAAGTTATCTAGATGTGTGGTGAGCACCTTGAACCCCAATGTGCTATACTGAAGTTTATAACATTGAGGCCAGCGTCACACTAGCGAGTTTTATTGATGTATGAGAGGTGCAGAAAATACGGATTGCATACGGCACAATGATTCTCTATGGCCCAGCTCCTATCTGCCGTATTTTACTGATCCGTATTATACGGTCTTGTACGGCCATAGAAAATAACAGCATGCTACGTTTGTCACCGTATTGCGCAAAAAAATCGCCAATGAAAGTCTATGGGTGCGAGAAAAATACGGATTATACACAGACCAGCAGGGTGACTTGCGAGAAATACGCAGCGGTGTTCTATAGAAAAGCCTGTAATTCAATTGCCGGCTTTTTCTTTCTCCTTCACAAACCCGACAGGATATGAGACATGGTTTACATACAGTAAACCATCTCATATCCTTTTTTTTTTGCATATTCCACACTACTAATGTTAGTAGTGTGTATGTGCAAAATTTGGGTGCTGCAGCTTGTAAAATAAAGGGTTAAATAGCGGAAAAAATTGGCGTGGGCTCCCGCGCAATTTTCTCCGCCAGAGTAGTAAAGCCAGTGACTGAGGGCAGATATTAATAGCCAGGAGAGGGTCCATGGTTATTGGCCCCCCTGGCTAAAAACATCTGCCCCCAGCCACCCCTGAAGTGGCACATCTGGAAGATGCGCCTATTCTGGCACTTGGCCACTCTCTTCCCACTCCCGTGTAGCGGTGGGATATGGGGTAATGAAGGGTTAATGTCACCTTGCTATTATAAGGTGACATTAAGCCAGATTAATAATGGAGAGGCGTCAATTATGACACCTATCCATTATTAATCCAATAGTACAAAATGGTTAATAAAACACACACACATTATTACAAAGTACTTTAATGAAATAAAGACACAGGGTGTTGCAATATTTTATTATACTGGTAATCCACCTGAAGACCCTCGTCCTGTAAAAAAGGTAAAATAAAAAAACAACAATATCCCATACCTTCCGTCGTTCAGGTCACGTCCCACGATGTAAATCCATCTGAAGGGGTTAAATCATTTTACACCCAGGAGCTCTGCTAATGCAGTGCTCGTGGCTGTAAAACCCTGGGGAATGAATGGAAAGCAGGGGAATGTCATGTAGTTACCTTGAGTCGCGGTGATGCACCCTCTGCTGGATGTCCTCATATGAACTCGAGTGTGGGAAAAATTCCCATGCTCGAGTTCATATGAGGACATCCAGCAGGGGGCGCATCACCGCGACTCAAGGTAACTACAGGACATTCCCCTGCATTACATTCATTCACAACTTTTTACAGACAGGAGCGACTGCATTAGCAGAGCTCCTGGCTGTAAAATGATTTAACCCCTTCAGATGGATTTACATCGTGGGACTGACAGAACGACGGAAGGTATGGGATATTGTTGATTTTTTTTTTTACCTTTTTTACAGGACGAGGGTCTTCAGGTGGATTACCAGTATAATAAAATATTACAACACCCTGTGTCTTTATTTCATTAAAATACTTTTAAATAATGTGTGTGTGTTTTATTAACCATTTGGTACTATTGGATTAATAATGGATAGGTGTCATAATTGACGCCTCTCCATTATTAATCTGGCTTAATGTCACCTTACAATAGCAAAGTGACATTAACCCTTCATTACCCCATATCCCACCCCTACACGGGAGTGGGAAGAGAGTGGCCAAGTGCCAGAATAGGCGCATCTTCCAGATGTGCCTTTTCTGGGGTGGCTGGGGGCAGATGTTTTTAGCCGGGGGGGCCAATAACCATGGACCCTCTCTAGGCTATTAATATCGGCCCTCAGTCACTGGCTTTACCACTCTGGCGGAGAAAATTGCGCGGGAGCCCACGCCAATTTTTTCCACGATTTAACCCTTTATTTTACAAGCTACAGCACCCAAATTTTGCACATACACACTACTAACATTAGTAGTGTGGAATATGCAAAAAAAAAGGGATATGAGATGGTTTACTGTATGTAAACCATGTCTCATATCCTGTCGGGTTTGTGAAGGAGAAAGAAAAAGCCGGCAATTGAATTACCGGCTTTTCACATATCTCACGCTGAATTAAATATAAATACAGTATATATATATATATATATATATATATATATATATATATATGTGTGTCTCAATGACATATATATATATATATATATATATATATAGATACTGTATATATGTTTTAACGAACATTTGAGCCCATAAATCCATTCAATGTCGGTTTTGCAAGCCTGCGAGAAAATATCGCAGTACGGATGCCATATGGATTACATACGGAGGATGACACGCACAAAATACGCTGCCACACCCTGCCTACGGATGACATACGGATCACTATTTTGGGAACATTTCTGCGTATTACGGCCGTAAAAAAACGGACCGTATTTTCATACGCTGAGTGTGACGCCGGCCTGAGCCATTACAATAAAAAAAATTACATTTTCACCACAAAAAAAAAAATTGGCCCAAATTTTGCATTTTCATAAAGATATCATGAGTAAATGCACCATGCAATTTGTTTTCCAAAATTTGTTGTTCAATTTCTCCTGAGCACGCCAATACCCCATTTGTGGTTGATAACTACTTTTGAGGCACAGTGCAAAGCTCAGAAGGGAAGAAGCTCCATATTGAAGTTCACATTTTGAAAATTGCAAACTACCGCTGTAGTGACCCATACTTTACTGTGCCCTTACATTGTGACCAGCTCATGCACCTGTAAATTAGGCGGGCTCTCATCACTACAGAAATGACAATCATGTTGATACTAACTGTGGTTTAGGCACACTGTAAGGGTCAGAAAGAGGGTCAGAAAGAGGGCATCTGGATTTGGAAGCACATAAATTGGCTGGATTTCTTTTGGGTGTGAGAGCCATTTCGCTTTTCCAGAGTCTTTGTGCTACCAGTAATTTGGAAGCCCCCTATATTTCCGTTAACAGATGAGAGACCTGAGATAGGACTCCCTTTTTTGTGAATTGAGTTGAAGTTTTTATTGGGAACATTTTACATAACATTTGGGATCACATTTATCCAGCACTCTACGCTGAGCACTTACATCTGGGTTTCCATCTAAATCTCCGAGTGACGTAATTCAGATGAAACCCCCGAGGGATCCATTTACTATAATGAGGCAGCAGAGTTACTCTGGACTGGTGATTAGGCAACTTTATTCTTCGGGTCGGTGCGATTAGAGTACAGTGATACTTGATTTATATTAGGTTTTTATGTTTGGCTGCTGTTACACACTAAAAGACGCTTTTTTTTTTTCAAAAACGAATTTTTGCATCCCCATATTTTGAGAGCTATAATTTTTCTATATTTCAGCCTACAGAGTCATGTGATGGTTTCTTTTTTGTGGGGTGAGTTTATGTTTTAATTACATTTTCGGCTCATGACCTTTTTTGATCGCTTTCTATTCTGATTTTTGTGAGGCAGAATAAACTAAAAACAACAATTCGAGAAATGTTTTTGTTTTGTTCTTTTTCATGCCATTCCACGTATTTTAAAATTGATAAGGCAGCTTTATTCTTCTGGTCAGTACGGTTACAGTGATACCACATTTATGTCATTTTTTAAGTTTTGATGCTTTTAAACAATAAAAACTATTTTGTTGAAAATATCTATATTTTTGCATCGCTTTATTCTGAGAGCTAGACATTTTTTCTTTGGCTGATGGAGCTATATGGCAACTTTTTTACCTGGACAAGATGTCATTTTCATTGGTGCTATTTCTATTTCTACTGTATTTGTCTTTTTTATCATGTTTTATTCCACTTTTTGTTCGGTGGTATGATGATAAAGCATCCTTTTTGGTTCGTTTTTTTTGTTCACTAAAAGGGTTAACTATTGGGACAGTTTTATAGGTCGGGTCGTTCTGGACGCGCTGGTGATACCAAATAGGTACAATTTTATTGACTGTTTTTTTTCCTAATAATACTTACTTAAAGGTACTATATATATATATATATATATATATATATATATATATATATATGTGCATTTTTTATTATTATTATTATTATTATTATTATTATTATTATGTGATTTCAAAAAATATATTTTTACAGTTTTTTTTACTTTTTTAAACTTTTTTACTTAGTCATTCATTTTCTTCAGTCTGATCTCTGTTATAATGCAGGAGCATTAATATTTAATAACATCACTACTAATAATAATAATAATATAATAATAATAATAATAATAATATAATAATAATATAAAATATGTATAATGACAATGTTAATTCTGAACTAGTTATAATCAAAGACCCCAAAGTGGCAACTGGAAATGAGAGATGGTAAATAGCAATTATGGCCGACAGATGGGTCTAATCATGTAATCCTCAGTTAATGAAACCAGAATCCACAGAGGTTGGAGATCTGGGAAAGAGGGAGGACAATAGGAATTGAGGATAAATGAAGAACATCAAAATAAGAAATGGCAATATTTTCTATAGTGCACATTTGTGCATGCTAAAGTGTGTGCACCCCTAATAATTAATGGATAGTGGCAAACTATGAGATCGATGCGTCAATTCATTTAGTTGGAATCATTTTTTTTGTCATTGTTTTCGCGGTTCGTAAGTTTTGCCCAAATTCAAAAAATCTCTTTATTTTAGTCTTTTACCATTTTCTGCATCTTTTAGTGCAAAATTTAGACAATCCTTTTAAGAAATGATTATTTATTTTATAAAATGCGCCAAATGAAAAACTCTACCAAAAATCTTTTTCCTGGCAGGGACAAATTTTTAGTAAAAGTCATATTTAGTGAATCTGTCTATGAATCTCAATAAGTAAAGTTGGCAAGGAAATATAAAAAAAAAGATTTAAAGACAAAGCATTATAAAAAATGAGGCACAAATACTAAAGTCACTAAAAAGGAGCAAATTATTCCAGAAAACTGGAGAAATAGCAGCCATGAGCTGCAGCGAAGAGGAGCTCTCGAATTAGCGGACTTGGTATAACCAAGTATTATGTGGTCCACCATGAAGGGCTCCAAGTAACACTCCTGCCCAGCAGAGGATGCTGACGATGACCCCTTCCTGGATTTTACCCATTTACCACCACATTTGAAAGCCGCCATCTAAACTCATGGCTATATGTCTAGAGTACGGCTGTATACCTTACAAATCAAAATTCTAAAACTCAATCACTTTGGGTCCAATTCATCATTTCTGGGAGGTTTTTTTGTTTCGTCACCCTTCTTATTTTTTTGTCTTGCGATATTCGTTGAGCTAAATTCTTCAAAATGCTGAACGTGATTCTCAAATTTTGAGAAATGTTCTTTATTTTTGCCTTTAACTTGTTTTGAGACTTTTTACCGCAAAAAAAGTCACGTGTTTTGCAAAGTTTTTGCTAAATTTGTGCAAAAAATGTCAGATTTCATACTTTAAATCACTATAAGGAGGGAGTGGAGTATATTTGCGACCAAAATTTAGCAACTTCTTAAAGTTGCATTTGATCAATCTAATGAAATTATTTGCAAACCCAAAACGTCGACGACAATGGCAAGCATAAAATAAAACGGGATCACACAAAAAGTAGACTTTAAGAAAGACACAAATGAAAAAAAAAAGGCAGGTGAAAAACACAAAAAATTAGACAATAAAAAGTGCAAATGCAAAAATGAATTGGACCCTATATGCTAATTAGGACTTGAGTGTCTACTCGGCATTCGGAGGATTCCAATGGTTCAGGTAAATCAGAGGTAACCGAAGTCCTCAATGCTTGATTGATGTGGATAACTGCTCCTCTTAAAGAGGTTGTCCACTACTTTACATTGATGACCTATCCTTATGTCGAAGGTCATGAATGTCGGAACGGGTGAGGTCCAACACCTGACACCCTCACCGATCAGCTGTTATCGATGGCAGTGGCGCCGGAAGCCGGCTAGAACTACTCACTTGACGAGCTGCTCTGACTACATTCAGCCAGTTACCACCACCACTGATAACAGCTGATCGGTGAGGGTGTTGGGAGTCTGACCCCACCTGATCAGACATTCATGACCTTTAATTTAAGGATAAGCCACCAATGTAAAAGTAGTGGACAACCTACAGTCATCTACTGCCTTCACCAAATCTAGATTGGCGCATGTTGGAAGTGAACCCTCTACCCTGCAGCAGGGAATACACTATGTGCTCACACCAGACTAGATTTAGGGAGCATCAAGGATAATGTGGGAGGTTTCAGCCAAGTCAATCAACCAAAGATGGGCCAAATTACTGCTGATCCTGGCAGGCATTGGGTGCCTTGCATACGCTCAACGCCCACCTCAGTCCTAATTATCATACGGTGCATGAGCTTTAATAACTTTGTTTTCTAAGGTGGAAATCTAGACTTGAAAAGAAATTATACTTATGTGGTGGGAATAGTGAGAAACTTGTTGGTGGTTTCCAAATAATCATACATACCAACTTTTACTGGAAAAGGAAAACCTTGCAGCGGTCTACCAAAAAATTTTACCATGGCCACTACCCTTTGGAGGACCTACATCTCCTACACGCTTATTCTTTTCCTCTTTCACGTCTCACTCTCCACCTCCCAGGACTCCAGGGAACTAGAAACCTCCCAAGAGTTTTGGAAAGCTTTGGCAAGGTCTGGATGATTTCCCAACACTTTCAGTAGGCCGAGAATTCTCCCATTTTCCTAGAAACTCACTGACTTTCCGAGAGAGTAGTATGACTTAGACTTGTATGCTTAAAGTCAATTTATTAAACACTATCTAAACTTTTTATTATTTAATTATTGATCAGCCTTTGTAAAGCTAGGAATCTTTGTAATATTCGGTACATCAGTATCTTATTTTGCTTTCTTCTACCTTTAACACCAACCTGAGCGTATGTGCACACGTCAGGATTTCTTGCAGAAATTTTCCTAACAAAAACCGGACATTTCTGCCAGAAATCCGCATGCGTTTTTTTTCGCATTTTTGATGCGTTTTTTGTTGCGGTTTTTCCCAATGCATAGAATTGCGGGAAAAACGCGGAAAATCCGCAAAATTAATGAACATGCTGCTTTTTTTACCGCGATGCGTTTTTTTCGCGGAAAAAAACGCATCATGTGCACAACACATGCAGAATGCATTCTAAATGATAGGATGCATAATGTATGCATTTTTAATGAGTTTTTATATGAAAGTGCTGGTTTTTCCACCTGGTTCATTAGTATCTTATTTGAGCTGCAGATCTAGCTAAGATAAGTACCAAAAGAATTAAGGCCCCGTCTCACACAGCGACGCTGCAGCGATACAGACAACGATGCTGATCGCTGCAGCGTCGCTGTGTGGTCGCTGTGTGGTCGCTGGGGAGCTGTCACACAGACCGCTCTCTCCAGCGACCAACGATCAGGGGAACGACTTCGGCATCGTTGAAACTGTCTTCAACGATGCCGAAGTCCCCCTGCAGCACCCGGGTAACCAGGGTAAACATCGGGTTACTAAGCGCAGGGCCGCGCTTAGTAACCCGATGTTTACCCTGGTTACCAGCGTAAATGTAAAAAAAACAAACACTACATACTCACCATCTGTTGCCCGTCAGGTCCCTTGCCGTCTGCTTCCTGCTCTGACTGAGCCGCCGTACAGTGAGAGCTGAGAGCAGAGCGCAGCGGTGACGTCACTGCTGTGCTCTCACTGTACGGCAGTCAGTCAGAGCAGGAAGCAGACGGCAAGGGACCTGACGGGCAACAGATGGTGAGTATGTAGTGTTTGTTTTTTTTACATTTACGCTGGTAACCAGGGTAAACATCGGGTTACTAAGCGCGGCCCTGCGCTTAGTAACCCGATGTTTACCCTGGTTACCAGTGAAGACATCGCTGGACCGATTCAACGACCAAAAAAAGGTCCAGGCCATTCCGACACGACCAGCGATCTCGCAGCAGGGGCCTGGTCGCTGGTACGTGTCACACATAGCGAGATCGCTACTGAGGTCGCTGTTGCGTCACAAAACTTGTGACTCAGCAGCGATCTCACTAGCGATCTCGCTATGTGAGACGGGGCCTTTAGTTTCTTTGCTTCCCCTTTACCATGCTAAAACATTGCCTGATCATGGAGGAGAGGAGCAGAAACACTCACTCTCTGAGTACGGATCTTAGCGAAATCAGCAGTTCAAATCAGCTGCTAAAAGAGAATGAACCAGGAAGAAAAACCAACACTTACAGCTTGGTGTTAAAGATAGAAGAAAGCAAAGTAATGAAGTATATTACACAAATTCATAAAGTTACAAAGGCTGAATAGAAAAAAAAAAAGTTTAAAAAGTTTAACTTTTCTTTTCAGTGAGAAGTCAACCCAATCACGTCGTATTGTGTAAATGATTTCTTCCTATCAATTATTGATGCCATGAGGATTTTACCATCCATTCCTTGCCCGCTTCTGACCATTACCATTTCGAGATATATACATACAAGTTTGGAATTTGCTGCCATTTTACCTTTATTCTTCAAGTACAATTTCTCACTTCCTTCTACTACATTACTATAATTTACCCTCTACCATCCCCCGCGTTCAGTGAAATACTGCAGCCTGCTCTTTCTTTACTGCTCGCCCTATTATGCCTTTCAATTACATCCCCGCTTGCAGTTCAAAACCAGAATTACTTGTTGAAACTGCTTTTACCTTCCTCCTCCCACGTGTTCACCGAGAAATCTTACAGAAGGTTCTGCGCCGGAGAAATGAAGCAAAGTCTTTTGGGGATTATTGCTCTTTAGGGAATATATAGGATTTTTTAATAGTGCGGCAACTTATTTAATTTGTATCGCAGTGGCGGTTCTATGCACTTTGGTACAAACAATTAATGCGGTGATCGTTCACTTAAATAATGATACATCGGAATAATTAATTCTGTCTTCTCTTTTTGATGCCCGCCTATCAATTAAAATATATGGCCACCCCTTCTGAGATATTTTATTTTAGGCTAAAAATAATTTTTAACAATTGGGTTCCATTTAAAAATGTTCGACCATTTGACTTTTGCAGACTTTTTTGTTGACGGCTGTAGAGTGAGATAACTGAGAATCCGTTGGTGAGCGCTATCTCACTGTTTCAACTCAATATCGATATATAATTTGAGATTTTTTTTAAGTCACTTTCCTTTTTGTTTTTCTGCCCCAAATTCCTAAAAATGAATTTTTTGCAAAATTAAACATTTTAAAATGATCTTTATTTTTATATTCAACCTGTCTTAATCACATCAAAGTTGCACTGAATTTTGATGAGGTCATGATCCAGCACAAAGAGAATAAACTAAAAGACAAAAATAAGAGTTGAAAACTTTCTCATCAGAAAAAGCTCACTAACGGATTCTCAGTTAACCCCTTCTCCAGCCTGCAAAAAATTACAAAAGTATACACGCCTTTTTAAAGTGTTTGCACCCAGATTGGACTTTATCCTCTATCTGTAACTTCCTAATCGCTGGGGGTCTGACTGCTGGGACCCCCACTAATCCAGAGAATGTAGCTTTGAAGACCCCCATATGAATGGGGTTGAGGTCAAACATGCCGCTTCCGAACCTTTCAATGGGATGGACCGCCAGCACGATATGGGGATCTTCAGAGCAAATCAACGATCAGGAAATGGTCCCCTATGTTATGGATAGGGGGTAACCCCCAATTATGGTGCAACCCCTTTAAGACTGCAATATGCAGCTTGTATTGATAAATCGGTTTAGCAATGAGCAGCCGTGGATCCTCCCTCATTAATTAGCCGTATTAAAGCCTTCCTCCACTGGTGCATCCATCATCTCTGCTGCAGGTGTACTGCGGACGGCTTCTCTCCTCCCCTCCCCCCACGTTCTCTTCTTCGGCGCCTTCTTCTCCATTCCGCCTTGTGACCCCTATAGTGTTATCCAGCAGACCAGAATGTTAATTAACTTCGGAGTAACACACTGCTCACTTTGTTCGCCCCGGTCAAATGTTAAACAGAAATAAAGCCGTAGCCAAAATTACATAAACTCCATTGAAAAAAAAAACAGTAGCCACTGCACGAGTCTAAATTGCCGCGCACAATGCGGCGCCACGCAGCTGTTACATTAACTGCCATTAATAATTGCAAAAGTACCACAATTACTATAGACAAAAAGTGACAAGAAAAAATGATCAGATAATGCTCAATGTGGGAGGCAGACGGCAACATTCATTCCCTGCCTTCTAATAAATGCTGCACTGGATGTCAGTAAATTGGAGGGGAAGAAGCGCAGACTACAACCTGAAAATGGTGTATTCTTATCGGAATTAGATGCTGCTTGGTGGCCTTCTTTTAGAAAAGCCTTTCAGGTTAGCAGATTCTCACAATAATAAGCTGATCCCAAGCAATCGGTGGAGATCTGTGGAGCAAATGTTCAATTTCCTGCAGTGCCACCGTTGGCAAAATGAAGCATTGCGCTAATGAAATCAAACCAATTGGCATCTCATATCATGTAGGTCACTCTCTATAGCCAGGAGCGTAAGTTGCAAATACACCCCGGCCCTGCAGCCGAGGTGTCCAAAAAGTCCCCTTAGCTTATATATACTATGAAAGACTTACCTTCATTCTGGGCCCAGTTGGAGCTTTGGCATTGGGGCCCATGAGTTTCAAGTCATGCCACTTGAAGCTCATGGACTCATGGGCCACATGAAGCTCATGAGCTCATGGGCCACCTGAAGCTCAAGGGCTTATGGGCCAGTTGAAGCTCATGGGCCACTTGGGCCACTTGAAACTCAAAGATTCATGGGTCACTTGAAGCTCATAGGCTCTTGGGCCACTTGAAGCTCATGGGTTCATGGGCCACTTGAAGCTCGTGGGCTCATGGGCCACTTGAAGCTCATGGGCCATTTGAAGCTCATGAGCTCATGGGCCACTTGAAGCTCATGGACCACTTGAAGCTCATGGGCTCATGGGCCACTTGAAGCTCATGGACCACTTGAAGCTCATGAGCTCATGGGCCATTTGAAGCTCATGGGCCACTTGAAACTCATGGGCTCATTGTGCCACTTAAATTCATGGGCTCATTTGCCACTTGAAGCTCATGGGCACATTTGCCACTTGAAGCTTATGGACTCATGGGCCACTTGAAGCTCATGAGCTCACGTGCCACTTGAAGCTCATGGACTTATGGGCCACTTGAAGCTCATGGGTTCATGGGCCACTTGAAGCTCATGGGCTCTTGGGCCACTTGAAACTCAAGGATTCATGGGCCACTTGAAGCTCATAGGCTCTTGGGCCACTTGAAGCTCATGGGTTCATGGGCCACTTGAAGCTCATGGGCCACTTGAAGCTCGTGGGCTCATGGGCCACTTGAAGCTCATGGGCCATTTGAAGCTCATGAGCTCATGGGCCACTTGAAGCTCATGGACCACTTGAAGCTCATGGGCTCATGGGCCACTTGAAGCTCATGGACCACTTGAAGCTCATGAGCTCATGGGCCATTTGAAGCTCATGGGCCACTTGAAACTCATGGGCTCATTGTGCCACTTAAATTCATGGGCTCATTTGCCACTTGAAGCTCATGGGCACATTTGCCACTTGAAGCTTATGGACTCATGGGCCACTTGAAGCTCATGAGCTCACGTGCCACTTGAAGCTCATGGACTTATGGGCCACTTGAAGCTCATGGGTTCATGGGCCACTTGAAGCTCATGGGCTCTTGGGCCACTTGAAACTCATGGATTCATGGGCCACTTGAAGCTCATAGGCTCTTGGGCCACTTGAAGCTCATGGGCTCTTGGGCCACTTGAAACTCATGGATTCATGGGCCACTTGAAGCTCATGGGCCCTTGAAGCTCATGAGCTCATGGGCCACTTGAAGCTCATGGGCTCACAGGCCACTTGAAGCTCATGGGCCACTTGAAGCTCATGGGCTCATGGGCCACTTGAAGCTCATGGGCCACTTGAAACTCATGGGCTCATTGTGCCACTTAAATTCATGGGCTCATTTTCCACCTGGAGCTCATGGGAACATTTGCCACTTGAAGCTTATGGACTCATGGGCCACTTGAAGCTCATGGGCCACTTGAAGCTCATGGGCTCATGGGCCACTTGAAGCTCATGGATCACTTGAAGCTCATAAGCTCATGGGCCATTTGAAGCTCATGGGCCACTTGAAACTCATGGGCCACTTGAAATTCATAGGCCACTTGAAACTCAGGGGCTCATGGGCCACTTAAACTCATTGGTTCATTAGCCACTTGAAGCTCATAGGCACATTTGCCACTTGAAGCTTATGGGCTCATGAGCCACTTGAAGCTCATGGGCTCTTTGGCCACTTGAAGCTCATGGGCTCTTGGGCCACTTGAAACTCATGGATTCATGTGCCACTTGAAGCTCATAGGCTCTTGGGCCACTTGAAGCTCATGGTCTCTTGGGCCACTTGAAACTCATGGGTTCATGGGCCACTTGAAGCTCATGGGCCACATGAAGCTCGTGGGCTCATGGGCCACTTGAAGCTCATGGGCCACTTGAAGCTCATGTGTCATGATTCTCAATGGCGAGAGAACATAGCCCAGCATATATGAGAACTAGCTCTTGGAAGATGGAAACTATACTGACCATGAACTAAACCTGCCGCACAACTAGAAGTGGCCGGGTAGCATGCCTACGTTTTTTTATCCCTAGATGCCCAGCGCCAGCCGGAGAACTACCTAATCCTAGCAGAGGAAAAGACAGTCCTGGCTCACCTCTAGAGAAATTTTCCCAAAAGGCAGACAGAGGCCCCCACATATATTGGCGGTGATTTAAGATGAAATGACAAACGTAGTATGAAAATAGGTTTAGCAAAATCGAGGTCCGCTTACTAGATAGCATGAAGACAGAAAGGGCACTTTCATGGTCAGCAGAAAACCCTATCAAAACACCATCCAGAAATTACTTTAAGACTCTAGCATTAACTCATAACACCAGAGTGGCAATTTCCGCTCACAAGAGCTTTCCAGACACAGTAACGAAACAGCAGCTGTGAACAGGAACAAAATGCAAAAACACACAAGGACAAAAGTCCAACTTAGCTGGGAGTTGTCTAGTAGCAGGAACATGCACAGAAAGGCTACTGATTACATTGTTGACCGGCATGAAACTGACAGAGGAGCAAGGTTATATAGCGACTCCCACATCCTGATAGGAGCAGGTGAACAGAGGGGATGATGCACACAAGTTAAATTCCACAAGTGGCCACCGGGGGAGCCCAGAATCCAATTTCACAACAGTACCCCCCCCTCAAGGAGGGGGCACCGAACCCTCACCAGAACCACCAGGGCGATCAGGATGAGCCCTATGAAAGGCACGGACAAGATCGGAGGCATGAACATCAGAGGCAGTGACCCAAGAATTATCCTCCTGACCGTATCCCTTCCATTTGACCAGATACTGGAGTTTCCGTCTGGAAACATGAGAGTCCAAGATCTTTTCCACAACGTACTCCAACTCACCCTCAACCAACACCGGAGCAGGAGGCTCAACGGAAGGCACAGCTGGTACCTCATACCTGCGCAACAATGACCGATGAAAAACATTATGAATCGAAAAGGATGCAGGGAGGTCCAAACGGAAGGACACAGGGTTAAGAATCTCCAATATCTTGTACGGGCCGATGAACCGAGGCTTAAACTTAGGAGAAGAAACCCTCATAGGGACAAAACGAGAAGACAACCACACCAAGTCCCCAACACAAAGCCGAGGACCAACACGACGACGGCGGTTGGCAAAAAGCTGAGTCTTCTCCTGGGACAACTTCAAATTGTCCACCACCTGCCCCCAAATCTGATGCAACCTCTCCACCACAGCATCCACTCCAGGACAATCCGAAGATTCCACTTGACCGGAGGAAAATCGAGGATGAAACCCCGAATTACAGAAAAACGGGGACACCAAGGTGGCAGAGCTGGCCCGATTATTGAGGGCGAACTCCGCCAAAGGCAAAAAAGCAACCCAATCATCCTGATCCGCAGACACAAAACACCTCAAATATGTCTCCAAGGTCTGATTAGTCCGCTCGGTCTGGCCATTAGTCTGAGGATGGAAAGCAGACGAAAAAGACAAATCTATGCCCATCCTAGCACAGAATGCCCGCCAAAATCTAGACACGAATTGGGTCCCTCTGTCAGAAACGATATTCTCCGGAATACCATGCAAACGAACAACATTTTGAAAAAACAGAGGAACCAACTCGGAAGAAGAAGGCAACTTAGGCAAGGGAACCAGATGGACCATCTTAGAGAAACGGTCACACACCACCCAGATGACAGACATCTTCTGAGAAACAGGCAGATCCGAAATAAAATCCATCGAGATGTGCGTCCAAGGCCTCTTCGGGATAGGCAAGGGTAACAACAATCCACTAGCCCGAGAACAACAAGGCTTGGCCCGAGCACAAACGTCACAAGACTGCACAAAGCCTCGCACATCTCGTGACAGGGAAGGCCACCAGAAGGACCTTGCCACCAAATCCCTGGTACCAAAGATTCCAGGATGACCTGCCAACGCAGAAGAATGAACCTCAGAAATGACTCTACTGGTCCAATCATCAGGAACAAACAGTCTACCAGGTGGGCAACGATCAGGTCCATCCGCCTGAAACTCCTGCAAGGCCCGCCGCAGGTCTGGAGAAACGGCAGACAATATCACTCCATCTTTAAGGATACCTGTGGGCTCAGAATTACCAGGGGAGTCAGGCTCAAAACTCCTAGAAAGGGCATCCGCCTTAACATTCCTAGAACCCAGTAGGTAAGACACCACAAAATTAAACCGAGAGAAAAACAACGACCAGCGCGCTTGTCTAGGATTCAGGCACCTGGCAGACTCAAGGTAAATTAAATTTTTGTGGTCAGTCAATACCACCACCTGATGTCTGGCCCCCTCAAGCCAGTGACGCCACTCCTCAAAAGCCCACTTCATGGCCAAAAGCTCCCGATTCCCAATATCATAATTCCGCTCGGCGGGCGAAAATTTACGGGAAAAAAAAGCACAAGGTCTCATCACGGAGCAGTCGGAACTTCTCTGCGACAACACCGCCCCAGCTCCGATTTCAGAAGCGTCGACCTCAACCTGAAAAGGAAGAGCAACATCAGGCTGACGCAACACTGGGGCGGAAGAAAAGCGGCGCTTAAGCTCCCGAAAGGCCTCCACAGCATCAGGGGACCAATCAGCAACATCAGCACCCTTCTTAGTCAAATCAGTCAATGGTTTTACAACATCAGAAAAACCAGCAATAAATCGACGATAAAAGTTAGCAAAGCCCAAAAATTTCTGAAGACTCTTAAGAGAAGAGGGTTGCGTCCAATCACCAATAGCCTGAACCTTGACAGGATCCATCTCGATGGAAGAGGGGGAAAAAATGTATCCCAAGAAGGAAATCTTCTGAACCCCAAAAACACACTTAGAACCCTTCACACACAAGGAATTAGACCGCAAAACCTGAAAAACCCTCCTGACCTGCTGGACATGAGAGTCCCAGTCATCCGAAAAAATCAGAATATCATCCAGATACACAATCATAAATTTATCCAAATAATCGCGGAAAATGTCATGCATAAAGGACTGGAAGACTGAAGGGGCATTTGAAAGACCAAAAGGCATCACCAAATACTCAAAATGGCCCTCGGGCGTATTAAATGCGGTTTTCCACTCATCCCCCTGCTTGATTCGCACCAAATTATACGCCCCACGGAGATCAATCTTAGAGAACCACTTGGCCCCCTTTATACGAGCAAACAAATCAGTAAGCAGTGGTAACGGATATTGATATTTAACCGTGATTTTATTCAAAAGTCGATAATCAATACACGGCCTCAAAGAGCCGTCTTTCTTAGACACAAAGAAAAAACCGGCTCCTAAGGGAGATGACGAAGGACGAATATGTCCCTTTTCCAAGGACTCCTTTATATATTCTCGCATAGCAGCGTGTTCAGGCACAGACAGATTAAATAAACGACCCTTAGGGTATTTACTACCCGGGATCAAGTCTATGGCACAATCGCACTCCCGGTGCGGAGGTAGTGAACCAACCTTGGGTTCTTCAAAAACGTCACGAAAGTCAGACAAGAATTCAGGAATCTCAGAGGGAATAGATGATGAAATGGAAACCAAAGGTACGTCCCCATGAGTTCCCTTACATCCCCAGCTTAACACAGACATAGCTCTCCAGTCGAGGACTGGGTTATGAGATTGCAGCCATGGCAATCCCAGCACCAAAACATCATGTAGATTATACAGCACCAGAAAGCGAATAATCTCCTGGTGATCCGGATTAATACGCATAGTTACTTGTGTCCAGTATTGTGGTTTATTACTAGCCAATGGGGTGGAGTCAATCCCTTTCAGAGGTATCGGAGCCTCCAATGGCTCCAAATCATACCCACAGCGTTTGGCAAAGGACCAATCCATAAGACTCAAAGCAGCGCCAGAGTCGACATAGGCGTCCGCGGTAATAGATGACAAAGAACAAATCAGGGTCACAGATAGAATAAACTTAGACTGTAAAGTGCTAATTGAAACAGACTTGTCAGGCTTCTTAGTACGCTTAAAGCATGCTGATATAACATGAGTTGAATCACCACAATAGAAGCACAACCCATTTTTTCGTCTAAAATTCTGCCGCTCGCTTCTGGACAGAATTCTATCACATTGCATATTTTCTGGCGTTTTCTCAGTAGACACCGCCAAATGGTGCACAGGTTTGCGTTCCCGCAGACGCCTATCGATCTGAATAGCCATCGTCATGGACTCATTCAGACTCGCAGGCACAGGGAACCCCACCATAACATCCTTAATGGCATCAGAGAGACCTTCTCTGAAAATCGCCGCCAGGGCGCACTCATTCCACTGAGTAAGCACAGACCATTTGCGGAATTTTTGGCAGTATATTTCAGCTTCATCTTGCCCCTGAGACAAGGACATCAAGGCCTTTTCCGCCTGAAGCTCTAAATGAGGTTCCTCATAAAGCAACCCCAAGGCCAGAAAAAACGCATCCACATTGAGCAACGCAGGATCCCCTGGTGCCAATGCAAAAGCCCAGTCTTGAGGGTCGCCCCGGAGCAAGGAAATTACAATCCTGACCTGCTGTGCAGGGTCTCCGGCAGAGCGAGACTTCAGGGACAAAAACAATTTGCAATTATTTTTAAAATTTTGAAAGTGAGATCTATTCCCCGAGAAGAATTCAGGCAAAGGAATTCTAGGCTCAGACATAGGTGCATGAACAACAAAATCTTGCAAATTTTGTACCTTTGTGGCGAGATTATTCAAACCTGTAGCTACACTCTGAAGATCCATTTGAAACAGGTGAACACAGAGCCATTCAAGGATTAGAAGGAGAGGAAGAGAGGAAGGCTGCAGTATAGGCAGACTAGCAAGTGATTCAATTAAGAGCACACTCAGAACTAGAGGGAAAAAAAAAAAAAAAAAAAAAAAATTGTAGCAGACTTCTTTTTTCTCTCCTTTCTCAGCCAGTAATTTAACCCTTTTTTGGGCCGGTCAAACTGTCATGATTCTCAATGGCGAGAGAACATAGCCCAGCATATATGAGAACTAGCTCTTGGAAGATGGAAACTATACTGACCATGAACTAAACCTGCCGCACAACTAGAAGTGGCCGGGTAGCATGCCTACGTTTTTTTATCCCTAGATGCCCAGCGCCAGCCGGAGAACTACCTAATCCTAGCAGAGGAAAAGACAGTCCTGGCTCACCTCTAGAGAAATTTTCCCAAAAGGCAGACAGAGGCCCCCACATATATTGGCGGTGATTTAAGATGAAATGACAAACGTAGTATGAAAATAGGTTTAGCAAAATCGAGGTCCGCTTACTAGATAGCATGAAGACAGAAAGGGCACTTTCATGGTCAGCAGAAAACCCTATCAAAACACCATCCAGAAATTACTTTAAGACTCTAGCATTAACTCATAACACCAGAGTGGCAATTTCCGCTCACAAGAGCTTTCCAGACACAGTAACGAAACAGCAGCTGTGAACAGGAACAAAATGCAAAAACACACAAGGACAAAAGTCCAACTTAGCTGGGAGTTGTCTAGTAGCAGGAACATGCACAGAAAGGCTACTGATTACATTGTTGACCGGCATGAAACTGACAGAGGAGCAAGGTTATATAGCGACTCCCACATCCTGATAGGAGCAGGTGAACAGAGGGGATGATGCACACAAGTTAAATTCCACAAGTGGCCACCGGGGGAGCCCAGAATCCAATTTCACAACACTCATGAGCTCAAGGGCCACTTGAAGCTCATGGGCTCATGGGCCACTTGAAGCTCATGGACCACTTGAAGCTCATGGGCTCATGGGCCACTTGAAGCTCATGGGCCACTTGAAGCTCATGAGCTCATGGGCCATTTGAAGCTCATGGGCCACTTGAAACTCATGGGCTCATTGTGCAACTTAAATTCATGGGCTCATTTGCCACCTGAAGCTCATGGGCACATTTGCCACTTGAAGCTTATGGACTCATGGGCCACTTGAAGCTCATGGGCCACTTGAAGCTCATGGGCTCATGGGCCACTTGAAGCTCATAAGCTCATGGGCCATTTGAAGCTCAAAGGCCACTTGAAACTCCGGGGCTCATGGGCCACTTAAACTCATTGGCTCATTAGCCACTTGAAGCTCATGGGCACATTTGCCACTTGAGGCTTATGGGCTCATGAGCCACTTGAAGCTCATGGACTCATGGGTCACTTGAAGCTCACACCTGCTTTCTCTGATGATGGTATTATACAGAGATAGTAAAATGGTCTAATATGCCATTTTTTTAATGTATTTATATTTTTTAATCAACCAGTTTAAAGGGGAATATTGTTCCCTTTGCACAATCACTTTTTTACAATGAGGCCCCCATTGACTTATGAATGTTAATACTTTTATTGGTGTCATCAGCTATCTGCTTGAAAAGCTAACAGTAAATGCATAAAAGGTGTTATCCACCTGTGGAGACTTAGTTTTTACTTAAATGCATGCATTCTGGGCTGAAAAATCATTTTTGTAACATTAAAAATGTTGCTCTTGCAAGGGCGGTGCTGGTCTCTTCAAGCCTGGTATTCACCTTACAATGTATACCGACTGTGCGCTCTGTTGTTGGCTTGTTATTACTGATCTGAGCCAGCAAGAGAGTGCACTGTCACTGGGCACATCACACAATGACAGAGCAGAGTTTACTCCAACACTTGAAATGAAAGTCACTGATGATGTTTAATTTTTGGGAGGGAGCAGAGGCTGCAGCAGAGTGATGGTGTAGCAAAATGTATTCGCTTAGGGAACTTTGTCATGAAAGTCCATTTCTTATTTCCAATGGTAGTATTTACTTTTTATACAACTTTTTAAATTTCTTGACAGGTTTGGGAAAAATATACGGATCACACTATCTCAGACAAGTAGGAGTTCCAAAAATCAACCATATACTTTGAGGAAATCCAACAGCAAGTGTTCTATAATACTACACTGCCTCTGCAGGACACAAGAAGAATTACACAGGTGCTTCTGAAATCAATGGATTGTGGAGTCCTCCAGAGGAACAATAAATAGGGATCCTCATCTATCAACTCTCGAAGCCCAATAAAATATTTGGAAATTGTGTTTTCTAAGCAGAGCAAACCCCTTTAAATATTTCTGGATTTTGTATAGAACTTTTCCGATAGTAAACGACTGATTCAATCAGATTTTCCCTGTCCATAAAAAGACTCTTGCTACATTACCAGAGGGGTGAAGTGTCAGTATTAATGACTAGGAAAGCCTGCTTAGCGGTGGTTTCCTCCAACAGCAGCCAATCAATACCGAGCGTCGGGGGCCATTTATCAAAATTAAATGGAGTTCATTCCATTCTTATGACTTAAGGAGGAGAGAAGAACTTAAACAAGGAGGCAAGTACAGGGCTGAGAAAGAGGAAAAAGGAAATCAATAAAGATTTCTGCACATTTGCTGCAAAAATGTCTCATTTATCACAGATTTGGTGAGGTCCCCTCCCGGCGCCTTGCGACAAGCCTCCCCTGTAGAGCTACAAAGGCAGGAGGCGCAGGGCAGTGTCAGCTCTTAAGAAAAGAACTGTGTCTTACAGATGTAGCTCAATAAGACTTAACCCTTTGTGCTGGGAGACAGCAAATTCTTACAAGACCCCCAAGGAAAGCGACAGGGGGACGAATCAGAATCCAATTCCTCGTAACGTCCTGTAAGAAATGTTCTCTTTATCTAAGATTGTTATAATCAAAGAGAACGATGTTCATTTATCCCCCGAGGAATATGTCTCTCTCTTCTCAAGAATTGATACAAGTTAAGAATCAATAGGAGAGGATTGTAGAAGGATTGCTGGTCCCGGAGAGGGCCCTGATCTCAGGCAGCAGCTCCTGCCTACTGGGGGGTCAGGCTGGGGGCTCTCCATGGTGCTGGAAGGCTGGGACACCAGGTGAGACCCCCAGAGTCTGTACAGAGGAGGGCAGAGATTGCACTGGAACAACAGGACAGCGGCTGTAATACAGAGAGATGGAGCAGAGGGCAGGCGGCCGGTAACTGCAGGACTGGGCTAAGTTCAGACAGGGCAGAAGGTTATCCTACAGGTTATGGCAACTGCCTGATGTGCGAATTTACCTCTGCTACATCTCATAACATAGACAGACAGATAGATAGATAGATAGATAGATAGATAGATAGATAGATAGATAGATAGATAGATAGATATGAGATAGATAGATAGATAGATAGATAGATAGATAGATAGATAGATAGATAGATATGAGATAGATAGATAGATAGATAGATAGATAGATAGATAGATAGATAGATAGATAGATAATAGATAGATGATAGATAGATATGAGATAGATAGATAGATAATAGATAGATGATAGATAGATGATAGATAGATAATAGATAGATGATAGATAATAGATAGATAGAGATAGATAGATAGATAGATAGATAGATAGATAGATAGATAGATAATAGATTGATAGATAGATAGATAGATAGATAGATAGATAATAGATAGATACTAGATAGATAGATATGAGATAGATAGATATTAGATAGATAATAGATAGATGATAAATAGATAGATAATAGACAGATAGATAGATAATAGACAGATAGATAGATAGATAGATAGATAGATAGATAGATAGATAGATAATAGATTAATAGATAGATGATAGATAGATAGATAGATAGATAGATAGATAGATAGATAGATGATAGATTAATAGATAATATATATATATATAAATATATAGATAATAGATAGATGATAGATAATAGATTAATAGATAGACAGATAGACAGATAGACAGATAGATAGATAGATAGATAGATAGATAGATAGATAGATAATAGATAGATAGATAATAGATAGATAGATAGATAGATAGATAGATAGATAGATGATAGATAAATAGATAGATGATAGATAATAGATTAATAGATATATATATATATATATATATATATATATATATATATATATAGATAATAGATAGATGATAGATAATAGATTAATAGATAGACAGACAGATAGATAGATAGATAGATAGATAGATAGATAGATAGATAATAGATAAATAGATAGATAATAGATAGATAATAGATAGATACATGGATAATAGATGGATAGATGATATATAGATACATAGATAATAGATAGATAATAGATAAATGATAGAAAGGATCAGTCAGAGATATATATATATATATACTCAGCTCTGCAAATCTATATTTTTAAATTACAAAGTTCTACACTTTTCTTGTACTGAACATTTTCGAACATCCTCCTTCGCTTTACATCTTTTCATTGCTTTGCTCATTTAATATTACTTCTTTAAATCCTATAATTATTTCTATCCTTGTACAAAAAAAAAAAAAGAAGAACAAAAAAAAATAGATGCATAAACAGTAGTGACAAAATGTCATCCCCGGGACCGGACGGTGTCAATAAGCGGCTTTCACTTATGTAGATTCCGGTGACCCTAATCCATTTAGTCATTTGTGCTCTGGTCCTGCGGTCTCAGATCATTTATCTGTTAACCATCACCGGGCGTCTTTTTCTGCCTCAGTAGCGCTGGGAATTAGAAAGATTCAGGACCCGAAAGCGCAGATGGTTTCTAAGGAAACACCATTTTTTCCTCCAAAGCAGCAATTTATGTTATTGTGAGTAAAATAAATAGACCAAGACAGCCCCATAACATGGTCAATTCTCTGTATTATCCCTGCTCCATCCAAGCTCCAAAATCCAGCAGTCACCACCAAAAAACATCAAATCAGCAAACAAATATAACCCCAGAAGCACCGCCAGGAATGGGACCAGCCCAGATCTCCATACTATAGACTGCAAGGCATGCAAATGTGCAGGCTCGGTCACCTTCCTAAAAATATGGACCTCTTGACCCTTGAAATGAGAAATAAAATATTTGCAGTGGAAACTGGACGGACCAAAAAAAAAATAGGCCAACAAATATAGGCTGATTGATATAAATTTCCATGATTTATACAAAATTCCTAAGTCTGTTGACCTTCTTGAGACTATCAACTGACCCTTTAAATAAAAAATAAAAAATGCTTGCAGTTGAGGCAAAAAAAAAAAGTAAAATAACCAAACAAATTCCCTTCCTGGTAGTAAGATAAGTATGATGACCTTTGTGAGTAGACTTGACATTTCTTTGGATTGTCGGGTTCCCTAATAGTCATGCTTTGTGCATCAGTTAAGCAGACTTTTTAGTCTGAAGACCACCTTGAGACTATGGAAAAATAGGATTTAAAAGCTAGACGCTCAAAAAAAACCTGAAAATAAAAACTCTCAAAGTTTTATTTTGACAAGGATCTTGGGATGTGCAAAAAAAGTCAAGGAATTTGAATTCCTGGTGACCTTTTTGAGGCTATGGGTCTACAAAACCAGTCTTCGAATTAATAAGTAAGGGGTTTCCAATGGAGAGAAACCCCATCAAATTGATAAGAAAAAGCAAATAACAGCATATATTTAAAAGAATTTGGACATTTAAGAGCTCTTTCTGTAGAACATGGGTCTAGTTTCTTCTGTAGAACATGTGTCTAGTTCCTTCTGTAGAATATGGGTCTAGGTCCTACTGTTGACTATTTGTCTAGTTCCTTCTGTAGACTATAAGTCTAGATTCTTCTGTAGAATATGGTTGTAGATCCTTCTGTAGAATATGGGTTTAGATCCTTCTGTAATCTATGAGTCTAGTTGCTTCTGTAGAATATGGGTATGGTTTCTTCTGTAGAATATGTGTCTGAGCCCTACTGTAGAATATGGGTCTTGTTCCTTCTGTAGAACATGGGCCTGGTTCATTCTGTAAAATATGAGTCTAGCTTTTTCTGTAGACTATGGATCAAGTGGATCTAGTTCCTCCTGTAGACTATGGGTTTGGCTCCTCCTGTAGACTATGGGTGTAGTTCCTTCTGTAGACTATGGGTCTATCTCCTTCTGTAGAATATGGGTGTAGATCCTTCTGTAGAATATGGGTCTAGCTTTTTCTGTAGACTATGGATCAAGTGGATCTAGTTCCTCCTATAGACTATGGGTTTGGCTTCTCCTGTAGACTATGCGTCTAGTTCTTTCTGTAGACTATGGGTCTAGTTCCTTTCTATAGACTATGGGTCTATCTCCTTCTGTAGAATATGGGTGTGGATCCTTCTGTAGAATATGGGTCTAGTTCCTTCTGTAGACTATGAGTCTAGTTGCTCGGGTAGATTAAGGGTCTAGTTGCTTCTGTAAACTATAGGTCTGGTTCCTTCTGTAGACTATGAGTCTGGTTTCTTATGTAGACTATGAGTCTAGTTCCTCCTGTGGACTAGGTAACCCTTTAATTGACCCTCTTTTGGTCAGGTCAAGCAGGTTACCTTAGGTTTCCAGTAAAGAGTTAACCTTTACAAATACTTCCCAAGTTTCTAAAGTATGTGATGACTCCAAAACTTGATCGGGGTTGATCATTCTGTACAGTTTATATGTCATGATGAATATTTGAAAGCTTTCTGTAGACCAAGGGTCTATGTGCCCCTTCTACGTCTTCTAGAGATAGGTTATATTTGAATCTCTCCATAAAGCAGATATTTTGCATCTATCAAACCAATATAAATTGCTCCTCGAGAACATAGTAATTGAGTATGGGGTGGAGGGTGGCAGTTTAGTTACAAGCTGGCATTTCTTCATATCAATGTGACAGAGCCAGCTCGGGAAATTGCTGGTAATATTCATCAGGGGACCACTTTCATTAAACGTAATTCATTCGACTTTCACAATAAATTGAGTGACATCCTAGCAGCAGCAGCAAAGGCTTTTTATCCTTGATGAAGTGCTTGCCAGGCCTTGGAGGAGGAACCCTCTCCCCACCATCACCACCACCCATCCCACCCACCCTGACTGTATACTGTCACATTCCTTATAGAAGGGTCGTCCACACGTCAATCTCTTCTCTGCAATGGTCCCATTTAACAAAATGTCAGGGAGGATGAGTTATAGGAAGACTCGAAGAGGGCTGAGAACTAAACTGATAAATCACAGAAGAAAATGTAACCACCAGGATGGTGCCGACCAGAGGAGGAGGTGCGGTAGAGACAGGAGAAAATGGCCAGGGCCCCCAATATGGATTCTATATGGTTATCGCAGAGTCTGTATCACAGGCGCAGACATTCCCAGAATTAATCATACACATATACAGTGCAAAAAAAATTCCCATAAGTTACACTGTTATAGATGTAGCAGTGCAAAGTATCTAGGTTTATCTTTGTTACTTTGGCTGTACCTATAGAATCAGCGTTACTAGCACAGATATGTAAAGTGTATGCCCCATCCTATATGATCAGCGTTACTAGCACAGATATGTAAAGTGTATGCCCCATCCTATAGAATCAGCGTTACTAGCACAGATATGTAAAGTGTATGCCCCATCCTATAGAATCAGCGTTACTAGCACAGATATGTAAAGTGTATGCCCCATCCTATAGAATCAGCGTTACTAGCACAGATATGTAAAGTGTATGCCCCATCCTATATGATCAGCGTTACTAGCACAGATATGTAAAGTGTATGCCCCATCCTATAGAATCAGCGTTACTAGCACAGATATGTAAAGTGTATGCCCCATCCTATAGAATCAGCGTTACTAGCACAGATATGTAAAGTGTATGCCCCATCCTATAGAATCAGCGTTACTAGCACAGATATGTAAAGTGTATGCCCCATCCTATATGATCAGCGTTACTAGCACAGATATGTAAAGTGTATGCCTCATCCTATATGATCAGCGTTACTAGCACAGATATGTAAAGTGTATGCCCCATCCTATATGATCAGCGTTACTAGCACAGATATGTAAAGTGTATGCCCCATCCTATATGATCAGCGTTACTAGCACAGATATGTAAAGTGTATGCCCCATCCTATATGATCAGCGTTACTAGCACAGATATGTAAAGTGTATGCCCCAGCACATATCATCAGCTTTACTAATAATATCTATGCTATGTGGGTATACAAGGAGGGTAAAGAATATGCCCGGTCCTATATGGTCAGCTACACTGGTGTATATATATGGAGGGTAAAGTGTATCCCCATCATATATGGTCAGAATTACTGATATATATGTATAGTGCAAAGTATGTGCACCCTTATAGCGATCGGCTATGCTAGTATAGATATGAGATGCAAAGTATATACTCCATTAAAGGAGATCAGTATTTCTATAGATATAATCATGGAGTGTAAAATACAAGTCTGCACATTCATTGTGTTATCCTGTCTGTCACAAAGTGAAAATATACAGGATTATATTATGTTAGGTTTCTCAGTCATGATAGATAATAGATAGATAGATAGATAGATAGATAGATAGATAGATAGATAGATAGATAGATAGATAGATAGATAATAGATAGATAGATAATAGATAGATAGATAGATAGATAGATAGATAGATAGATAGATAGATAATAAATTGATAGATAATAGATAGATAGATAGATAGATAGATAGATAGATAGATAGATAGATAATAGATAGATAGATTAATAGATGGATAATAGATAGATAATAGATAGATGACAGATAATAGATAGATAGATAATAGATAGATAGATAGATAGATAGATTATACATAGATAATAGATAGATAGATAGATAGATAGATAGATAGATAGATAGATAGATAGATTCATAGATAGATAGATAGATAGATAGATAGATAGATTCATAGATAGATAGATAGATAATAGATAGAGATAGATAGATAGATGATAGATAGATAGATAGATAGATAGATAGATAGATAGATAGATAGATAGATAGATAGATAGATAGATAGATATGATGCATTCTATCCCCCCTGCTCCAGTCTCCCCTTTATTACATTCCTATAGCTCATTTCCGGCACAGGTGTAGCAGTGAAGGGTTAATCTCTCCCTTTTTCTCCCCTATATGTTAAATTAAAGGTCATTCGTTGAGTCTTAGATTTCTTCTCACAGCCCCCTAAAACGTCTTCCAGGTCCGGAGAGAACGAGCTTCTTATTGTCCCCAAATGATAATGTGGCTTCCAGCAATAGACGGAATCCGGCGCCTTTATTACCGGCCTGACCTTTCCAGAAATGAAGAAAGAGAACAGACATAATGGAGGTGTGAAGTCTGGAGCTGTTCACACCTGTAATCTGCAGCCCGTCATTAGACCGTGCTCTACCCGCACATAACGCTCTGCGCCCGCTGGAGACGCCCGGCCGCAGCCGCAGAGGCTCCGTGCACACTGCTCCAGGCTGCGGGACGGGAACGGTAATAACGGCTCCGACTAAACTACTAAAGTTCGTGAATACTATTTAATCTATTAACCACAGAACTGACAGATGATATAGAGAATTAACGCGAAGCTGCTCCGTCTATGGTCTGCAGTGATGTGAACGGGTCCTTATAGCTCCGAGCATTGTATTCTAGTGTGCTGGGATAGAACCGCAGGAATACTGTGACTTGTAGTCCTCACTTTCCTGATCATTAGTCATTATTCATGAATCATTAAGCTTCCAAATCTCCCAGGAGAAAATGCGCCGAGTCCAGAACAGTTCTGGTTCCCACTGGGAGACTCCATGTATTACTATGAAGAGGACACGAAACCTGGAGGACTGGACCGGAACCAGAGGCCTCCTGTACTGCTGGGAAAGAGAAAGACATATGTGTGTGTATATAAATATAGGTGTGTATATGTGTGTGTATATATATATTATATATATATGTCTGTGTATATATATATATGTATATGTCTGTGTGTATATATATTTGTATATGTGTGTATATATGTGTGTGATATAAGCCCCAGAATATGTGCATCTAGGTATGTGCTGCCATGTATGCCCATCATATGCCCATCATGTGGATATGATTATGATTGTGTTTATAGGTGTGTGACACATAAACATATAGAGTTATCTCTCTGTGTATGTATCTGTTTGTGGAGGCAATTATTTATGTGGATGTGATGTGTTTCCTTCAGCATGTGTGTCTGTATTCAGGTGTATGCGTGTGTTTATATGTGTATATATGTCTGTGTGTATGTACATAGTGTATATGTTTTTAAATTCCTGTGTATGCATTTATTTATGAGTATATTGTACAGTGTATGAGTCTGCATGTATACATGCACTTGTAAGTATCTTCATGGTGTGTGTGTGTATATATATATATATATACATATATATATATATGAGTGTGTTTGTTGTGGGTGTATATATGTGTGTGTGTGTATGGTGTGTGTTGTGTGCTGTGTATATATATACATACTATATATATGGTGTGTGCTGTGTATATATATATATATGTGTATGTGTGTGTGTATATATGTGTATGTATGGTGTGTATATGGTGTTTGTTGCATGTATATATATGTGTATGTGTGTGTGTTGTGTGTGTGTATATATATATATATGTGTGTGTGTGTGTGTGTTGAGTGCATATATATGTATATGGTGTGTGTGTGTTGTGTGTGTATATATATATATATATATATATATATATATATGTGTGTGTGTTGAGTGCATATATATACTGTGTATATATGTCTGTGTATATGGTGTTTGTTGCATGTATATATATGTGTATGTGTGTGTGTTCTGTGTGTGTATATATATATATATATATATATATATATATATATATATGTGTGTGTGTGTGTGTGTTGAGTGCATATATATGTATATGGTGTGTGTGTGTATATATATATATGTGTGTGTGTGTTGAGTGCATATATATACTGTATATATGTATATATGTCTGTGTATATGGTGTGTGTTGTGCTTGCTGCAGTTTCCAGTGTCCTTGGATCTGTTCCTCTCGTTGTATCTTGGCCCCAGCAGTCTGTGATTCCTCCTCGGCTGTGGGGAGATCGCAGCGATCTGGTCGCATCGGTCTGTGAGCAGCTGCACGATGACACCGGGTGGATACAAGGTTTATCCCCAGTAATTAGCAGATGTGTCTCTCATGAGATCCCAGGTGTAGATTTCCATACTGGGGCAGAACCAGCACCAGGGACAGCGCCGCACAGTTTCCCAGGAGCTCTGGGGCTGCAGAAAAGTCGCACAGTTCCCCTATAGAATCCTATAGAAGGAGGCGGCATTGTTTCCTGCATTAACATAATGTTAAATATTTACAGAACCAGAACCAGGTTCTAGGCGAAGTGCGGGATTAGATTATAGACGGGTTCAGACTGATGAGGGCAGCAGCCCCTATAGGAGATGGGGATATTTAAGGGGATAGATCCCAAATCGGCCGAGGTTAAAGGGAAGGCGCTGGCTGAGTTGATCCCATTGGGTTCTGTATTTTATTGTAGGATTTTCTTTCTTTTTTTTATTGCTCACAAGCTGCAATGTGTTTGAGTTGAAATTGGAAAATTGTCTCCTGATCCACAATTGCCGAACCCCCCAGTGAGAAGCATTCAGGTAATGAAGTCTGCAGCTAAGCGGTAATTGAATCCGCGCCGTTTCCGCACTGAACGCTCCTCAAATGCTCCCAGTTTACAATTAAAGCCGAATTAATGCGCTTGTTGTACATTCCGCTCAGTTCGTATAATGAGGGAAGAAAACAGTTTAAGTGCCAACAAACACTCCACACTCCGCTCACATCAGCCATTTCTGACACATTTTTCTTTTGGGGGGGGGGGATGGGGATCCCAAATTTTTTCAGCGCAAAAAAAAAAAGGACGCAAAATCGCATGTTCAGTGCAAAAAGTCGCAGATTCATCCTTGCCCCTCCAGCTGTTTGGTCAAGTCTCTTTTTATTATTCTGCCTCTAGAAGGCTCCGGATTTCCTATCAATTCATGGCAGGGGCTTCTAAAGTGAAGTTCATGAATCTTAATCAAGAAAAAAAAAAAAGTAAAGGAGAAGGAGGGGGAAAGGCGCAAACAGCTGGGTCTGATGCCTCAGAGTTCACCTGCCAAGCTGAAGGGCCAAGTGTCGCAGAGTGAGAGGCGCAGCGCCCTCTGGTGGCACAAAGTAGGAATGACAGATATTGAGATTTTTTTTTTAATTATCATTATTTTTTTATTATTAATTTTTTTTTGCAAAAATAGACCTAGCCCTTATATATATATATATATATATATATATATATATATATATATATATATATATATATATATATATATATATATATATATATATATATATATATTCTTCATTTTGAAGTCTGGTGTAAATTCCACTGATTGTCTGATAATTGGCTGGTATTGGATATTTTATATCAATGGACCCTAAGAAGAGTTTTCACAAGTACAGCCCCCCACCCCCTGCACATGCCTCTCCATTCCTCACCTAACACAATATTAATAGACTATTATTATATACTGGGACCCTCCACATCCCAGACTCCCACCTGTGGCTCATAGTGATGCTGCTACTATAAAACTTACAGTATGCAGAAACTCCTGGAACCTCAACCTTTAGTAATTAATGACTAACTACTGTGGTGAGAACTTGCTGCAGCTTGTAGTCCACCAGCTACTGAAAAGCTTCCTATCATTTCGAGCTCTAGATGGTTTGTATGGAGTCTTCATGTACTGGACCTTCTGGTCGATCTGCAGCTTCGAAGCCTACGATGTTGGGAGTTGTAGTTCACCACATGTGCAACTTATTGTTCAGTCGCATATGCTGGGACTTGTAGCTCCCCATTTGTCTCAAAACTCTCCAATGTTGCACTTAGATTTAGGAGACTGTCTAAAGGCTTTAGATTCTGGAACTTGTAGTTCACCAGCACCTTGAAAGACCCTGATGCTAGAACTGCTGGTTCGGTAGCTGCTTCTGATGATAGTTTACCAGCTCCTAAAAAACATCTAATGTTGGGACTAGTAGTCCTCCAGCTCTTACAAATACCCAGTTTCTGAGACTAGTAGTTCTACAGCTGTTTCAAAGCCTTTGCCGCTGGGGATATTAGTTCACCAACTCTTGCAAAGCACCTGATATTGAAACTAGTAGCTCCCCAGGTTTTGCAAAGCAGTTACTGCTGGGGCTAGTAGTCCACCATCTCATGCAAAGCCCTTGATGCTGGCGTTAATAGATCACCAGCTCTTGCAAAACCTTTGATGCTGGGACCAGTAGTTCACCAGCTCTTGCAAAGCAACTAATGTTGAAACTGGTGGTTCACCTGATGCTGGGACTAATATTTTAGCAGTTCTTGCAAAGCTCTTTATGCTGGGACTAGTAGTTCACCAGCTCTTGCAAAATTAAAATAAAAAAATTCTGAGACTAGTGGTCCTATGGCTGTCTCAAAAGCTCTTGGTGTTGGAACTAGTAGCTCTTGCAAAAACCCTTGATGATGCTGGGGCTAGTAGTTCACCAGCTCTTGCAAAACACCTGCTATTAAATATGGTAGTTCACCAGTTCCTGCAAAGCAGCTGATGCTGGGACTAGTAGTTCACCAGTTCCTGCAAAGCTCTTCATGCTGGGACTAGTAGTTCACCTGCTCTTGGAAAAAGCTCTTCATGCTGGGACTAGTAGTTCACCTGATCTTGGAAAAGCCCTTGACGCTGGTGCTAGTAGTTCACCAGCTCTTGCAAAGCACCTGCGATTCAATGTGGTCGTTCACCAGGTTTTGCAAAGCAGCTGATGCTGGGACTAGTAGTTCACCAGCTGTGATGTTGGTACTTCACTCCCCTTTGTGCTGGTACTTGCAGTTCCCCAGCTGCACCCCTATGATGTAGCCCCCAGCAGATGACCTCTAAGTTCCCAATGAAGGTGACAAGGGCATCCTGGCAGCCCCCCTGCCCCCCAGGGCTATGCTATCAGGATGGGGAGAGTGGGGCCAGAACTTACCAGGTGCAGAGCGGAGTGCAGCAGCAGCGCACACACACAGTGGACAGCCTGCATCCTTCCCGGACGGAACTTGCTCGTGTTCTCCTGCTCGGACGACTATTCCTCCAGGAACATAAATCCAAGTCTGGCCTCCACTTTACAGGAGCTGGGGGGCTCTCACCAGCCTGGGGGAGATCGTGCACCCCATGACCGCAGGGCACACAGCCTGGGGAGGTGGAGGGGGAAAGATCTGTAGAAAATGACTGGAATCGGGAAGAAGGAATGTAATCCAGCAGGGAGGCGATCGCCCAGTTGTCGGCAGGCAGGATTGTGCTGCAGATGGATCACTTGCGATCAGTCCCAGTGTGAGTGTGTGCTGGAGGAGGGTGGGGGTTGCAGTCACAATGCAATAGGTTGCTGAGGAGCAATAGGCTGCCCCTGCTTTCTGGGACTGAGGAGCTGGGCTGATGGCTGCTGCTCTCTACACCCTCATCCTGGACTGGAGCAGCTGGGCACACAGGGCAGTGCCAGGCATTGGGGGGCACACAGGGCAGTGCCAGGCATTGGGGGGCACACAGGGCAGTGCCAGGCATTGGGGGCACACAGGGCAGTGCCAGGCATTGGCGGGCACACAGGGCAGTGCCAGGCATTGGGGGGCACACAGGGCAGTGCCAGGCATTGGGGGGCACACAGGGCAGTGCCAGGCATTGGGGGGCACACAGGGCAGTGCCAGGCATTGGGGGGCACACAGGGCAGTGCCAGGCATTGGGGGGCACACAGGGCAGTGCCAGGCATTGGGGGGCACACAGGGCAGTGCCAGGCATTGGGGGGGCACAGGACCACTGCTAGGCATTGGGGGGCACAGGACCACTGCTAGGCATTGGGGGGCACAGGACCACGGCTGGACTTTCACTTCAACTGGAGATCAGGGGTGAAAAAAAAAAGTCATCCATATTTGCAAGAAAGAAAAATGTGGGAAGGGGTTTGAGAAGTAAAAAAACACATTGTGCCCCCCTGCTACACCCACTGGCAGCAAGGCAAGGGCAAGCAGTGGGGCAGAGCATGCACAGGGCACACAGTGCAGGGGCCATGTGGTGGGAGCCTGTCCATATCCCGTAGGGTGGGCTATAGAGGGGGCATCTATGACAATGAAGCAATGCACCTGCTGGGACATGGAAAGTGAAGGCAGGGCATTAGCTAGTACCAGGCACACATAGATGTCACCTATAAGGGACACTAGTCTTGGACAGGGTGGAATGAAGGCAATAGAAAAAAAAACAGCATAAGTTGGAATAACAAAGAAAAGATCTCAAACTAAGGTCCAGCAAGATGCCAATGTCATAGACATCCTGTCTAGTAGGAGATGGGTGCAAGGAGAAGACATAATGGCCCTGAGCCCATTTACCCCAATGCCCATAGTATGGACTGGAGGACAAATAGGACATTCATAGGATGTAGGGCAGTTTCTATAACGGATGGTATTCATTCACTGGGGAGCTGGCATAGGACCCCCATACAATGTTTGTCCTTCTTAAGAGGGTTTCTGAAACTTACCTGGAGACTCAATTCCATCTATATGGATAATCTCTCCTTTATTAATAAACTACATAGCTGGACATTTCAGCCCAGTAGTCAATGATTTGACTCCCTTGTACATTTCCTAATGCGTTGTAATGTATCCTCAAATATACAGAAGAGAACCTGGACCATGAAGACATATAAATATTATCAATCACTCCCCATATACACTGATACATCTATTTCTAAGATAGCTGCACTACCTATTTCTGACCACTAGGGGAGTGTTATAGAGAAATAATGATAGGTGCAAAGAAGAGGACTGGAGCTGGAAAGCTTGGACAGAACCAAGACTGTTAGCTCTGTGGAGTTAATGGGTTAATTATTTCTCTACTGAAGGATGTGATGAAGAATCTGCTGCTCAGTGGATCCCTGGATGTCTCTTGGAATCTAATCTGGCTTCTAGTTGACTTATCTGGAACAGGACTTTACGACTTTCCTTCCTGGGATTTTCCAGAGATCTGTTACCCTTAAGTCATTGCTGTCAAAGTAAAGCGATGGTGTGCCTATCTGAAGGGAACAACGGGTCCACTAAGAGAAACTTGGAAAAATATTTAATTTTTAAGTAAAGGATGCAAAATCTGCACCGATAGTTTCACAATGTAATTGTTTAACAGACAGAGCATAAGATTTCTGAAACTCCAAAGTACTAGTGTTCAATGACAAAATTCTGTCTCCTAGTAGCCACCACTAGGGGGAGCTCACTGCAGATAGATTCACATTGGCTTTGTATTCAGTAGCTCATAAGCTCCCCCTAGTGGTGGCTACAGGAAGCCACTATTATTTTATTATTTGAAGGGAGGGGAAATGGAGTGCTGTAGATTGAATTACACCATATATGTTCATGTATAGATGGATGGATACATAGATAGGATACATATATAATATATACAGCTCCGTCAAAAATTAAGAGACCACTCTAAAATCTTCAGTTTATCTGATTTTTCTCTTTATATGTATATTTTTGAGTAAAATATGAATTGTTATTTTATTCTATAAACTACTGACAACATGTCTCCGAATTTCCAAGCAATATATTTAGTATTTTCTGAAAATGAGAAATGGTCAAATAATAAAAAAATGCATTGCTTGAAGACCTGAAATGATGCAAAAAAAACAAGTTCATAATCATTTAGAAACATCAATACTAATGTTTAATCTCGGGAAGAGTTCAGAAATCAATATTATGTGGAATAACCATGATTTTAATCACAGTTTTCATGCATCTTGGCAGCTTTCCACCAGTCTTTCACACTGCTTCTGGTGACCTTATGCCACTCCTGGTACAATAATGTCAGCAGTTCTTCTTTGTGTGATGGCTTGTGACTATCCATCATCCTCCTGATTACATTCCAGAGGTTTTCAGTGGGGTTCAGGTCTGGAGATTGCGCTGGCCATGCCAGGGATTTGATGTGGTGGTCCTTCATCCACACCTTGATTGACCTAGCTGTGTGGCATGGCGCATTGTCCTGCTAGAGAAACCAGTCCTCAGAGTTGGGGAACATTGCCTGAGCAGAAGGAATCAACTGTTTTTCCAGGATAACCTTGTATGTAGCTTGATTCATATGTCCTTCGCAAAGAACAACCTGCCCAATTCCAGCCTTGATGAAGGCCCCTCAGATCATCACTGATCCTCCACCAAATTTCACAGTGGATGCAAGACACTGGCTTGTATGCCTCTCCAGGTCTCCGTCTAACCATTAGACGACCAGGTGTTGGGCAAAGCTGAAAATTAGACTCATCAGAGAAGATTACCTTACTCCAGTTCTCTATGGTCCAGTCCTTATGGTCTTTGGCAAACTTCAGCCTGGTTCTCCTTTATTTCTCATGGATGAAAGGCTTTTTTCTAGCTTTCCATGACTTGAGTCCTGCCTCTAGGAGTCTGTTATGAACTGTTCTTGCCGTGCACTTCACCCCAGCTGCCATTTGCCATTCCTTTTGTAGGTCACTTGATATCATCCTGTGGTTGCTGAGTGACATTTGAATACGATGACGGTCATCCTGCTCAGTGAAGAGTCGTTTTCGCCCTCTGCCAGTCTGTAGCTTTGTTGTCCCCAATTTTTGCTGCTTGACCTTGTTGTAATGGACTGCCGTCTTAGAAATTTTAAGGATGGTGGCAACATGACGCTCATTGTGTCCCTCTGCTAGTAAAGCCTGAATTGAGCCCTTCTTTTCCTCACTCATGACTTTTCAACAACTTTGGTATGGTTAAAAGTTATTTTTTCATTCCTATTACTTTTGGGATATTCCTAGCACTTGTTTTGCCATCCAGCTTGTCCTATTGCAAGAGGATTGTGAACACCACAGCAGAGTTTTTTATACTTTCCTGTGTTAAATAGGATTTGGTTCAGGTGATCACTTAATCAGAAGTACATTAAGTAGAATGACGTGTCCTCTGGGTGGAATTCAACTGACACTGGAATGGAATGGCTGTCAGACATGGAGAGAAGCTGGTTTGTATAAAACTGTGCAGTGGTCTCTTAATTTTGCCAGAGCTGTATAGAGAGAGAGAGAGAGAGAGAGAGAGAGAGAGAGAAGAGCACCTCTGGAGCACAAACTGTTGTGCTAAAAAAGTCAACAAACAGATTATAAGCAAATGCAAACTGTACAATCAAGAAAATGATGAAATGAGAAAATCCACTCATCTTCATCCATGTTCCCCCATCAAATGTTCTATATGGTGGGGACATTATATACTGCTCTGTCCTTGGCATAAATCTAGGTCTTATTTAATACATATTATAAGACGATCTCCACTCAAAGGTTCTCTCTTAAATCCTTTACTTACCGTATCTATTTTTCACATCCACAATATGTTTCCAGCAATGTCAGTGAGTGATTGTTATCTATTAAAGGAGAAGGGCACCTTCGAAACCCCTCACTAGCCACATACATCTCACACACATAGATACAGGAGCGACAGCCAGGAGAAATAGCAGGGGTGATACAGATGTGTGTGCACATGGAGGAAGACATCTGCAGTGTGGATAGATAGATAGATAGATAGATAGATAGATAGATAGATAGATAGATAGATAGATAGATAGATAGATAGATAATAGATAAATAATAGATAGATAGATAATAGATAGATAGATAATAGATAGATAGATATATAGATAGATAGATAGATAGATAGATAGATAGATAGATAACAGATAGATAATAGATAATAGACAGATAATAGATAGATAGATAATTGATAGATAATAGATAGATAGATAGATAACACTGGTCAACAGGATTTTTGGTGCCAAAGATATTTCATCGAATTTAGGGTATTTTTGGGGTGCTGATTCTGAATATGTCATCAGTTTTGCCAGATTGGCTCAAGTTTTTGAGATTTTTGGTATCTTATTTATAGCACTTGTTGGTAAATGCGACGCATCATCTCATTAATTTCTTTGGATTAGTACTTGAACTGAGCAGTTCTCAATATAGTTTTGTGTTAATTAGTGTTCTAAAAGTTTGTTCCTAGCTTGATTTTTGCACTAACTTTATGTTGTTGTCTGTTTTCCAGTGAAAAGCATGAACTCATCAAGAAGAAGTTGTCTTAACGATCCAGACTCATTCTGTTACATTTGTGGTGAATACACACTGCCAAAACATAGAAGAAACATAACAGACTTCGTAAAAAAAGTGTATTTTGCCTATTTTGGGGTTATGCTTGGGGACCAAGACAAGTTTTGGGCACCACACATAGTGTGCAAAGCATGTATCGAATTATTACGAAAATGGAGCAAAGGACAAAGAAAAAGCTTCAAATTTGGTGTTCCAATGGTGTGGAGAGAGCCAAAAAATCATCATGATGACTGTTATTTCTGTGCAGTGCAAGTGCAAGGATTCAATAAGCATAAGAAACGAAAATGGGAGTAACATGGAATCTGCAAGAAGGCCTGTCCCTCATTGTGAAGATGTGCCTGTACCTGTGTTTACCATAAATAACACTCATCATGATGATTTTTTGGCTCTCTCCACACCATTGGAACACCAAATTTGAAGCTTTTTCTTTGTCCTTTGCTCCATTTTCGTAATAATTCGATACATGCTTTGCACACTATGTGTGGTGCCCAAAACTTGTCTTGGTCCCCAAGCATAACCCCAAAATAGGCAAAATACACTTTTTTTTACGAAGTCTGTTATGTTTCTTCTATGTTTTGGCAGTGTGTATTCACCACAAATGTAACAGAATGAGTCTGGATCGTTAAGACAACTTCTTCTTGATGAGTTCATGCTTTTCACTGGAAAACAGACAACAACATAAAGTTAGTGCAAAAATCAAGCTATGAACAAACTTTTAGAACACTAATTAACACAAAACTATATTGAGAACTGCTCAGTTCAAGTACTAATCCAAGGAAATTAATGAGATGATGCGTCGCATTTACCAACAAGTGCTATAAATAAGATACCAAAAATCTCAAAAACTTGAGCCAATCTGGCAAAACTGATGACATATTCAGAATCAGCACCCCAAAAATACCCTAAATTCGATGAAATATCTTTGGCACCAAAAATGCTGTTGACCAGTGTAATAGATAGATTGATAATTGATATATAATAGATAGATAGATAATTGATAGATAATAGATAGATATATAATAGATAGATAGATAGATAATTGATAGATAATAGATAGATAGATAATAGATAGATTGATAATAGATAGATAATAAGTAGAATATAGATAATAGATAGTAAATAGAGAGATAATAGATAGATAATATATTGATAGATAATAGATAGATAAGATAGATAGATAGATAGATAGATAGATTGATAATTGATATATAATAGATAGATAGATAGATAGATAATAGATAGATAATACATAGATAGATAGTGTGGTAGATCGACTCACTCAGCTGCTCCAGGAGGTAGTCACAGGAACACTTTTTGACGTTTCAAGTGATTTATTGAAAAAATGTTTTGCGTAAACAAGTGCAAAATTAGATAAACAAACACTGCCCTTCTGGCATAACAGGAAAACAAAATAGCATACAGTACAGCATGGCTGTCACCAGGAATTTCAGGGCCCCATACTGGCAACATTTTCAGGCCACCTTGAGACTCCGCCCAGGCTCCACCCCAGCTCCGCCTCCACCCCTCGAACCTTCCACAGTCCCACCGCCCACTCTTGGAAATACTCCACTTCTGTACCACTTCCTCACCAATCACACATTAATAATTTGTGACAACCCACAAGGGTCGGACCAGTGGATGGTGCAACAAACACCAACAATGGGGATGGAAAAAGGGAGAGGAAGGCCCTAACAATAGGGATCAAGGGACGGGGCACTTCTTAACAGAGCCTATGCCTATCTCTAAGCTCCCTTAACACCCTATGTGGGTCCTTCCCCCCACCGTCGTCACGTGCCTAGTCCCTAGCTGTCACATCACTATACCCTGGCTAGTGCACTGGCCGGCAAGGACGCTAGCCTCACCACTGCAGATGGTGTAAACACAGGGGGTAGTGACAAGCATGAGACAGAAAAAGAACAAGAAAACTTAGCTTTCAAGCTTCTGCTGCAAGTGGAGCGGCCCCCAAGCGCAGGGCAGCGGGGTACTCGGTACCGGGTCTCTCAGTTCTGGGGATGTCACGGTGGCCTGACCCGGTCCGTGGTCCTGCTAAGGGGCGCCCAATTAAAGATGTAGGTGACGGTGTAGGTCACAGTAAATAACGAGGACACAGGGTTGCAGTCTCTTTACCTCTTTACTGAAGGCTTTGGCATCCGCAATCCAGAGCACTGCTAACAGGGCTGGCTGAGACCGGCTGGTCCGAAGGCACATCCAGAGTTCCCTTTGCAGGTGGAAATCAGTGCCTACCTACTAGCACCTGTGTGTTGTAGTACTTCCCTGCTGAGCACCACAGGATAGTCCTCACAACTGTCATGTATGTTTCTGTTCTTTCACTCCATCCCCCAGATGATATGGATAGGACGCACCCGTATGACAGGGTAGGCCTGGAGTTATTTTATAGGGACCCTAGAGACGCCCCTCTCCCACAATTGCCTCCGTTGTCTTCATTAGGTGTAAAAGGTGAGACAGCCAACCTAGAGTTAACTGCCCTGACGTTGGTTCAAAGTAATGCGTAGAGTCTATTACTTTCTCGGTGTTTCGGCCGCCGGCTACGCGCCTCAGAAGGATGTTGCCGATCTAGAGGCACGACTCCTTCTGGTTCTATCGCCTTTGTGCTGTGACCTCGTTTCTCACTTCTCCACAATATACTTCGCTTCGTGTCCTTTCTTAAGATGCCGCCGCAATGAGGTGCAGGCACGGCTCCGTAACGATCTGTCCTTTGCTAGGCCTCGCCCATTGGTAGTGCTCCCTAGCTCTCCCTCTTCCTTTGCATGAAGTGTAATGTGTGACTGTGATACCTGGTCAGGTGAACTCTTTTAGTGCAATCAGACGTACCATCACTCCCCTTAGCGGCAGAGCGGCGTTACTGCAATGACCAGGTCTCTGGGGCGCTGCACTCCCCCCCCCCCCCCCCCCCCGCGTTAAATCCAGTACTCCCAGACTGGGAAAGAAGAACAACAATACATGTCAGCAAAAGACATACAAAATTTTGAAATGCTGTAAACAAGTAAATTTTAACAGTGCTTCCCTTTATGGGAGGTGAGGACACTTGAACGTTACAAATAGAAACATATTTACATGGTGCTTAAGATTTTAAATAACACTTATTAAATAACTGACTATAAATAACTATCATTACCCAGCTGGGCATTCTATCTACTAAGTGCAAATTCGGAACAATAATTTAACTCTTCCTTTAAGGGCATAAGGGCAGGTACCCACTAAAGGCATACTATAAAACACTATAGTACAAATTAACTTTTCTTTACCTTCCTAAGTACAGATTCACCAACCATCTTCTTATGGCTTTCCGGAGGACTCACTAACCCCTATGGGTTCACGTTATTGAAACTCAGTTTTCAACTTTCCCTGGTCCTCAATTTTCAAAGAACATCATTAAACGTTTCTTATTACTATCTAACCAACTACATACTATTCCTATGTAAACATTATTACTATTTAACTCTCTTAAGGCAACATTATATTTTGGCTAAGTGCAACAACGAACATTCCCTTTAAGAGGGACATCTCAAGTCTCTTTGAGGTAGTGCAAACTATCAATTTGCAAGTCTGCGGTAAACAAGAACTTCTGCGCTGTATCCAGGAACAGTCTCTTCAAAAAGCTCTTCTTTCTTTTGTAAAACCAGTAGGGGGCACCTTTAAGAAGGTGCCAACTATATACAGCAACAGTTTGTGAATCATTCACCGTCCATGATTCGGCAGTCTTTGATAAACCTGGAAAACTTGTGCAAAAACATAAAACGATAGGGATCCCGGGTCAACAAAGGGATCCCTTTAAGCACTAACCCTGGTCGGGTTTAAAGCAGCAAAACAGCAGGAAAACAAACAGTTAACTATTTACATACTCGTGGCTCTGAGGTTTATTCTCATGGTAGGTTGCAAGGCATCATTCGGTAGCGAACACTTCCTGGCTTGGGAAGATCCGTGTTCGACTTCTCACCCGATGCGGTATCAATGTCGCTAATCGGTTTTTCAGGTATAATCTGGGTTCGAATGTCAGTTTTGGTAGTAAGTTCAGTAGTAGAGATAATGCACACTGTAGTAGTAGTGCTGGGACTCATCGGTTCAGAGGTAGTCTTAGTCAGGGCAGCAGGTGGCGCTGCGACGGGGCCTATCAATAGTTTCTCAGTCACCGGAGCAGGGTCAGCATTCTTACCTGCCGCAGCGGTGTCCTCGATGTCGGCGGCTCTGCTGGCGGTGGCGTCCGCGACGGTGTTGGCAGCGGCTCCTGTAGCGATGTAGGGAGCGGTGGCGGTGTTGAGGAATCCTCCACAGATGTCATCCGGTATGCGGTCCTGGTGGTTACCCGCATCTGCAGGAGCTGGTCAATCAACTCCTCCATTCCGGCCTGCAGGAAATCAGTAACAGCGGTGGAGGCCTGGTTACGGTGCCCTTCCGGGTAGCTGGGGGAGTCCTCTGCTCCGACCCCACGCTCTGGTCCTGGGCAGCTCGCCATGGCATCCTCCACGTAGTTCGCCTCTTCCTGGTCCTTTTTCCCGCTCTCTCCTCCGTGGGCGGTTTCGCTTTCTTTGTCGCCGCCCTCCATTGAGAATCAGGAGGCGGATCTCGGCTGCTGATGGACACGTCCTCAAGGTACAGAAATACTTAGACTGGGCGGCCATTGTCTTTCGCGCTCTTCAGTTCGTTCACGCCCACAAATCCACGCCCTTCTTCTTCTCCTGCGCCCCTTGTGGCACTGTAATGGCGGCGGTTTTGGTGGGAATTTTTGGCAGCAAATAGCAATACACAGTCTTTGCAATAAATCACGGTTCAAACACAATTCAGTCACAGTTCAAAGGCACACATGACCTGATTCCTCAGGCTTAAGTAGATCCTGTTTGTGACACCAAGTTTGGAGCGGCCCCCAAGCGCAGGGCAGCGGGGTACTCGATACCGGGTCTCTCAGTTCTGGGGATGTCACGGGGGCCTGACCCGGTCCATGGCCCTGCTAAGGGGCGCCCAATTAAAGATGTAGGTGACGGTGTAGGTCGCAGTAAATAACGAGGACACAGGGTTGCAGTATCTTTACCTCTTTACTGAAGGCTTCGACAGGGCTGGCTGAGACCGGCCGGTCCGAAGTCACATCCAGAGTTCCCTTTGCAGGTGGAAATCAGTAGCCTACCTACTAGCGCCTGGGTGTTGTAGTACTTCCCTGCTGAGCACCACAGGATAGTCCTCACAACTGTCGTGTATGTTTCTGTTCTCTCTCTCCGTCCCCCAGATGATATGGATAGGACGCACCCGTATGACGGGGTAGGCCTGGAGCTATTTTATAGGGACCCTAGAGACGCCCCTCTCCCACAATTGCCTCCGTTGTCTTCATTAGGTGTAAAGGTGAGACAGCCAACCTAGAGTTAACTGCCCTGCCATAGTTCAAAGTAATGCGTAGAGTCTATTACTTCCTCGGCGTTCCGGCCGCCGGCTACGCGCCTCAGAAGGATGTTGCCGATCTCGAGGCACAACTCCTTCTGGTTCTATCGCCTTTGTGCTGTGATCTCGTTTCTCACTTCTCCACAATATACTTCGCTTCGTGTCCTTTCTTAAGATGCTGCCGCAATGAGGTGCAGGCGCGGCTCCGTAACGATCTGTCCTTTACTAGGCCTCTGCCAGGATCCCACCCCTGACAGGGACCCCCCTGGATCTTCCCAAGCAACGCTCTCCTCTCACTAGATGTTACCTGGGCAAAACACAGTCAGCTTCTCCCTAACTTCCTATCCAACCCCCAGTTTTACCAGAGCGTGAGGAGTGGCCTAATACATAGAACCTTTTGCTCCCCCTGGTGGCCAGAGTGTGAAGTGTAATGTGTGACTGTGATACCTGGTCAGGTGAACTCGTTTAGTGCAATCAGACATACCATCACTCCCCTTAGCGGCAGAGCGACGTTACTGCAACGACCAGGTCTCTGGGGCGCTGCACAAGCTCCACGCAGCAGAGGATACGGAACCAGGACCCCAAGCAGATGATACCCAGCTGTCACCAGAGAAAAACTCTATCATCGATAGCTGATGTGCCAGGTGACTATTTAAAAAATGGTGTGAGTGGTCACCACCCACATCAGCTGACCAGCAAATACAGCAGCTGCCAGGTAAGGAAACTGACATTAACTCTTGCTGGCCCAAAAGGAAAAACCACGTTTAAATTAAAGCAGAACAAGAGCTGTCACGACTTCCACAAAATGAGTTGTGACACATCTCTCATCGAACATTAGATAACAAACATGCTCTCGCCTATTAAACATTTCTTAAAATATCCAATACTCTTTTTAGGTAAATTTTTATTTATTTTTCTTTAACCCCTTCATGACCCAGCCTATTGTGACCTTAATGACCTGGCCAGGCCATTTTTTGCAATTCTGACCAGTGATCCTTTTTGAAGTAATAACTCAGGAACGCTTCAATGGATCCAAGCGATTCTGAGATCGTTTTTTCGTGACTAGTGTTGAGCATTCCGATACCGCAAGTATCGGGTATCGGCCGATACTTGCGGTATCGGAATTCCGATACCGGGATTCCGATACTTGCCGCGTATCGGATACCGGAATCGGAAGTTCTAAGATTCAAAAAGCAGAAATTCAGCCAATGAGATTGATTCCAAGTGTGGGCACATCCTGTTTAGCATGGAGGGCATGAAACTACTGGCAAGGCTGTGATTGGCTGGTGTAATGATGTCATGATGCAGTTTAAAAGTCGCTGGCGCCATTTTGCGATCACTCTGCTGTGAATTCAGTTAGTGACAGGACGCTGTTTGCTGACTGAGGGACAGTTTAGAGATAGCGATTTGCTTCTTTGTGCTTTCCAAAGGCTAATTTAGCAACCGCTGTGTTCACCTACTATTCACCTTGCTTTTGCCTTGTAGCGCTGTTTTCACAGCGATCTGCAGGGTCTGTGTGTGTGTGTGTGTGAGTGCAGCCCAGTCTCCAGTCTGAGTGCAGCCACATAGGCCATCCATAGTTGGTTGTATTCAGTTCAGGGAGGGTGGTTCATTGCCTCATACTGTTCCTTTTTTTTTTTTTTTCCCAAGTAGTGTAGTCTGCTGCTAATTTATTCAAAAAAATCCTATTAGTGTCTTTCCACCCGTCTCCAGCTAATTTGTGGAAAAACACTACATAGGATAAAGTAGAGGAGGGTTTTTGGGCCTTGCAGCGCCGTTTACGGCTGTCTGCACGGTCTCCGTGTGACTGCAGCTCGCCCTGTAATCTGTGAGCAGCTGTAGCCTGGTTGTCTCCAGCTCAGGGTTTTTCACTGCGTCATACCGCCAAATCAATTTTCTTTTTTTTCAAAGTAGTGTAGTCTGCTGCTAATTAATTTAAAAAAATCCTATTAGTGTCTTTCCACCCGTCTCCAGCTAATTTGTGGAAAAACACTACATAGGATAAAGTAGAGGAGGGTTTTTGGGCCTTGCAGCGCCGTTTACGGCTGTCTGCACGGTCTCCGTGTGACTGCAGCTCGCCCTGTAATCTGTGAGCAGCTATAGCCTGGTTGTCTCCAGCTCAGGGTTTTTCACTGCGTCATACCGCCAAATCAATTTTCTTTTTTTTCAAAGTAGTGTAGTCTGCTGCTAATTAATTTAAAAAAATCCTATTAGTGTCTTTCCACCCGTCTCCAGCTAATTTGTGGAAAAACACTACATAGGATAAAGTAGAGGAGGGTTTTTGGGCCTTGCAGCGCCGTTTACGGCTGTCTGCACGGTCTCCGTGTGACTGCAGCTCGCCCTGTAGTCTGTGAGCAGCCATAGCCTGGTTGTCTCCAGCTCAGGGTTGTTCACTGCATCATACCGCCAAATCAATTTTCTTTTTTTTCCAAATAGTGTAGTCTGCTGCTAATTTATTCAAAAAAATCCTATTAGTGTCTTTCCACCCGTCTCCAGCTAATTTGTGGAAAAACACTACATAGGATAAAGTAGAGGAGGGTTTTTGGGCCTTGTAGCGCCGTTTACGTCTGTCTGCACGGTCTCCGTGTGACTGCAGCTCTATCTGTTGTCAGTTCAGCCCCCAAAAAATAAATAAATAATAAAGTTCACCAAACACACCAGTTACACCACTTTACATTTCTGTAGGCCACATTAGCTCATATTAAAGTCTAGTCCACACTTTAGATAATTAGTGCTTCTTATACCTGTTAGGAGGAGTTGCTCAGGAATAAGCACACAAATCCGTTAGTACTTTTCTGCTTATCTTTATCAGTCAACCAAGATGAAGAAGGCAGTGAGTAAGGCACGGGGGCGTGGGAGCCGTCGCGGAGCAGGGAGGGGACGTGGGGATTCTGTGCCTGCTGCGGGCACCGGTGACTCATCAGCACCCACTTTCACCAGGCAACAGTCGTTCATGCGAAGCTTTGTGTCCGAGCGCCGTACACCGCTGCTGCGTGAAGAACAAATTGAAGCTGTTGTCGGATGGATGGCAGCTAATGCATCAACTTCCATTAGTGCCACATCCTCTCAGACACAGAGCACTGGAGAGCAGCCATCTGTCTCTTCACCACCTGCCAAATTGCCCAGGCAGACAGAGAGCCCAGGACAGGAGCCGTCTCTACTTCTGTTCTCTGAATCTCTTGGCTTGGAAACAGGGGGCCAGCCAAGCAGCATTGGAGAAATGGAAGAAGAGGCAGGGTGCAGTGATGCCCAACAGCTTTTTCTGTCTTCCTCTGAAGAGGCGGGTGGGCCAGTGGCTCCGGTCACCACATCGCAGGCCGCATCAGCTGATGATGACACTCAGGTGCCACTTACTGGTGCGTGCTCTGCTGCTGAGACTACCCAGGAGGAGCAGTTGGGGGCAGAGGGTAGTGTAGATGATGAGGTCCTCGACCCATCTTGGCGTGAGGGACAGGAAGGTGGTGGGAGCAGCTCTGAGGAAGAGATTCCCCGTACGGCCCAAAGAGGGAGAGGGAGGGGGAAGACTGCGGATCCTGCAGCCTCCGCTTTGGCACCCGTTAGGAGCATGTCTCTTCCAAAAGCCAAAAAGGGCGCTCCCAAGACTTGCAGTGCCTGGTCCTTTTTTGACACAGTTGCAGATGACATTTGCTATGTCAGATGCAACGTGTGTCATCAAAAAGTCAAAAGAGGGAAAAATGTCAGCAACCTCAATACCTCCAACATGTGGAAACATGTGCGCAACAGGCACCCGGCGGAGTTAGAAAAACACACTGAAGAGGTAGGCCAACCAACAGCGGCAGCTACCACCTCTTCAGCTCGTGTTGCCTCTTCCTCTACCTCACACGCAGCTGGTTCGGCGTCCTCCCAGGATCGCCGTGGAAGAACCTCTGCCCCTGTTGTCCAGAGACCCGCTGTAATTCCACCCGCAGCGCCACTTTCCCAGTCATCCACACACTCCCAGCCCAGTCTACAGCCATCGGTAGTACAGGCATGGGAGAAAAGGCGGCCTTTCTCGTCAAACCACCCACGAGCACAGGCTCTGACTGCAGGCATTGCCAAACTTCTGTCACTGGAAATGCTGTCATTCAGGCTGGTGGAGACTGACAGCTTCCGTGACTTGATGTCATTGGCAGTCCCACAGTACAATGTGCCCAGCCGCTTTTACTTCAGCAGGCAAGCCGTCCCTGCCCTGCAGAAGCATGTGGAGGGACACATAAAACACGCGCTACTGAACGCCGTCAGTAGCAAGGTCCACCTCACCACCGATGCGTGGACCAGTCAACATGGACAGGGGCGATACCTTTCCCTCACTGCCCATTGGGTTAATGTCGTTGAGCCGGGTACAGACCGTGCGAGTGGCGCAGGACGTGTCCTGCCCACTCCAAGGATTGCAGGAATCCATTCTGTACGCATTGACTCCTCCTCTTACACCAGTTCCTCAGAATCATCGCTGCAGGAGCCGTCACAGTCCACCTCCACATGGACCCGTGATGAACGTGTACCTGTTACGACCGACATGAGCACAGCCGTGGCCAAACGTCAACAGGCCGTCTTGAAATTAATTTTCTTGGGGAATCGTAGCCACACAGCGCAGGAGCTCTGGAATGCCATCAAGCAGGAGAGCGATGTGTGGTTTGTGCCAGCGAATCTCCAGCCAGGCATGGTAGTGTGTGATAATGGCCGAAATCTGGTGGCAGCTCTGGGCCTCGGCAACCTCACTCACATCCCATGTCTGGCACATGTGCTCAATTTGGTCGTGCAGAGCTTTTTGAGGGACTATCCGGATCTTGATGCACTGCTGCACAAGGTCCGTCTAGAGTGTGCTCACTTGCGGCGTTCCAGCACGGCAAAAGCGCGCATTGCGGCTCTGCAGCGCCGACACCGCCTGCCGGAACATCGCATCATATGTGACCTACCTACCAGGTGGAATTCCACGTTACATATGTTGGAGCGGTTGTGTGAGCAGCAGCAAGCTGTAATGGAGTACCAGCTGCTTCAGGCGCAAAGAAGTCGCAGTCAGCGCCGTACAGACTTCACAACCACAGAGTGGGCCACTATGAATGACGTCTGCCAGGTTTTGCGTCCCTTTGATTATTCCACGCGGATGGCGAGTGCAGATGATGCACTAGTCAGCATGACTGTCCCCCTTATCTGCCTGCTTGAAAAATCACTGCAAGCGCTAAGGGATGATGTTGTGGAAGAGGTGGAGGATGAGGATTCACCATTTCCATCATCTTCTGGACAGTCAGCGCCACGTGGTTCCTCACAAACGCGTAGGCAGGGGACCGTTTGTGAGGAGGATGAGGAGGAGTCAATGGAGGAGGAAGACATCCGTCCAGAGGAGGGAGTTACACAATTGTCCAGTACTCAGTGTGTACAGCGAGGGTGGGGTGATGACGAGCGGGCAGAGATCACGCCTCCAGCAGGGGACAGCGTTTCTTGGGCAGTTGGCAGTCTGCAGCACATGGTGGATTACATGCTGCAGTGCCTGAGAAACGACCGCCGCATCGCCCACATTCTCAACATGTCTGATTATTGGGTGTTCACCCTCCTCGATCCTCGCTACCGGGACAACGTAGAAAGCCTCATCACACCGTTGAACCGGGAGCGAAAAATGCGGGAGTACCAAGACACACTGGTCAATTCCATCATCTTCTCCATTCCAACTGAGAGAAGTGCTGCTAGTGCATTCCAAAGCAGCTCAGTGCGTCCAGGCCGTGGTGGAGGCTCTGCACAAAGAGGGAGCAGAAGCAGTGCCTCTGCCCAAGGCAAGACCAGTATGGCCGAACTGTGGCACAGTTTTCTGTGCCCGCCACAAAAGTCTACACCATCACAGACGGCTCCAGTCAGCAGGAGGCAACGGTTCCGTCAGATGGTGACAGACTACATGTCTTGCCCTCTTGCTGTACTCCCAGACGGCTCTTCCCCTTTCAAGTTTTGGGTCTCAAAGCTGGATACATGGCCAGAGCTAAGCCAGTATGCATTGGAGGTGCTGTCTTGCCCTGCGGCCAGTGTATTATCGGAACGTGTCTTTAGTGCTGCAGGTGGTGTACTAACTGACCGTCGCATGCGACTATCCTCCGATAACGTTGACCGGCTTACTTTCCTGAAAATGAACAAGGCCTGGATCTCGCCGGAATTTGCCACTCCTCCTCCTGATTGAATAATTAGGTCACTGTATACGTTATCCAGGTCTCCTGTTGTGTTCATCTTTCTACCACCTGAACTTAAATTCCTGGGCTCCAACACCGCCAGTTGAGGCTCAGACGTGCCGTCTGCACAGTCAAAACATACGACCCAGTGTTATTGGGTTTCAGTAACGTCAGCTGATCCCCAGCTGTGTAGCCGGCAATGTGTCATGCGACCGCCACGCTGACACAACAACTGAAATGTAAGGGAATCTGTCCCCCCCCCCAAGGCGTTTGTTACTGAAAGAGCCACCTTGTGCAGCAGTAATGCTGCCCAAGGAAAAGGTAGCTATTTTTGTTTAGCTCCTTGCACACGCAGAACTTAACACTTATAAAATGTGTCCACTGATACCGTAAAACCGTCCCGGAGGTGGGACTTTCCTTCGTAATGTGACGCAGCCCAGCCGTCATTCCTACCCCCCCGGCGCCGCGCACCGGCTCCTCAGCGTTGTTTTATTCCGTCCAGGAGCCTGCGCTGTTATGTTATCCCGTGGCCAGGCACACTTAGCGCTGCCCGTCTTCTGGCATCATTTGGTGTCTGGATGGCTGCGCCTGTGCGGCCGCGCTGGCAGAGAGCCCGCCTCGCAGTGTCTTCTGATTTAATCCCACTGGGGGCCTGGGATCCATGGACATGCGCAGTGCATATCTGAACCTCCACCTCTCACTCATTTCCCTATGGCTTCTTCAGACTGTTCGGTGTCAGCTGGTCCCTAACAGCATGCCACGGCCGTGACACCGCACAGTCTGAAGAAGCCATAGGGAGATGAGTGAGAGGTGGAGGTTCAGATATGCACTGCGCATGTCCATGGATCCCAGGCCCCCAGTGGGATTAAATCAGAAGACACTGCGAGGCGGGCTCTCTGCCAGCGCGGCCGCACAGGCGCAGCCATCCAGACACCAAATGATGCCAGAAGACGGGCAGCGCTAAGTGTGCCTGGCCACGGGATAACATAACAGCGCAGGCTCCTGGACGGAATAAAACAACGCTGAGGAGCCGGTGCGCGGCGCCGGGGGGGTAGGAATGACGGCTGGGCTGCGTCACATTACGAAGGAAAGTCCCACCTCCGGGACGGTTTTACGGTTGCAGGGGACACATTTTATAAGTGTTTAGTTCTGTGTTTGCAAGGAGCATGATGAAAAGAGCCACCTTTTCCTTTTGCATCTTTTGTGCTGCACAAGCTGGCTCTTTCAGCTACAAACGCCTTGGGGGGGGGTTAAAGGTTCCCTTTCGACTTTCTCAGGCTTCGGCCTACATTGTGTTCCTCTGCTTTTCCACCTGTCCCTGGGCTCCAACACCGCTAGTTGTTGCCTGGTAGTGCTGTACGCACAGTCCCAACAGTCGCTCCTCTGTTATTGGGGTTCAGTAACGTCAGCTGTTCCCCTGCTGTGTGTGTGGCAATCCCTCCTACCTCCTCCAACCTCCTCCTCCTCCACCTGTCCCTGGGCTCCAACACCGCCAGTTGCCGTCCAGAAGTGCTGTACGCACAGTCCCAACAGTCGCTCCTCTGTTATTGGGGTTCAGTAACGTCAGCTGTTCCCCTGCTGTGTGTGTGGCAATCCCTCCTACCTCCTCCAACCTCCTCCTCCTCCACCTGTCCCTGGGCTCCAACACCGCCAGTTGCCGTCCAGAAGTGCTGTACGCACAGTCAACAGTCGCTCCTCTGTTATTGGGGTTCAGTAACGTCAGCTGTTCCCCTGCTGTGTGTGTGGCAATCCCTCCTACCTCCTCCAACCTCCTCCTCCTCCACCTGTCCCTGGGCTCCAACACCGCCAGTTGCCGTCCAGAAGTGCTGTACGCACAGTCAACAGTCCCTCCTCTGTTATTGGGGTTCAGTAACGTCAGCTGTTCCCCTGCTGTGTGTGTGGCAATCCCTCCTACCTCCTCCAACCTCCTCCAACCTCCTCCTCCTCCACCTGTCCCTGGGCTCCAACACCGCCAGTTGCCGTCCAGAAGTGCTGTACGCACAGTCAACAGTCGCTCCTCTGTTATTGGGGTTCAGTAACGTCAGCTGTTCCCCTGCTGTGTGTGTGGCAATCCCTCCTACCTCCTCCAACCTCCTCCTCCTCCACCTGTCCCTGGGCTCCAACACCGCCAGTTGCCGTCCAGAAGTGCTGTACGCACAGTCAACAGTCCCTCCTCTGTTATTGGGGTTCAGTAACGTCAGCTGTTCCCCTGCTGTGTGTGTGGCAATCCCTCCTACCTCCTCCTACCTCCTCCTCCTCCACCTGTCCCTGGGCTCCAACACCGCCAGTTGCCGTCCAGAAGTGCTGTACGCACAGTCAACAGTCCCTCCTCTGTTATTGGGGTTCAGTAACGTCAGCTGTTCCCCTGCTGTGTGTGTGGCAATCCCTCCTACCTCCTCCAACCTCCTCCTCCTCCACCTGTCCCTGGGCTCCAACACCGCCAGTTGCCGTCCAGAAGTGCTGTACGCACAGTCAACAGTCGCTCCTCTGTTATTGGGGTTCAGTAACGTCAGCTGTTCCCCTGCTGTGTGTGTGGCAATCCCTCCTACCTCCTCCAACCTCCTCCTCCTCCACCTGTCCCTGGGCTCCAACACCGCCAGTTGCCGTCCAGAAGTGCTGTACGCACAGTCAACAGTCCCTCCTCTGTTATTGGGGTTCAGTAACGTCAGCTGTTCCCCTGCTGTGTGTGTGGCAATCCCTCCTACCTCCTCCAACCTCCTCCAACCTCCTCCTCCTCCACCTGTCCCTGGGCTCCAACACCGCTAGTTGCCGTCCAGAAGTGCTGTACGCACAGAGCCAAACACCTCGCCAATGTGTTAGTGGGGTTCAGCACCGCCAGCTGTTCCCCTGCTGTGTATACGGCAACGTGTACTGCGACCGCCACGCAGACACAACAAGTTAAATGTAAGGGAACCTGACCCCCCCCCCCCCCAGGCGTTTGTTACTGAAGGAGCCACCTTGTGCAGCAGTAATAATGCAAAGGGAAAAAGTGCCTCTTTTCGTGATGCTCCTTGCACATGCTGAACCTAACACTTATGAAATGTGTCCCCACACAGCGTTAAACCGTCCGGTAGGTGGAACTTTCCTTTGTCGTGTGACGCAGCACAGCCATCATTTTTACCCCCTTGGCGCCGTGCGCCCCCTCCTCAGCGTTGTTTGAATCTGTCCCGGAGCCTGCGCTGTTAGGTTAGCCCTTGGCCATGCACACATGTTGCGCTGCCCGTCTTCTGACCTCATTTGGTGTCAGGCTGGCTGCGCCTGTGCGGGTGCGCTGGCCGAGATCCCGCCTCGCAGTGTCGTCTAATGTAATCCCACCGCGGGCCTGTGATCCGTGCCCGTGCGCAGTGCATATCCTCTCCTCTCACTCCCCTCCCTACGGCTTCTTCAGACTGTGCGATGTCAGCTGGTCCCTAATAGCATGCCACGGCCGTGACACCGCACAGTCTGAAAAAGCCGTAGGGAGGGGAGTGAGAGGAGAGGATATGCACTGCGCACGGGCACGGATCACAGGCCCGCGGTGGGATTACATTAGACGACACTGCGAGGCGGGATCTCGGCCAGCGCACCCGCACAGGCGCAGCCAGCCTGACACCAAATGAGGTCAGAAGACGGGCAGCGCAACATGTGTGCATGGCCAAGGGCTAACCTAACAGCGCAGGCTCCGGGACAGATTCAAACAACGCTGAGGAGGGGGCGCACGGCGCCAAGGGGGTAAAAATGATGGCTGTGCTGCGTCACACGACAAAGGAAAGTTCCACCTACCGGACGGTTTAACGCTGTGAGGAGACACATTTCATAAATGTTTGGTTCCGCATGTACAAGGACCATAATTAAAAGAGCTAAGTTTACCTTTTCCAGCATTAGTGCTGTACACAATGGCTCTTTCAGCTACAAACGCCTGGGGGGGGGGGGGGTTAAAGGTTTCCTTTCAACTTGCTCGAGTGCAGGCTTCGGCCTACACTCCGCTCCCCCTGCTCCTCCTGCTGACCCTGGGCTCTAACACCGCCAGTTTTTGCCCAGATGTGCTAGCTGCACAGAGAAAAACACCAGCCAATGTGTCAGTGGGGTTCAGCACCGCCAGCTGTTCCCCTGCTGTGTAGCCGGCAACGTGTCCTGTGACCGCCACGCAGACACAAGAACTGAAATTGAAGGGAACCTGTCCCCCCTCCCCCAGGTGTTTCTATGTTTTACAGCTACCTTGAACAGCAGTAATGCTGCATGTGTTCAAGGTGGCTCAGAAACTTATTCTCCTTGCCCATGTTGAAGTGAACACGTCTAAAATGTGTCCTCTGTGACCATTAAAACGTCCCTCAGGTGTGATTTGACTTTGTATTGACACACGCAACAAGCTCCTTGGTAACGCTGCCCGTCTTCTGGCATCATTGTTTGGCTGGCTGCGCCTCTGCGGCCGCCCTGACCCACACAACGCCCCTCGTTGTCTTATTTATTGGGACTGCGAGGGTGTGATTGATGGGCAGGATCAGTGCATCAGTTCGCCTGTCCCTCCTCTCCTTCCGCCTTCTTCGGACTGTGCGGCTTCATGGCCGTGGCATGCGATAAGGGATCAGATGACGCCGCACAGTCTGAAGCGGGTGTAAGGACCCGAGTGTGAGAGGCCAACATATGTGCTGCGCCAGGCCCTGAATCCCAGCCCCGCAGTGTTTTAACAATGTTAAGACACTGCGGGGCTGGGATTCATGGTCATCGCGAACCGCACCGGCCGACATTACATGATGCCAGAAGATGGGCAGCGCTAACGGCGCTAGGCCAGGGGATAACACGACAGCGCAGACTCCTGTACAGCAAATAACAACGCTCGGGAGGCTGCACCCAGCACCAAGGTGGGATTCTTGACACCTGTGCTGCGTCTCATTACAAAGGGAACTCGCGCCTCCAACACAGTTTGACTGTATAAAGGGCTAAATGTTATACGTGTTCCATTCAGCGTGTGCAAGGAGCCAAATTAAAAGAGCAACCTTTGACTTGTGCACCACTACTGCTGCATAAGCTGTGGCTCTTCTACTTTCTAACCCCTGAGGGGGGGTTAAAGGTGACCTTTGAAATCGGTTCAAGTAGGCTTCGGCCTACACTCTGCTCCACCTGCAGAGCCCGGGCTCCAACAACGCTAGTTGCTGTCCGGAAGTGCTGGCTGCACAGAGCCAAACACCTCGCCAATGTGTCAGTGGGGTCCAGCACCGCCAGCTGTTCCCCTGCTGTGTAGCCGGCAACGTGTCCTGCAAAAGCCACGCAGACACAACAGACCCAAAGCTGCCGCCAGTGCAGGCTTCGGCCTACACTCCCCTCCCCCTGCTCCTCCTCCTCCTGCTCCTCCTCCTGCTGTCCCTGGGCTCTAACACACCGCCAGTTGGGGCCCAGATGTGCTAGCTGCACAGAGAAAAACACCAGCCAATGTGTCAGTGGGGTCCAGCACCGCCAGCTGTTCCCCTGCTGTGCAGCCGGCAACGTGTCCTGCAAAAGCCACGCAGACACAAGAACTGAAATTGAAGGGAACCTGTCCCCCCTCCCCCAGGCGTTTGTACGTTTTAAAGGCCACCTTGTACAGCGGTAATGCTGCATGTGTGCAAGGTGGCTCATAAACGTATTCTCCTCGCACATGTGGAACTGAAAACACGTCTGCAATGTGTCCTCTGTGTGACCATTTAACCGTCCCGGTGGTGTGACTTTCCTTTGTAATGACACGCTGCAACCCCCTTGGTAGCGCTGCCCGTCTTCTGGCATCATTGTTTGGCTGCCTGCGCCTCTGCGGCCGCCCTGACCCACACAACGCCCCTCGTTGTCTTATTTATTGGGACTGCGAGGGTGTGATTGATGGGCAGGATCAGTGCATCAGTTCGCCTGTCCCTCCTCTCCTTCCGCCTTCTTCGGACTGTGCGGCTTCATGGCCGTGGCATGCGATAAGGGATCAGATGACGCCGCACAGTCTGAAGCGGGTGTAAGGACCCGAGTGTGAGAGGCGAACATATGTGCTGCGCCAGGCCCTGAATCCCAGCCCCGCAGTGTTTTAACAATGTTAAGACACTGCGGGGCTGGGATTCATGGTCATCGCGAACCGCACCGGCCGACATTACATGATGCCAGAAGATGGGCAGCGCTAACGGCGCTAGGCCAGGGGATAACACGACAGCGCAGACTCCTGTACAGCAAATAACAACGCTCGGGAGGCTGCACCCAGCACCAAGGTGGGATTCTTGACACCTGTGCTGCGTCTCATTACAAAGGGAACTCTCGCCTCCATTACACAGTTTGACTGTATAAAGGGCTAAATGTTATACGTGTTCCATTCAGCGTGTGCAAGGAGAAAAATTACAAGAGCAACCTTTGACTTGCGCAGCACTGCTGCTGCATAAGCTGTGGCTCTTCTACTTTGTAACCCCTGAGGGGGGGTTAAAGGTGACTTTTGAAATCGGTTCAATTAGGCTTCGGCCTACACTCTGCTCCACCTGCAGAGCCCGGGCTCCAACAACGCTAGTTGCTGTCCGGAAGTGCTGGCTGCACAGAGCCAAACACCTCGCCAATGTGTCAGTGGGGTCCAGCACCGCCAGCTGTTCCCCTGCTGTGTAGCCGGCAACGTGTCCTGCAAAAGCCACGCAGACACAACACACCCAAAGCTGCCGCCTGTGCAGGCTTCGGCCTACACTCCCCTCCCCCTGCTCCTCCTCCTCCTGCTCCTCCTCCTGCTGTCCCTGGGCTCTAACACACCGCCAGTTTTTGCCCAGATGTGCTAGCTGCACAGAGAAAAACACCAGCCAATGTGTCAGTGGGGTCCAGCACCGCCAGCTGTTCCCCTGCTGTGCAGCCGGCAACGTGTCCTGCAAAAGCCACGCAGACACAAGAACTGAAATTGAAGGGAACCTGTCCCCCCTCCCCCAGGCGTTTTTACGTTATCCAGCCACCTTGTACAGCGGTAATGCTGCATGTGTGCAAGGTGGCTCATAAACGTATTCTCCTCGCACATGTGGAACTGAAAACACGTCTGCAATGTGTCCTCTGTGTGACCATTTAACCGTCCCGGTGGTGTGACTTTCCTTTGTAATGACACGCTGCAACCCCCTTGGTAGCGCTGCCCGTCTTCTGGCATCATTGTTTGGCTGCCTGCGCCTCTGCGGCCGCCCTGACCCACACAACGCCCCTCGTTGTCTTATTTATTGGGACTGCGAGGGTGTGATTGATGGGCAGGATCAGTGCATCAGTTCGCCTGTCCCTCCTCTCCTTCCGCCTTCTTCGGACTGTGCGGCTTCATGGCCGTGGCATGCGATAAGGGATCAGATGACGCCGCACAGTCTGAAGCGGGTGTAAGGACCCGAGTGTGAGAGGCGAACATATGTGCTGCGCCAGGCCCTGAATCCCAGCCCCGCAGTGTTTTAACAATGTTAAGACACTGCGGGGCTGGGATTCATGGTCATCGCGAACCGCACCGGCCGACATTACATGATGCCAGAAGATGGGCAGCGCTAACGGCGCTAGGCCAGGGGATAACACGACAGCGCAGACTCCTGTACAGCAAATAACAACGCTCGGGAGGCTGCACCCAGCACCAAGGTGGGATTCTTGACACCTGTGCTGCGTCTCATTACAAAGGGAACTCTCGCCTCCATTACACAGTTTGACTGTATAAAGGGCTAAATGTTATACGTGTTCCATTCAGCGTGTGCAAGGAGAAAAATTACAAGAGCAACCTTTGACTTGCGCAGCACTGCTGCTGCATAAGCTGTGGCTCTTCTACTTTGTAACCCCTGAGGGGGGGTTAAAGGTGACTTTTGAAATCGGTTCAATTAGGCTTCGGCCTACACTCTGCTCCACCTGCAGAGCCCGGGCTCCAACAACGCTAGTTGCTGTCCGGAAGTGCTGGCTGCACAGAGCCAAACACCTCGCCAATGTGTCAGTGGGGTCCAGCACCGCCAGCTGTTCCCCTGCTGTGTAGCCGGCAACGTGTCCTGCAAAAGCCACGCAGACACAACACACCCAAAGCTGCCGCCTGTGCAGGCTTCGGCCTACACTCCCCTCCCCCTGCTCCTCCTCCTCCTGCTCCTCCTCCTGCTGTCCCTGGGCTCTAACACACCGCCAGTTTTTGCCCAGATGTGCTAGCTGCACAGAGAAAAACACCAGCCAATGTGTCAGTGGGGTCCAGCACCGCCAGCTGTTCCCCTGCTGTGCAGCCGGCAACGTGTCCTGCAAAAGCCACGCAGACACAAGAACTGAAATTGAAGGGAACCTGTCCCCCCTCCCCCAGGCGTTTTTACGTTATCCAGCCACCTTGTACAGCGGTAATGCTGCATGTGTGCAAGGTGGCTCAGAAACGTATTCTCCTCGCACATGTGGAACTGAAAACACGTCTGAAATGTGTCCTCTGTGTGACTGACCATTTAACCGTCCCGGTGGTGTGACTTTCCTTTGTAATGACACGCTGCAACCCCCTTGGTAGCGCTGCCCGTCTTCTGGCATCATTGTTTGGCTGGCTGCGCCTCTGCGGCCGCCCTGACCCACACAACGCCCCTCGGTGTCTTATTTATTGGGACTGCGAGGGTGTGATTCATGGGCAGGATCAGTGCATCAGTTCGCCTGTCCCTCCTCTCCTTCCGCCTTCTTCGGACTGTGCGGCTTCATGGCCGTGGCATGCGATAAGGGATCAGATGACGCCGCACAGTCTGAAGCGGGTGTAAGGACCCGAGTGTGAGAGGCCAACATATGTGCTGCGCCAGGCCCTGAATCCCAGCCCCGCAGTGTTTTAACAATGTTAAGACACTGTGGGGCTGGGATTCATGGTCATCGCGAACCGCACCGGCCGACATTACATGATGCCAGAAGATGGGCAGCGCTAACGGCGCTAGGCCAGGGGATAACACGACAGCGCAGACTCCTGTACAGCAAATAACAACACTCGGGAGGCTGCACCCAGCACCAAGGTGGGATTCTTGACACCTGTGCTGCGTCTCATTACAAAGGGAACTCGCGCCTCCAACACAGTTTGACTGTATAAAGGGCTAAATGTTATACGTGTTTCATTCAGCGTGTGCAAGGAGAAAAATTAAAAGAGCAACCTTTGACTTGTGCAGCACTACTGCTGCATAAGCTGTGGCTCTTCTACTTTCTAACCCCTGAGGGGGGGTTAAAGGTGACCTTTGAAATCGGTTCAAGTAGGCTTCGGCCTACACTCTGCTCCACCTGCAGAGCCCGGGCTCCAACAACGCTAGTTGCTGTCCGGAAGTGCTGGCTGCACAGAGCCAAACACCTCACCAATGTGTCAGTGGGGTCCAGCACCGCCAGCTGTTCCCCTGCTGTGTAGCCGGCAACGTGTCCTGCAAAAGCCACGCAGACACAACACACCCAAAGCTGCCGCCTGTGCAGGCTTCGGCCTACACTCCCCTCCCCCTGCTCCTCCTCCTCCTGCTCCTCCTCCTGCTGTCCCTGGGCTCTAACACACCGCCAGTTGGGGCCCAGATGTGCTAGCTGCACAGAGAAAAACACCAGCCAATGTGTCAGTGGGGTCCAGCACCGCCAGCTGTTCCCCTGCTGTGCAGCCGGCAACGTGTCCTGCAAAAGCCACGCAGACACAAGAACTGAAATTGAAGGGAACCTGTCCCCCCTCCCCCAGGCGTTTTTACGTTATCCAGCCACCTTGTACAGCGGTAATGCTGCATGTGTGCAAGGTGGCTCATAAACGTATTCTCCTCGCACATGTGGAACTGAAAACACGTCTGCAATGTGTCCTCTGTGTGACCATTTAACCGTCCCGGTGGTGTGACTTTCCTTTGTAATGACACGCTGCAACCCCCTTGGTAGCGCTGCCCGTCTTCTGGCATCATTGTTTGGCTGCCTGCGCCTCTGCGGCCGCCCTGACCCACACAACGCCCCTCGTTGTCTTATTTATTGGGACTGCGAGGGTGTGATTGATGGGCAGGATCAGTGCATCAGTTCGCCTGTCCCTCCTCTCCTTCCGCCTTCTTCGGACTGTGCGGCTTCATGGCCGTGGCATGCGATAAGGGATCAGATGACGCCGCACAGTCTGAAGCGGGTGTAAGGACCCGAGTGTGAGAGGCGAACATATGTGCTGCGCCAGGCCCTGAATCCCAGCCCCGCAGTGTTTTAACAATGTTAAGACACTGCGGGGCTGGGATTCATGGTCATCGCGAACCGCACCGGCCGACATTACATGATGCCAGAAGATGGGCAGCGCTAACGGCGCTAGGCCAGGGGATAACACGACAGCGCAGACTCCTGTACAGCAAATAACAACGCTCGGGAGGCTGCACCCAGCACCAAGGTGGGATTCTTGACACCTGTGCTGCGTCTCATTACAAAGGGAACTCTCGCCTCCATTACACAGTTTGACTGTATAAAGGGCTAAATGTTATACGTGTTCCATTCAGCGTGTGCAAGGAGAAAAATTACAAGAGCAACCTTTGACTTGCGCAGCACTGCTGCTGCATAAGCTGTGGCTCTTCTACTTTGTAACCCCTGAGGGGGGGTTAAAGGTGACTTTTGAAATCGGTTCAATTAGGCTTCGGCCTACACTCTGCTCCACCTGCAGAGCCCGGGCTCCAACAACGCTAGTTGCTGTCCGGAAGTGCTGGCTGCACAGAGCCAAACACCTCGCCAATGTGTCAGTGGGGTCCAGCACCGCCAGCTGTTCCCCTGCTGTGTAGCCGGCAACGTGTCCTGCAAAAGCCACGCAGACACAACACACCCAAAGCTGCCGCCTGTGCAGGCTTCGGCCTACACTCCCCTCCCCCTGCTCCTCCTCCTCCTGCTCCTCCTCCTGCTGTCCCTGGGCTCTAACACACCGCCAGTTTTTGCCCAGATGTGCTAGCTGCACAGAGAAAAACACCAGCCAATGTGTCAGTGGGGTCCAGCACCGCCAGCTGTTCCCCTGCTGTGCAGCCGGCAACGTGTCCTGCAAAAGCCACGCAGACACAAGAACTGAAATTGAAGGGAACCTGTCCCCCCTCCCCCAGGCGTTTTTACGTTATCCAGCCACCTTGTACAGCGGTAATGCTGCATGTGTGCAAGGTGGCTCAGAAACGTATTCTCCTCGCACATGTGGAACTGAAAACACGTCTGAAATGTGTCCTCTGTGTGACTGACCATTTAACCGTCCCGGTGGTGTGACTTTCCTTTGTAATGACACGCTGCAACCCCCTTGGTAGCGCTGCCCGTCTTCTGGCATCATTGTTTGGCTGGCTGCGCCTCTGCGGCCGCCCTGACCCACACAACGCCCCTCGGTGTCTTATTTATTGGGACTGCGAGGGTGTGATTCATGGGCAGGATCAGTGCATCAGTTCGCCTGTCCCTCCTCTCCTTCCGCCTTCTTCGGACTGTGCGGCTTCATGGCCGTGGCATGCGATAAGGGATCAGATGACGCCGCACAGTCTGAAGCGGGTGTAAGGACCCGAGTGTGAGAGGCCAACATATGTGCTGCGCCAGGCCCTGAATCCCAGCCCCGCAGTGTTTTAACAATGTTAAGACACTGTGGGGCTGGGATTCATGGTCATCGCGAACCGCACCGGCCGACATTACATGATGCCAGAAGATGGGCAGCGCTAACGGCGCTAGGCCAGGGGATAACACGACAGCGCAGACTCCTGTACAGCAAATAACAACGCTCGGGAGGCTGCACCCAGCACCAAGGTGGGATTCTTGACACCTGTGCTGCGTCTCATTACAAAGGGAACTCGCGCCTCCAACACAGTTTGACTGTATAAAGGGCTAAATGTTATACGTGTTTCATTCAGCGTGTGCAAGGAGAAAAATTAAAAGAGCAACCTTTGACTTGTGCAGCACTACTGCTGCATAAGCTGTGGCTCTTCTACTTTCTAACCCCTGAGGGGGGGTTAAAGGTGACCTTTGAAATCGGTTCAAGTAGGCTTCGGCCTACACTCTGCTCCACCTGCAGAGCCCGGGCTCCAACAACGCTAGTTGCTGTCCGGAAGTGCTGGCTGCACAGAGCCAAACACCTCACCAATGTGTCAGTGGGGTCCAGCACCGCCAGCTGTTCCCCTGCTGTGTAGCCGGCAACGTGTCCTGCAAAAGCCACGCAGACACAACAGACCCAAAGCTGCCGCCAGTGCAGGCTTCGGCCTACACTCCCCTCCCCCTGCTCCTCCTCCTCCTGCTCCTCCTCCTGCTGACCCTGGGCTCTAACAAACCGCCAGTTGGGGCCCAGATGTGCTAGCTGCACAGAGAAAAACACCTCGCCAATGTGTCAGTGGGGTCCAGCACCGCCAGCTGTTCCCCTGCTGTGCAGCCGGCATCGTGTCCTGCAAAAGGCACGCAGACACTTGCTCTTGTACCTTCTGCTCCCCATCCTGGTTCCAGTACCGTCAGCTGGTTCCGGGCAGAGCCTTTGGCTTAGGTGCCTCCCTCTGGGTATCCGAGTTCCACCAACGTCAGGTGGTCCTTGGTAGTGCTTTCAGGCACGGGTACCTCCTGCTTAGTAACCGGGTTCCAGTAACGTCAGCTGGTCCTCGGTAGTTCCATTGGCTCTTGGACCTTCGGCTACCCATCCGGGTTCCAGCACCGTCAGCTGGTTCTCGGCAGTGTCTTTTGCTCTTGTACCTTCTGCTCCCCATCCTGGTTCCAGTACCGTCAGCTGGTTCCGGGCAGAGCCTTTGGCTTAGGTGCCTCCCTCTGGGTATCCGAGTTCCACCAACGTCAGGTGGTCCTTGGTAGTGCTTTCAGGCACGGGTACCTCCTGCTTAGTAACCGGGTTCCAGTAACGTCAGCTGGTCCTCGGTAGTTCCATTGGCTCTTGGACCTTCGGGTAGCCATCCGAGTTCCAGTTCCATCAGCTGGTTCTCGGCATTTTCTCAGCCTTCTTGTACCTTCTGCTACATTTCCAAGTTCAAGAGACTAAACACGATGACCCGGAAGAACACCCCTAAGATGACGACGACACCAGAGACGACAACCACCGTGATGACGACGACCCTGGAGACGATGACCCTGAAGACCACCCCGATGACGACGACCCCGGAGACCACCCCGATGACGACGACCCCGGAGACGACGACCCTGGAGACGACGACGACCTGGAAGACCGAGAAGCAGAAGAACAAGAGGCTGCAGAACAAAGAGCAGAAGGACATTAAGCATAACACAAAATATCAGAGCAAAAAAATATTATGTAAATTATAAGCAGAAGAAGACTAAGCAGTGTATGGGGGTGAGTCCGTTCCTCCTCGTGGTGCCCCTGGATAAAGCCTGATGCTGCAGGCCAAACTGAACGCGGACAAATGTAACTGGTTTGTGACAGGCAGAACGGAAGGTGTAATCTTCAAACTTTTATAGATAACAACTACGGGAATGCCTGTCACAAATAAGAATATGATGAAGAAGTTGAATATGATGAAGATAATAGTAAAATAAAAAGAATATGAACAATGTAACCCAAAAAATAATAGGTAGAAGATGAAGAAGAAGATGAATAAGGTGAAGAAGTTGATGTCAAAGAAGCTGATGATGAGGATAATTAAGAAGAAAGCGTGGGAGAAGTAAAAAAGAAGGTGAAGGGCGTGGAAGTAGTGAAACATCAATATCTGACATAAAAAAAAAAAAAAATAACATAGTCAAATTCTTTCTAACGCCGAACTTCATAAAAAAAAATTAAAAATCCTGCTATTCTATTACATTGGGCTAAACCTCTGTCCCTTTAATATCTCCGCCACGTCCCCCAATACATCCTACATTATTCTTAGTTGTTTTCCTTCATGTAGAATGAACCTACAAGTTTATAAAGGGTTTATTTTAATTCCGATATTTTCGTCCCATTGACTTGCATTGGGATCGGGTATCGGTATCGGATTGGATCCGATATTTTGACGGTATCGGCCGATACTTTCCGATACCGATACTTTCCGATATCGGAAAGTATCGCTCAACACTATTCGTGACATATTGGGCTTCATGTTAGTGGTAAATTATTTTCACAAGGGTAACAGGAGATATTGGACCCCAAAAGTTGTGGTCCAGTTTGTCCTGAGTATGCTGGTACCCCATATGTGAGGGTAAACCACTGTTTGGTCACATGTTGGGGCTCGGAAGGGAGGGAGAAACATTTGACTTTTTGAACGCAAGATTGGCTGGAATCAATGGTGGCGCCATGTCGTGTTTGGAGACCCCTGATGTGCCTAAACAGTGGAAACCCCTCAATTCTAACTCCAACACTAACCCCAACACACCCCTAACCCTAATTCCAACTCTAACCATGACCCTAATCACAACCCCAACCTCAATACACCCCTAACCACAACCCTAACCCCAACACGCCCCTAACCCTAATCCCAGCCCTAACCACAACCCTAACCCCAACACATCCCTAACCCTAATCCCAACCCTAACCATAACCCTAACCACAAGCCTAACCCTAACCCCAACACACCTCTTACCCTAATCTTAACCCTAATTCCAACCCTAACCCTAATTCCAACCCTAACTCTAATTTCAACCCTAACCCCATGTGCCCACATTGAGGATTTGCGTGTCGATTTTTCCTCACCTTTTCGAAAAATCCGCAGGTAAAACGCACTGCATTTTACCTGTGGATTTCCAGTGTTTTTTGTGTGGATTTCACCTGCAGATTCCTATACAGGAACAGGTGTAAAACGCTGCAGAATTCGCACAAAGAATTGACATGCTGCGGAAAATACCGAGCAGTATTTTCCGCACCATGGGCACAGCGGATTTGATTTTCCATAGGCTTACATGGTACTGTAAACGTGATGGAAAACTACTACGAATCCGCAGCGGCCAATCCGCACCATGTGCACATAGCCTAATTCTAATTCACTTTCAACAGCCAATCAGAGCAATTGTAGCCACGTGGGGGTAAAGCCACCCCCCCCTGGGCTGAAGTACCACTCCCCCTGTCCCTGCAGGTCAGGTGAAATTTGAGTTAACCCTTTCACCCGATCTGCAGGAACACGATCATTCTATTACGCAGCATATGCGTCACAGGTCGGATTGGCACCGACTTTCAAGACGCAGACGCTGTGTCACAGGTCAGGAAGGGGTTAAGGGAATGTGTCACATACATTTGTTTAATATGACCAATAATACCACATACAAGGAACAAATACCGTCACACCATGACCAAACCACATATTACCTCCACATAATAACTGAATAATATCACATACAAGTAACAAATACCGTCACACCATGACCAGACTACATATTACCACCACAGAGTGACCGGATAATGCCACATACAATGGAAAAATACCACCACACCGTGACCATACCACATAGTGAGTGAATACTAAAATATTGATTAATAATAAAAAACACAATACTAATATTACCATAAGTGACATTATACACAGAAGCCCCGTATATAGTGTTAGTGTACAGGTAATACAATGACCACCAGTGACATTATACACAGGAGCTCTGTATATAGTGTATATGTAATACAGGGATCATCAGTGACATTAAACAGGAGATCTGTACACAGTGTCCGTGTACAGGTAATACAGAGATCACCAGTAACATTATACACAGGATCTCTATATAGTGTACAGATAATAAAGGAGTCAATGTTGACATTATACACAAGAGCTCTGTATATAGTGTACAGGTAATGCAGGGATCACCAGTGACATTATACACAGGAGATCTGTACATAGTGTCAGTGTACAGGTAATACAGTGTCGCCAGTGACATTATACACAGGTGCTCTGTATAGTGTCAGTGTAGAGGTAAGACAGTGATCATCAGTGACATTATACACATAATCTCTGTATATAGTGTCAGTGCACAGGTAAGAAAGTGATCACCGGTGAAATTATACACAGGATCTCTGTATACAATGTCAGTGTACTGGTAATACAGTGATCACCAGTGACATTATACACAGGAGCTCTATATATAGTGTCAGTGTACAGGTAATACAGTGATGACCAGTGACATTATACACAGGATCTCTGTATATAGTGTTAGTGTACAGGTAATACAGTGATCACCAGTGACATTGTACACAGGAGTTCTGTATAAAGTGTAAGTGTACAGGTAATACAGTGATCACCAGTGACATTATACACAGGATCTCTGTATATAGTGTTAGTGTACAGGTAATACAGTGATCACCAGTGATGTTGTACACAGGGGCTCTGTATATAATGTTAATGTACAGGTAATACAGTGATTGCTGGTGACATTATACACAGGAGCTCTGTATATAGTGTCAGTGTACAGGTGATATAGTGATCACTGGTGACATTATATACAGGAGCTCTGTATATAGTGTACATGTAATACAAGGATCACCATGGACATTAAACACAGGAGATCTGTATATAGTGTCCATGTACAGATAATACAGTGATCACCAGTGACACTATACACAGGAGCTCTGTATATAGTGTACAGGTAATGCAGGGATCACCAGTGACATTATACACATGAGATTTGTACACAATGTCAGTGTACAGATAATACAGTGATCACCAATGACATTATACACAGGATCTCTGTATATAGTGTCAGTGTGCAGGCAATACAGTGATCACTGGCGACATTATACACAGGACCTCTGTATATATTGTCCGTGTACAGGTAATACAGTGATCACCAGTGACATTATACACAGGACCTCTGTATATTGTCCGTGTACAGGTAATACAGTGATCACCAATGACATTATACACAGGACCTCTGTATATAGTGTCAGTGTACAGGTAATACAGTGACTCACCAGAGACGTCTCTAGTTGAAGATATTCATCTTAGCTTTCCTTCATCATGCAGCGCAGACGGCCATCAATTCTACCAGCCAGGACTGGTAAAAAAAAGTTACAGTGTCGCCCTGCACAGCAACAGGACCTCTCCCCTCACTGAAAACAGTATCCTGAAAAAGAAAAAGTACATCACAGCAATAATAAAATCCATTATTAGCCCCTACAGTAATAATGTCCTACATCCTGGCACCTTCCTGTAATAACGTCCCTCATCCTGGCCCCCATGTGTCTCCATCTTGTTCCCATATATCCTCCCATCCTGGCCTCACAGGTCTACATCCTGCCCCCCCTCCCATATGTCTCTGTAGTGCTAAACCATTTTTTCTCATTATCTAGAGCAGTAATGTTATGCATTTTTCATATATTACATTTTTACATGCTTTAGTACTACAGAGTGCAACTGGTGCAACTGTATTTGTTTGTTATATATAGAGAGAGATGGCTACTCCTAGTTCGCTTCTGTACGCACCAGTTTTCTGATTTGGACATGCAAGTCAGTTTTTTGTTACCCATATGTATTCATATATTCTCCCATCCTGACCCATAGGTCTCCATCCCATATGGCTCCATCCTGCGCCCCTATATGTCTACATCCTGCTCTCCCATATGTATCAATCCTCCCTCTCATATGTTCTATCATTCTGCCCCCCCATATGTTTCCATTCTGCCCCCCATTTATGTACTCTCATCCTGGTCCTGTATGTCTCCATTTTGCCCCCCCCCCCCCCCCATACATCCTCTCATCCCGGCCCCATAGGTTTTCTTCCTGCCTTCTCCCCATATGTCTCTATCCTGCCTTCATATGTCTCCATCCAACCCCCATAAGTCTCCATCCTGCCCTCTAATATGTCTTCATCCTGGCTTCTCCCCAACTATCTCCATCCTGCCCTCATGTCTCCATCCTACCATCATATGTCTCCCGCCTGTACCCTCATATGTCTCCTTCCTTCCCCCATAAGTCTCCATCCTGCTCTGTAATATGTCTACATCCTGCCCCAATATGTCTCCATCCTGCACCCCCTATGTCTCCATCCTACCCCCTCATATATCTCCATCCTGCCCCATATGTCTCCATACTGCCCCCATGTCTCCATCCTGCCTCCTATGTTTCCATCCTGCCTCCTCATATGTCTTCATCCAGCCCCATATGTCTCCATCCTGCCCTCCATATGTCTCCATCCTGCCCCCTTATGTCTCCTTCCTGCCTCCTCTTATGTCTCCATCCTGCCCTCCATATATCTCCATCCTGCCCCCTCATGTCTCCATCCTGCACTCCACATATGTCCTCCCATCCTGATCTCCACGTCTCCATCGTGCCCCTTCATGTCTCCATCTTGATCTCTCATGTCTCCATCCTGCCCCCTCATATCTCCATACTGCCCCCCATATGTCTCTATCCTGCCCCTAATGTCTCCATACTCCCCCCCATATGTTTCCATCCTGCCCCCTCATATGTCTCCATCCTGTCTCCATCCAGCCCTCTCATATATCTCCATCCTGCCCCATATGTCTCCATCCTGCCAAATGTCTCCATCCTGCCCCCATATGTATCCATCCTGCCCCCATATGTCTCCATACTGCCCCTATATGTCTCCATCCTGCCCTCTATGTCTCCATCAGGACCGGCCCAAACATATAGGCGAACTAGGCGGCCGCCTAGGGCGCCGACCCTAAGGGGGCGCCAGAGAAAAAATAGAAAAAATTATAAAAAATCTTTTCAAAAGGTAGAAGGTGTATGGAGCGGAGCTGAATGTGTATGAGGTGTATGGAGCGGAGCCGTGTGTGTATGAGGTGTACAGAGCAGAGTCGTGTGTGTATGAGGTGTATGGAGCGGAGCTAAATGTGTACGAGGTGTATGGAGCAGAGCCGCGTGTGTACGAGGTGTATGGAGCGGAGCGCGTGTGTACGGAGCGCAGCTGCGTGTGTAGGAGTAGCTATGTGTGGCCATTATACGGTACGAAGTATCATGTGCGGCCAATATACAGTATGGAGCATCATGGGTGGTCATTATACAGTATGGAGCATCATGAGTGGCCATTATACAGTATGGAGCATCATGTGTGGTCATTATACAGTATGGAGCATCATGAGTGGTCATTATACAGTATGGAGCATCATGTGCGGCCACTATACAGTATGGAGCATCATGTGTGGCCATTATACAGTATGGAGCATCATGTGTGGCCATTATACAGTATGGAGCATGATGTGTGGCCATTATACAGTATGGAGCATGATGTGTGGCCATTATACAGTATGGAGCATCATGTGCGGCCATTATACAGTATGGAGCATCATGTGTGGCCATTATACAGTATGGAGCATCATGTGCGGCCAATATACAGTATGGAGCATCATGTGTGGCCATTATACAGTATGGAGCATCATGAGTGGCCATTATACAGTATGGAGCATCATGTGTGGTCATTATACAGTATGGAGCATCATGAGTGGTCATTATACAGTATGGAGCATCATGTGTGGCCATTATACAGTATGGAGCATCATGTGTGGCCATTATACAGTATGGAGCATCATGTGTGGCCATTATACAGTATGGAGCATCATGTGTGGCCATTATACAGTATGGAGCATCATGTGTGGTCATTATACAGTATGGAGCATCATGTGTGGCCATTATACAGTATGGAGCATCATGTGTGGTCATTATACAGTATGGAGCATCATGTGTGGCCATTATACAGTATGGAGCATCATGTGTGGCCATTATACAATATGGAGCATCATGTGTGGCCATTATACAGTATGGAGCATCATGTGTGGCCATTATACAGGATGGAGCACTGTGTGGCCATATTTTTTTGTTTATAATTATTCTTTATGAAACAGTGTGATCAGCAGTGCTAAATGGGTGTGGTTGGGACGTGGATATGGGTGTGGCTAGTTATGAATGGGTGTGGTCAGAGGCGTTGCCTAAAATTTGCCGCGGCGCGCTTGGTGCGCCGCAAACTTTGTCCCTCTTTCCCATCTTCAAAAGTTGGGAGGTATGTTAAAAGTAGTAGGGGTGCAACAAAATAGTTTCACCTAGGGCGCCGTAATCTCTCGGGCTGGCCCTGGTCTCCATCCAGCCCCCTAATATATCTCCATCCAGCCCCCTCATATATCTCCATCCAGCCCCCTCATATATCTCCATCCAGCCCCTTCATATATCTCGATCCTGCCCACTTCCCCACCCCCCATATGTCTCTTATTTTGTTAAAAAAAAAAAGTTTCTCCTTACCTGGCCATGTTCCAGAGGTATCCTCTTCCTGAACCATGTAAGGCACGGACTTGCCGGTGCATGACAGCAGAGGTGTATCTAGCCTTTCCTGCACCCGGGGCAAAGGATCAGTTTGGCGCCCCCCCCCAAAAAAACCTCCCCCATTTGAACCTTAACGCTATTGAAATGTATGAACCAAGCCAAGGTACATTCCTGAATCACACCAAAAAAGGAAAAATTCAAGAAAACACACCAAAAACAGGCAGAGATGCTTACCTGTCTAAATGGGCCTCAATACAAATGCACAAGCAGGGTGCAGCGGACCCAAATAAAATAGCAAATGCACAGGTGCTGTTTCATTAGGTATTGCACCTGTGCATTTGCTATTTTATTTGGGTCTGCTGCACCCTGCTTGTGAATTTGTATTGAGGCCCATTTAGACAGGTAAGCATCTCTGCCTGTTTTTGGTGTGTTTACATTCCTGAATCCCCATAATGTTAAAATAGATACCAATAAAAGTAAAATTAATTGAGACAGCGGTAGGTTAAGTGTTTTTTAATATCCATATTGAATCAGGAGCCCCATATAATCCTGCATAAAGGTTAATAATGGCCCCATAAGATGCTCCATAAATATATTTGCGCCATATAGTGCTGCACAAATGTTAATTATGGCCCCATCAGATGCTCCATAGAGATATTTGCACCATATAATGCTGCAGAAACGTTGATTATGGCCCCATAAGATGCTCCATAAAGATATTTGCGCCATATAGTGCTGCAGAAACGTTGATCGTTGATTATGCCCCATAAGATGCTCCATAAATATATTTGCCCCATATAGTGCTGCAGAAACGTTGATTATGCCCCATAAGATGCTCCATACAGACACTTGCCCCATTTGCTGTTGCTGCGATAAAAAAAAAAAAATCACATACCTCTCCGGCGCCCAGGCCCCCAGCACTTTCAATATTCACCTGCTCCACGTTCCAGCCGCCGCTCCATCTTCAGCACTGACGTTTAAGCAGAGGGCACGCACTAACTACGTCACCGCGCTCTCTGACCTCAGCGTCACTGCTGAAGACAGGGCGGCGCCGAAACGAGGAGCACTGTGCAGTCCCTGGTTCCCGGCGCCAGCAGCTTCTTCCTGTACTGAGCGGTCACCGTTACCGCTCATTACAGTAATGAATATGCGGCTCCACCCCTATGGGAGGTAGAGCCGCATATTCATTACTGTAATGAGCGGTACCATGTGACCACTCAGTACAGGAAGAAGCTGCAGCGTCGGGGAACCGGAGAACTGCAGGGACCGCGCCGCCAGGAGTAGGTGAGTATCTCAGTGTGGGAGCGACAGAATGCTGCCGACGAGGAGCCTCCTTGGACCGCCGCATCATCAGGCGGCCCGCTGGCGCCCCCGTCGGCTGCGCCCGGGGCACATGCCCTGGCTGCCCTCCCTGGATACGCCACTGCATGACAGTGACATCATACGCTGGCAATGTGCGTGCCATCGCCAGCTGACAGCTTCTGGTTGGCTGGTGGATCCTATTGCAGTGCAGGAGGTAGGTTCTGCATGGCAATAGATTGCAACTGAATGTGCATCTGAAGACAAACATTCAGTTACTAAGTGAATGGCCGAATGATGCCCCTGGGGCCCGATGAGGAGGGGGACCTGGAAATACCATGCTCACTGTGCTTCTATTTAATGCTGCGTAAACTCACCCGTGGTGCGGATTTACGAGCCGCAGCATGTCAATTTCTGTAGTTCTCCGCTGCATATATTGACCAATAAAATGTCATTACATGCAGTAAATTCACATGTACTAAAAAACAAGTGCGGTAATTAGAACGTGCAGTTTTAGACGTAGCGAAAATACATTGCATCCAAACCTCTACTATTCCTGATCATGGTCACGTAGCCTAAATGAGTCAGAAGGCTGCCTATTTACATTCTGGACCACACCCCGGGGTGGAGATATGGTGAACATCCTCCCCCCCATTCTTCAGCTGTCCATAGAAACCTAGCCCTTAACATGGCTGATTAACCCCTCTCAGCACTTAGTATTTGGAGCATTTTTCCAGGTTCTTATCACTGAGGCTAAGTCCTGAGTGACACATATCTCCCCTCCAGTATTTTACCAGTGACCTTCTCACAACAGATAGATGATAGATAGATAGATAGATAGATAGATAGATAGATAGATAGATAGATAGATAGATAGATAGATAGATAATGGATAGTTCCATTTCATTACAGTATAATCAGTGTTTGCTTTTCATTCTTTTGCAGTTCTTTAATAAAGATATTTTGCTGACAACATTCCATGGAAGTCTTTAGAACAAAGGGAATAGTACCTCGGGCTCGTTCTTTTTGCTGCTGCTGCTGCCTATAAAGGCTTCTCTGGTTCTACTTCATTTCCTTTAATGCAAGCTACTTAATTAACTTTAGATTAAAAAAAACACAAAGCAATGAAGCCACCGCAGTTCGTGATGGTAACAAGTTACTCAGGATAATAGAGAACCGTGCCGGAGCTGTGAGTGCGGGGGGCTGACCCCTGATGTGTTACTACTATGTGACATGTATATATTATCATATTATCATTCATACCTGATCCTACCACAATCCTTGGAATGTTATACATTGTTTCACAGAGTCAAGGGTGGCCCATAAAACCAGCACCTGCACTGATATAATGTAGCAAACAATCTTATAATTGATTTGTGGAGTGCATTCATCTAAATCCACTGACTCCACCTAAATCTACTGGCTCCATTGAATAATCACCTAAATCCACTAACTCCAGTGAGCCTTCATCTACATCCATTAACGAAACTGAGACATCATCTACATCCAGTGACTACACCAAGGTGTCACCTACATCCACTTACTACACCGAGCTGTTACTTTTATCCAACTACTACAACAAGCCGTCACCAACATCCTCTAAACTGAGCTATCAACCACATCCACTGACTACACCGAGACTCTTCTACTAACCACCACCTTCTACTACTGATTACACTAAAGCATCACCAACATCCACAGACTACTGTGAGCCATCACTTACATCCACTGACTGCTCTGAGCCTTCATCTGCAATCACTGACAAAACCTATAAAACCTGCAAGAGAAAAAATGAGCAAAAACCCTGCTGTATCTAAGTAAATAAAAAGCAAAAAGTGAATTTAACTAACACTGAGTTTTTAGTAATACTGTTTTTTTTTTATCAAAAATAGCATAAAAGCCATCCCACCACGAAAAGGTAACTCTGATTGGGACAGTCCTACACTGTCTAATATTAAAAACCTTACCATGTATCAAAGTTGACTTCAGTGTGTAAATAATGGCAGACAAAAGGACTGGGCCCAACCAGTGGACCATCAGTCTGGGGAAGCCTTATATACAGTTTCCAGCTCAGGCAAGGGAGGCCACACCCCGGCTCGCACAGAATGCAATAATACAAAGTAAAAACACAACAACTGAGCTTGACTTGAGTTAGTACACATGCAGCACATAAACGCATGTTCACATGTTGGCCATAAAACATATAAAACCTACATGAGAAAAAATGAGCAACTAAGTAAATAAAAAGCACTGACAAAACCTACCAGTAACCTAAATCCACTGACTACACTGACACGTCGCCTACATCCATTGAGTACACCGAGCCATCACCTGCATCCATTGCCTACACCGAGCGGTCCCCTACATCCACTGTCTACACCGAGTCATCACCTACATACACTGTCTACACCGAGCCATCACCTACATCCACTGTCTACACCGAGCCATCCCCTACATCCACTATCTACACCGAGCCATCCCCTACATCCACTGTCTACACCGAGCCATCACCTGCATCCATTGCCTACACCGAGGGGTCCCCTACATCCACTGTCTACACCGAGTCATCACCTACATACACTGTCTACACCAAGCCATCACCTACATCCACTGTCTACACCGAGCCATCCCCTACATCCACTATCTACACCAAGCCGTCACCTACATCCACTATCTACACCGAGTCATCACCTACATCCACTATCTACACCAAGCCGTCACCTACATACACTGTCTACACCAAGCTGTCACCTACATACACTGTCTACACAGAGCCATCACCTACATCCACTGTCTACACCGAGCCATCCCCTACATCCACTATCTACACCAAGCTGTCACCTACATACACTGTCTACACAGAGCCGTCCCCTACATCCACTGTCTACACCGAGCCATCCCCTACATCCACTATCTACACCAAGCCATTACCTACATACATTGTCTACACCGAGCCATCACCTACATCCACTGTCTACATCGAGCCGTCCCCTATATCCAGTGACTACACCGAGCCGTTCCCTACATCCACTATCTACAACGAACCATCACCTACATACACTGTCTACAATAAGCCATCCCCTACATCCACTGTCTACACCAAGCCATCCTCTACATCCACTGTCTACACCGAGCCATCACCTACATACACTGTCTACACCGAGCCATCCTCTACATCCACTATCTACACCGAACCATCACCTACATACACTGTCTACACTGAGCCATCACCTACATCCACTAGCTACACTGAGCCATCCCCTACATCCACTGTCTACACCGAGCCGTCCCCTACATCCACTATCTACACCGAACCATCACCTACATACACTGTCTACCCCGAGCCATCACCTACATCCACTGTCTGCACCAAGCCATCCTCTACATCCACTGTCTAAACTGAGCCAGCGTCTGCATCCCTGCATCCACTGCCTACACCAAGTCATCCCCTACATCCACTGTCTACACCGAGCCATCCTCTACATCCACTGTCTACACCGAGCCATCACCTACATACACTGTCTACGCCGAGCCATCACCTACATCCACTGTCTACACCGAGCTGTCCCCTACATCCACTCTCTACACCGAGCCATCCCCTACATCCACTGTCTACACCGAGCCATCCTCTACATCCACTGTCTAGACCGAGCCATCACCTACATCCACTGTCTACACCGAGCTGTCCCCTACATCAACTGTCTACACCGAGCCATCCCCTACATCCACTGTCTACACCAAGCTGTCACTTACATCCACTGTCTACACCGAGCCATCCCCTACATCCACTGTCTACACCGAGCCATCCCCTACATCCACTGTCTACACCAAGCTGTCACTTACATCCACTGTCTACACCGAGCCATCCCCTACATCCACTGTCTACACCGAGCCATCCCCTACATCCTCTATCTACACCGAGCCATCACCTACATACACTGGCTACACTGAGCAGCCCAGTACATCCACTGTCTACACTGAGCCATCACCTACATACATTGTGTACACCGAGCCGTCCCCTACATCCACTGTCTACACCAAGCCATCCCCTACATCCACTGTCTACACCGAGCCGTCCCCTACATCCATTGTCTACACCAAGCCATCACCTACATACACTGTATACACCAAGCTGTCCCCTACATACACTGACTACACTGAGATGTCACTTATATCCACTGACTACTCTGAGCCATCATCTGCAACCACTGTAAAAACCTAGCGGTAACCTAAACCCACTGAATTCACCAAGCCATCACTTACATCAACTGGCTACACCGAACCGTCACTTACAAACACTGACTAAACAAAGATGTCTCCTATACCCACTGACTACTCAGCCATCACATGCAACCACTAAGAAAACCTAGCTATTACCTAATCCACTGACTACATGGAGCCATCACCTACATACACTGAATATACCAAGTTCTAGCCTACATCTACTGATGTAACACCGCCGCCTGCATCTCTGCATGGCTTCCCATTCCCTACCATTCAGGGACACCAACGTACTCACCACCACAGGCCGAGCTGTGAGCTCTTTGTCCTCTGCTCACTGTGTGCTGTAAGCTCTGTACCCTCTTTTGGTTCTGCATGCTTCCTGGCCGCATGTTTAGGGCGCACACGCGGCAACTTCCTAATTCTTAAAGAGACAGTGTGTGCACTCCTAAGGTGTCCCCAGCCTATTGCTGAGAGGCATTTGGTACTTACGACACCTCCACCTGTTGAAATATGCCTGAGCATTATTCTTTTTCAATGTGTGTGCAGTTACTGAGTTGCCAGGTCCTGTACTGTTTCTGAGCTTGCATGAACCTGTTCCCCTGGGCCGGTATACCCAGGCCTGAACCCTGAATCTGTACCTGTATCTGATCTTTCCTGTTTCTGTCACCCTGGGGGCTGAATACCAATGCCAACCCTCAACCTGTACCGGTGTCTGTTCTTGTCTGAATCAGGACCTGTTGGTATCTAGTCTGGATCTTTCCCTAAACCTGCTCTGTCTGTACCTGTACCTATTATTAAACCTGCAGTGTGTGAAACAGTAAACAGCGCTAATGGCAGTGTCTGAACCAGTTCCTATCGCTAAACCTGTAGTGTTTAAACCTGTACCTGTCTCTATACCTGCAGTGTCTGAACCAATACCTATCCCTACTTTGTAGTAGCTGTGCAACATTAGAGATCAGTGTGAACACCTGCTACTTCATTGCAAGTATTGTGTGAAACTGGTCCTCTCTGTCCTGCATGTACCTGTCCTTGTAATTGTCCCATGTGTTATGAACTGGTGGCCTAGGAGCAGCATGAGACGTACTCTGGAGAAGGTGGTACCTGTACTGACCGCAGACCCTGAACTTAACACCGCAACTAGAAGTAGCCGTGGAATGTACCTGTCACTCCCTAGACATCTCGACACAGCCGGAGGACTAATTACCCCTAGAGATAGAAAGGGGAAAACTATCTTGCCTCAGAGAAAATCCCCCACAAAGGATAGACAGCCCCCCACAAATATTGACTGTGAGAAGAGAGGGAAATAAAATACGCAGACTGAAATCGGGATTTAGCAAAGGAGGCCAATTCAAGCTATATAGAAAGAATAGGACAGAGTACTATGCGGTCAGTATTAAAACACTAGAAAATATCCACCACAGAAAATACAAAACTCCACAACTAACTAAAGGCATGGAGGGTATATCTGCATCTCCAGAGATACCAGCTTGGCTAAACAAATCCTTATACAGACCAAGCTGGACAAGACAAACATGGAAGGTAACTAGAGCGATCAGGCCCACAGCATGTGGACTGCAGAAAACAAAGCCAGCACTTATCTTGTTGAAATGATCAGAAAGCAAGAGAGACCAGGCAGGGAAGTGAATCCTCCAGGAAACAATGGACAACTGGCACTAACCAAAGGGTCAAGCAAGACTAAATAGCCCAGTCAGAATTGCAATAAGTGGACACACCTAATGACAGCTGTGATCCAAAGACAGCAGCACTACCACTTACAATCACCGGAGGGAGCCCAAGAGCAGAATTCACAACACCCGTGCTAGGAAAGCATCCCATGTGAACCGTGTCCTGTCTTGCCTGTCCGCATCTTCGGTCTCCTGACTGTCCGCGTCTGCGGCTTTCTGCTTGACCGCATCTGTGGTTTCCTGCTTGACCGCATCTGTGGTTTCCTGCTTGCCCGTCAAGTCTGAACTGGGACCGACCTATTCCTGAATTCCAGTCACACTCGACAGTGACCCAGTCCTTCCTGAAACTGTTCCTATCCCTCCAATCCGAACTGGCTCCTACCTATGCCTTTATATCAGCCCGCCTGCTTCCTAGTGTATCAGCCGTGCTCACCTGCCTGCTAGTATACCAGTGGTGTCTGCCTGTACCCGACTGCCTGTACATCACCCGTATCCCCGTATCCACCAGCGTCTGCATACCAGCCGTGTCTGCCAGTACCTGCCTGTCTATGAATCAGCTGAGCCAGACAGCATACGTATTGTACCTGCCTGCACCTGTCATTACAGTGTCCTGTCCCCTTGGAGGTCAGCTGCTACTACCGGATGACGTCCTGGAGTGGTACCTGGCAGCTACCTGCCGTACAAGCCTGACCTTACCACTAGAGGCTCCAGCAAACACAAAGGTATCTGCTCAGTCACTCCTCTCCAGGGTAAGTCTGGTCCTTGGGGCCACGATCCAACAACTGACTACACCAAGCTGTCACTTACATCCATTAACTTTACTGATCATCACCTTCATCCATTGACTAGATCAAGGTGTCATCTACATCCACTGACTACTCTGAGCCATCACATATAACCACTGACGACCCGGGAGTAGTTACTGTACCTAAATCCACTGATTACACCGAAACGTCATCTACATCCATTAACTACACCGAGCTACCAACTACATTCACTCACTACATCAAGCCATCACCTACATCCAGAATTGGACTGAGACTGACATTTAGTCTTGGTATTTCAAAGTCTATATTACAAATACTTTGTTACCCTGCCTGGAAAAAATTCGTATTTACTACATGACCTATATTACCAATATAGCACTATATAATACTAAATATTTCTGCTATGCCGTGGCTACATAATCATTAAACAGAATCTGTCACCTGGTTTTTCTTACCCCATCTGTGAGCATCGTGTGACTACTGATTCATCTGGCAAGCCAAGACAAATCCTAATGGTGTCTATGTAAAGAGATGGACATCCTGCCAACGTTCTAACTTGAAGAACAAGTGTATTGTTGTATTGATTAATGTGAATGGCGACATGCCTTACTGGTGATAGTGTTGTGTTCTGCCCGACAGTAGGGAAAGTTTAAGTTAATGTTTGAGATTAGCCTAAAGTGAGAGGGGCTAAGGTGAGGGGACAGAGACCGTTTCCTGTCAGGATGACAGATAGGGCCCAGTGTGCGTCAAGAACAGACCTAAGGTCTAGATTGTAAGCAGTGTCGCATGACATGGGGGCCACGAAGTGAGAGGAGACCAAGATGGTAGTTAGCATGAAAGAGAGTAGAGCGAAAAGGAAAACCAACAGGAGGACAGAGTGATTAAACAGAGATGGGTCCTGGGAGAACAGTACGGCTCTGAGTTTATAACTCAGAGAAGTAACGCGCCAAGACGGGACAGAGTACGCGAGATAAAGAGAGTTTGTCCGGGGCGGGAGATCCAGAGCGTTAGTGACAAAGAAGCTAAATACCGGCCATACTGGCACCATAGTTCCCTTGAGTGGAAAGAAGAAGTGGAACCGCGGGTTGAGAATAGGACTCTTGCTAGCTGGACTGTAGTACTGAGCTGGGCCGTGGTGAAGGAAAGTGAAACAGTGGAGACCAAAATAGTAACGTGAAAGGAATTGGAACTGTGTGTGAAAATGCTTCATATTGTGAAAGAAACGTTCATAAAGTTGTGTAACCGCCCTCTACTGTATATAATCCTCACCAAGTTATTGTTTAGTAAAAAGTTTATTTTTGACTAGTGGTCTCCCTCATTGGACTGTTCAACATCTGGTCCTGGCCGCTGTGAGATAGCGCTACCTGAGTGGGTTGGGGACACTCACTTGGCAACGGATTAAAGCACTCAGGCATGTTTTCTCACAAAAACAGTCTATCTGGTTTATTAAACATCATAAACCGCACCACGAACAGTTCATTATTTACATCAACGGAACATCATAACACTGACAGACTGTTCCAATGGCAGAAACTTCTCTGCCCATAACCCCCTTTATCTGGAGTTATCTTACAGGAGCTCCTGCTCCACACACTGACTCCTGTCAGTCCTGGTTCCCAGGGAAGCTGCCGAACTGGGATCACCCTCCTTGTGACCAGGGCACTTCAGATAGTCCAGTCCCACAGACATAACTGTAGCTTCCCCAATACAGTAGCCATCACAGGCTCTGCAGATACGGCCTTCCCGTGTGCTATTCAGGAAGTCCGGTCCCAGGCACTTCCAACACACAGGCCCTCAATCCATGGCCTCTCCATGTGCTTCCAAAAATCCAGTCCACTCCAGGACATTCCAACACAGACCATCCAGGACTTTACACACTGACCATTCCAGTCCATACACTCTGAACCTTCAGGTCCATACACTTTGAACATGTGACCCAAACCCTGGTCACATTATATACCTGTAACCACCCCCATAGGTGGGAGGTGTGTGTGGTTAGCCAGTCCCGCCCAGCTCTCTGACTAACCCTGCAAGCCTCCCTTTTAACTATACAAATACTTGTAGGTCTACAGGTCCCAGAACAACAATGCTACAGGCTTACAGCGCTGACTCCTTCTGCAACACATACCGGCCATTTACAATCATGCCGGACACTGTTTCATTATCACCATTACAGATACGCCTCCATGCGTATCCTGGGAAGCACATGCAGCGCCCCCTGGCTGTAACATGGGTCACTACATCACACCGTCTAAAGTCATAGATAACAAAGCACAAGTCCACACACCCACCCGGGACCCTCATCTTCTAGATGTACACTACACACTGTTAGTTATCAGCTAGCTGCAGTGCTTGCCGAAAATTTCAAGGTAGAAACTTTTTATCAAACATTCCTGCACCAAGACCAATAATAACATCAATATTGCAGTAAAATAGACAAATCATACTGCCAGTCCATAACCGAATATTACCAGTATATACAGTAGTGATAATACCGCCATACTGATCAGTATCCAAAACCCCTGTACTAGGACTGATATTACCACCTCACAGTGACCATATAATGGTAATATTAGCTCTACACCCGTGCTCCGCAGAACATACAGTGGTTTTAGTCCATACAATCTGTTAATATTTTGAAATACACTGATTACAAGTCATAATAAATAACAGTAAATCCACCCAACGTAAAAGTCACTTAGTGCTTAGTATATAACATTTTAACTAGTGTATTTACATATTTTAAAAAAGGCTTGGTACTTCTTTAAATGGCACCAATCAGTGACTCCCGGAGGTTACGGAGCAGTAGCTAAACTAGCGACAGCTTGGATTTTGGAATAATTAATCAACATCTTAATAAAATGTACTTTCTGCTCTAAATTGCTCAGAGACCGTTCACAACAGCATTTCCTCCGTCAATGCAAACTGTTCCCTAGCCCTCCATTAAAAAGAAAACGGGCGGCAGCTTTAAGTGTAACGCATGTGAACAAGAGAGGCATCACAGGTGTCCATTTACCATTGAATTGCATTATTAAAGTTCAATTTCTGTGTTTCTAACGCTGAAGTGTCCAAAAAAGTCAATTTGTCTTTGTTTCAGGCATCAGTTTGGGGCGAATTAGAGCCTTTTGTACTTGAAGATGCAACAGTCACAACGTGGGCAGAAATGATCCACATCTTTTGTGGCGTTTATACAGAAAGGAATCAAGCAACATCCAGCTACAAACCAAAAAAACATAATGGCAACACATAAAAACCAGGTAAAAAGTCCTGAATTAAAGGAGACCCTTGTTGTTACATTCTCATGACATGAAGGACACATTGCGAGACTAGGAGAATCAACCAGACGTCCACCTTGTGATGTCACGTTGGGCACTGACTGCAAGAAATATTGTGGAGTAAACTGGTATGGCAGAACTGGAGCTTGATAGACGGGAGGGCTATTATCCATATTAGCTGTGCTGAGGATTTTTGGGTCAAACATCCTTAATCTTCATGTGCTTTATACTCAGGTCCCCTGAGAACATACAGTGGGTACGGATGTATTCAGACCCCTTTACATTTTTCACTCTTTGTTTCATTGCAGCCATTTGGTAAATTCAAAAAAGTTAATTTTTTCCTCATTAATGTACACTCTGCACCCCATCTTGACTGAAAAAAAACAGAAATGAAGAAATTTTTGCAAATTTATATAAAAAGAAAAACTGAAATATCACATGGTCATAAGTGTTGTGAATTCCGTTCTCGGGCTCCCCCCTGTGGTCGTGAATGGTACTTTGTTGAGTTCTGTTCGTGGGCTCCCTCTGGTGGCTGTGAGTGATACTGCTGGTCTTTAGCTGGGCTCCAGCTGCCTCATTTTCTGCAGTGCTGGTTGCCTATTTAACTCCACCTAGATCTTTACTTGTTGCCAGCTGTCATTGTATTCAGTATTGGTTCAGTTCTCTTTGGGACTTCACGTGTGACCTGTCTCCTCCTGGAGAAGTTAAGTTCATGCTAGTTCATTTTTGCTCATTGCTTTTGGAAAATGTTTCTCAGTATATGATAAGTTCAGTCCAGCTTGCTTATATGCTATTTTCTTGCTAGCTGGAAGCTCTGGGGAGCAGAGTTGCTCCCTCACATCGTGAGTCGGTGTGAGGGTCTTTTGTTCTCTCTGCATGGATATTTAGTAGTATTTTATACTGACCGCACAGTTCCCTTGCTATCTTCATACTATTTAGTACTAGTGGGCCTCTTTTGCTAAAACCTGTTTTCATTCCTATGTTTGTATTTTCCTCTTAACTCACCGTCATTATTTGTGGGGGGCTGACTTTACTTTGGGGAAATTTCTCTGAGGCAAGTGAGGCTTTTGTTTATCTCTAGGGGTAGCTAGCTCTCAGGCTGTGAAGAGGCGTCTAGGGAGAGTTAGGTACGCTCCACGGCTGCCTATAGTGTGTGTGATAGGATCAGGTTTGCGGTCAGTAAAGTTCCCACGTCCCCAGAGCTTGTCCTATATTTCTGGTTTACCTATCAGGTCATTCCAAGTGTTCCTAACCACCAGCACCATAACAGTACAGCTGGCCCGAAAGTGTTAATGCCTCACAAAAGAGGGATAAGAGAAGTCCTGAGTTCATTTTTTTTCTCTGCAGTGTGTTTTGCTTCTCTCCTCCCCTTAATCTCTGGGTGGTTCAGGACTCAGCTGCAGATATGAACATTCAAAGTCTGTCCTCTAGTTTGGATCATCTCACTGCAAGGGTACAAAGCATTCAGGATTTTGTAGTTCAGAATCCGATGTTAGAACCTAGAATAACAATTCCTGATTTGTTTTATGGAGATAGATCTAAGTTTCTGAATTTCAAAAACAATTGCAAATTGTTTCTTGCTCTGAAACCCCGCACCTCTGGTGACCCTACTCAGCAAGTTAAAATTATTATTTCTTTGTTACGTGGCGACCCTCAAGACTGGGCATTCTCCCTTGCGCCAGGAGATCCTGCATTGCTAAATGTAGATGCGTTTTTTCTGGCACTTGGATTGCTTTATGAGGAGCCTAATTCAGTAGACCAGGCAGAAAAGACTTTGCTGGCTCTGTCTCAGGGTCAGGATGAAGCGGAGGTTTACTGCCAGAGGTTTAGGAAGTGGTCTGTGCTCACTCAATGGAATGAGTGTGCCCTGGCAGCGATTTTCAGAAAGGGTCTTTCTGAAGCCCTTAAGGATGTTATGGTGGGGTTCCCCACGCCTGCGGGTCTGAATGATTCAATGTCCTTGGCCATTCAGATTGATCGGCGTTTGCGGGAGCGCAAACCTGTGCACCATCTGGCGGTGTTCTCTGAGCAGAAGCCTGAGTCTATGCAATGCAATAGGATTCTGACCAGAATTGAACGGCAAAATCACAGACGTCAGAATGGGTTGTGTTTTTACTGTGGTGACTCCACTCATGCTATCTCTGTTTGTCCTAAGCGCACTAAAAGGTTCGCTAGGTCTGTCACCATTGGTACTGTACAGCCTAAATTTATTTTGTCTGTTACTTTGATTTGCTCTCTGTCATCCTACTCAGTTATGGCTTTTGTGGATTCAGGCGCTGCCCTGAATTTGATGGATTTGGAATTTGCCAGGCCCTGTGTTTTTTTCTTGGAGCCTTTGCAGTTTCCTATTCCACTAAGGGGAATTGATGCTACGCCATTGGCCAAGAATAAGCCTCAGTACTGGACTCAAGTGACCATGTGCATGACTCCTGCACATCAGGAGGATATTCGCTTTCTGGTGTTACATAATTTGCATGATGTTGTCGTGTTGGGGTTGCCATGGCTGCAGGTTCATAATCCAGTATTGGATTGGAAATCAATGTCTGTGTTTAGCTGGGGTTGTCAAGGGGTACATGGTGATGTTCCTTTGGTGTCAATTGCCTCTTCTACTCCTTCTGAAGTCCCTGAATTTTTGTCGGATTACCAGGATGTATTTGATGAGCCCAAATCCAGTGCCCTACCTCCTCATAGGGATTGTGATTGTGCTATAAATTTGATTCCTGGTAGTAAGTTCCCTAAGGGTCGATTGTTCAATTTGTCTGTGCCAGAGCATGCCGCTATGCGGAGTTATATAAAGGAGTCCTTGGAGAAAGGACATATTCGCCCGTCCTCGTCACCATTGGGAGCAGGGTTCTTTTTTGTGGCCAAGAAGGATGGTTCTTTGAGACCCTGTATAGATTACCGCCTTCTTAATAAAATCACAGTCAAATTTCAGTACCCTTTGCCTCTGCTGTCCGATCTATTTGCTCGGATTAAGGGGGCTAGTTGGTTCACCAAGATAGATCTTCGAGGAGCGTATAATCTTGTGCGTATAAAGCGGGGCGATGAATGGAAAACAGCATTTAATACGCCCGAGGGCCATTTTGAGTACTTGGTGATGCCATTTGGGCTTTCTAATGCCCCTTCCGTGTTTCAGTCCTTTATGCACGACATCTTCCGAGAGTATCTGGATAGATTCATGATTGTATACCTGGATGATATCCTGGTCTTTTCTGATGATTGGGAATCTCATGTGAAGCAGGTCAGGATGGTATTTCAGGTCCTGCGTGCTAATGCTTTGTTTGTGAAGGGCTTGTCAAGATCATCACTCAGTCGGAGCAGCCCTTGGAAGTGGGGAGTCACCAGAAATAATACACAAGACACCTCTCGTATAGTGTATCACTGGGAAGCCTTCTGAAGCACGCCTTCCTTCAAGCTGCTATCCTCTCTTTATATAGTTTGTACAGGTAGTTTCAATGGTTAAGTTAGTTTCAGTGGTTATACAAGTTTTACAAGTTTGAACAAAGAAAGAAGGAAAAAACAGTTTCGTGGGCGGCAGTTTCACAAACAAAACAATACAGTGGCAGTTTCACAGCAAACAAAACAAAGGCAATTCCACAGACAAGAAAACCAGGATTTCATACTATAGCTAAAATGTCTTTGAATGGACAGGTCAATATTTATCACAAATTCTTTTTTGTGGTTCATTGAGGTAACCATTTTTGTTCTGCTCTTCACAATCCCCCCTTTGACATATTCCATTCAAAACCTTGTCATATAGATAAAAAACTTTATATTCTCGCATCCATTACACAAAATTTATTTGTGCATACCGAGATACCTTTGAGTACAACCTTGAATAATACATATATAATTACAATAACTATAACTGCATGTATTAGGCTTTGCATAATCCCGGTAACCCACCCACCGAACCCTCTGAACCAATTGGCCGGGTTAAGAAAAGAAAAGGTATCTGACCACCAGCTATCCTTATTTTGGTCATTGTCTTTGTCATACTGATCCCTGAGTCGTTGTACATCTTCTAATTTAAATCTCATATTCATAGTACTATTCGGGTCTATATAATGACAGCAGGTGGGTCCGATGATTTGACACATACCCCCTTGTGAGGCAGTTAGGTAATCCAATACCAGGGTATGTTGGTTAGTGACTATTATAAGCTGATTCTGTACAGCTATACTAGTATTTAATATGTCCAATATATCCCAAATCTGGTCATCTAGATAATCCGTGGCTCTAACTAATTTATCCCACATCTGTGTTAACATAGGATAAATAAAAATGGTACTAGCAATTTTGTTGGGAATTCCCATTTGTACTATATGTGGCCTCCCCGAGGGACGTGGTGAGTTATCTGCAGCTCTTTTATACAATGTGTGCTTGGGCACGGCTTGCATATTCACTTGTTTATTTGAAATTATGAAAGTAGCCGGGGTTAGGCGTCCTAATGTACAAGTACCCTTTATACCTACGGGAAGCCATTTATATGCTCCTTCTCCGCATATCCAAAATGTACCCTCAGGCAGATCCCACAAAGCTGAGTGCTGCAATACCAATCTGTGAGCCAAATCCACAAAACTAGATACATTCTGAAGCATACACCAAGAGGGTTTTTGTCCCAAGGGGCTACAGTACCCGGCTGCGGGATTCCCACATACATGCATTCCATTGAGGTTAACATTATTAACATCAATATCATGAGTCTTATACTGCTTTTTTGAAATGGCTTGCATGTATCCATGATGCCTTTCCTTCAAGCTTGACTGCTGTTGGAGTTGTTAACAGGACTTGGAAAGGTCCATCAAATCTCAGTTCCAGAGTCTTTCTGGTGTGTCTTTTCACGTAGACTTGATCACCAGGTTCCAACTTGTGGCCTCCTTCGAGATTTTCTGGATCTGGAAGGGAAGCAAAAACTTGCGAATGCACTTTAGTTAAACGTTTTTGTAATTCTTGTACATAAGCAGTTAAAGTCTCAGTATTCAACATCAGTTGTTGTGGAAAATAACAACCCAAATTTGCAACATTTTCATAACAATCTGGAATATTTCTCTAGTAAAATGGGTACCCCTATCTGACTCGATCACCTCAGGCATGCCGTAACGGGGTATCAGTTCATGTGCTATTTTAATGGCAGTAGTTTTTGCTGAGGCTTTACGAACTGGATAAGCCTCTGGCCACCCTGAGAACATGTCCACACACACAAGCACATATTCGTATCCATTGTACCTAGGAAGCTGGATGTAGTCGATCTGGAGTCTTTGAAAGGGATACAGTGGTCTTACATGATGCTTGGTTGGGGTTTTAATGGTCTGACCTGGATTGTGTGCCAGGCATATTGCGCATGCAGCACACATGTTCCGAGCGAAATTACCAAAGCCTGGAGCCAACCACCTTTCTTTTACCTTGAGCGTCATACCGTTTGCCGACACATGCATAGGTAGGTGGAGGTCACTTGCCACTGCGGGGTACCAGGCTCTGGGTAAACACAACAAAGTTCCTTTTTTCCATAATCCTTGCTGCTTTTCTGCCCCTTTTTTCTGCCACTGCCCTCGTTCTTCGTCATCTACCTGTTTCTGAGCTTCCTTCAATCTCTCCTCATCATCTTCAGAGCTATCTAGTGTGTGAGCATGATGTAAGGGTTTACGTGCTGCCTGTTTTGCTGCCTTATCGGCTTTATCGTTACCCCTGGCTTCCTCGGTGTCGAGTCTCACATGTGCAGCTACCTTTATCACCGCTATTTCTTTAGTTTCTTGTGCTGCCTCCAGAATCTGTCTAATGAGGGAGGCATGTTTAACAGGTTGGCCTGAAGCAGTCATATAACCTCTGGCTCTCCATATTACGCCAAAATCGAAAATAATGCCATGTGCATATCTAGAATCAGTGTATATGTTTGCTGTCTGATCTTTGGCTATTTCTAGAGCTTCAACTAATGCCGTAAGTTCTGCTTCTTGTGCAGACTGATTAGCAGGGAGAGGTTCTGCTTTCAGCACTTCATGCTGAGTTACTACCGCATAACCTGTATGAAATTGTCCATTCATATCTGCATATCTACTGCCATCTATGAAAAGTTCAAATGTAGCATTACAGAGTGGCTTGTCACATACATTACATAAGCCCTGAGTCTCTTGTTCCATTAATTGTACACAATCATGCATTGATTCTGATGGGTCAAAGGAGTTGGAGAGTGCAGTTTCCTCAGGTATGGTACCCCCCTCAGACTCTAAAGGGAGCAAAGACGCGAGATTAAGAGTCTGAACCCTGGCAAAGGAAATGTTGGGCACCTTTAGCAAATAAAAATTTGGATACAAAGGTTTTAGGGCCAAAGCTCACATTTAAAGGTTTTGTAAAGGGCAACGCCTGAATTTTACCATCATACCCTTCTGCATATGTTACCTTTGAGGATATATTGTCAGGATATGGTAAAAAGTCCTGATTTAAAATGGAGGATGTTGCTCCCGTATCTATCAGAAAAGGTACATTTTTACCCTCAACCTCAATTTGTATTATTGGTCTTCTAGAAGGAAGAGAGACCTGCATAACTTTCAGTCATTCTGAACTGTCTGTTTGATCAGGCGCTGGGTTATTTATCCTATTTTTGGGTACAAAGGTTCCTGAATCTATATCTGCTTTTCTCTTCCTACATTCCCTTTGGAAATGTCCTGGCTTCTTACAGTAATGACAAGTAGACTTTTGATTAGCAGAGCCAGTATTAGCCTGTGCAATTCTTACTGGCTTAGAATTTTCTCTTAAGTCCATTTCTATCCCTACAGCTTTCTGTCTAGCCAGGTGTGGGTCTTCCAAGGTTCTCCAATCAGGGGTTGCAGCCTTAAGCTTTTCCTTCACTTTTGGAGACAATCCATCTATAAAGGTTTTTGTAACTAACCTCATCATTCCTGAAGCGGTTAGATCCATGCCTTCATCTCTGAAATTATTTTCTACACTTACATAATATTCGTCTACTGATTGTCCAGATTTCTGAGCCACCACTCCCGTTGTTCCTCTCTGCCTCTGTCTCTCCCTCATGAAAACCATTAAGTGATCTACAAATTGCGTACCTGATTCTATGGTTTGTAAGGCACCATCTCCTTCTGTAAAAAACCTGTTTTTCCTGTTTAGTTTTGCATTTTCTAAGGCATTAGTACCTCTTGTATCTCGTCCTCCTATGACTCTCTTTAATTCCTCCATTCTGTCACTAGCATTTCCCCAATTGTATTCAAGATCTGCAGACAATCCTTTGTGATATCCTACAGGAGGCTGCAACTTTTTACAGAGTTGGGATGGGAGCCATACCCGAAGTAATGCACATGCAGCCCTATTACCTAGATTGTATTGCGTCACTACAGCTTCTAACCTATTGGAAAGACTAATGGCTGATGCGCTTGTGTCAAATTTCCCTAATATCTGGCATAGGTTTGTTTTCTCTTGTATGGTGAGTGTTGTGCAATGTACTTGATTGCTGCTGTTTATAAGCGAATTCTCCCTCAATTGTCTTAATCTACCTGACTCAGGAGTAAAGAGAGAGGAATTCTGATTTGGGTTGCCTTCAGGGCTATCAGCAGTGCACACAGGCTGCTCCTCCCCCCTTTTTCTTTCTTCCTGGTCATTAGATTTGCACATTTGATTACAGCAATGACTATTCACTTTAGTACTTTTCTGTGATTTCAAAGACATATTATCATGTTCTTTTAGTTTCAGTTTTACATTAGCATCATGCAACTGATTTCTAAGTATTGTCATAACATCATTATACTTTGCTTCCTTTTCTTCTAGCAAAGCAATTCGCTGTTCCCTAAGTTTACATCTTTCCTTATACTCCTCGAGCTTATCTTCTTAACTCACAATTTTGGTAATTCATATTGTCTACCTCATCCCTTAATTGAGCTTTCTCTGAATACCAATGCAATTCCTTTTGCTCTGCAATTCCTTTCATTTTCAACAACATACACAAAACATTTGCTAACTTCTCTTTCTTTATGATAGTATAGATATCTAATTCTTCTGGTTCCTACTTTGTTTGCTTATTCCCCATTTTCTTATCCTGAGCTTCTTTGCCCTAGGTGGCGTTTGGGTATGAGAATACCTCGTTACCTTCTTCCTAAGGAGCTAGGATGTCTTTTTTCTTGCCCTAGGTGGCGTTTGGGTATGAGAATACCTCGTTACCTTCTTCCTAAGGAGCTAGGATGTTTAACGGCTTCTGCGTACCGTGCTAATATAAGAAAATCCTGATTCCTACACCTATAGCAAACAACATAAATGCAACCAGACAGACGTATCTTGTCCCAGGCTAATTTATCTGTCCTGGGCTCATACTATCATACAGAAGATCAAACTTGTCCCAGGCTAATTTATCTGTCCTGGGCTCATACTATCATACACTTATCCGTCACCAGGTTTTCGTCAAAGACAGGGTCAGAGATTGAACATAGGCTCAGAGGTCTCCCCGAAAGGACGCAACCACGTTGCCCAGTGGGTCAGTCACTTCTTCTGTTTCAACACCCTGGGCGGCTTATAGGGCTATTCCCAACTTCCACACACCTTCCATTCACATTCACTCTCATTCAATGCTGTACTCCGTGAGGTGATCAATTCCTAAATAGTTCAAGAACCCGAGCTATAGGTATCCTCCTCTACTAGAACTACCCGCTAAAGAACACGACACAGAAAATCTTACGGACAGTGCAGGGCAGATAAGAGATCTAACAGTGTCTCTTACCTGGCCAGGTTTTTGTTCATCTGCCGTCCATTATCCCAGATTCTCTTTTTGTTCGTATTCTGCCGGTGTTCTTGAAGGAATACACTGACCTCGGGTCCCTGTTCAGGCGCCAGGAAATGTCAGGATAATCACTCAGTCGGAGCAGCCCTTGGAAGTGGGGAGTCACCAGAAATAATACACAAGACACCTCTCGTATAGTGTATCACTGGGAAGCCTTCTGAAGCACGCCTTCCTTCAAGCTGCTATCCTCTCTTTATATAGTTTGTACAGGTAGTTTCAATGGTTAAGTTAGTTTCAGTGGTTATACAAGTTTTACAAGTTTGAACAAAGAAAGAAGGAAAAAACAGTTTCGTGGGCGGCAGTTTCACAAACAAAACAATACAGTGGCAGTTTCACAGCAAACAAAACAAAGGCAATTCCACAGACAAGAAAACCAGGATTTCATACTATAGCTAAAATGTCTTTGAATGGACAGGTCAATATTTATCACAAATTCTTTTTTGTGGTTCATTGAGGTAACCATTTTTGTTCTGCTCTTCACAGGCTCTAAATGTCTCTTCGGAGTCCAGAAGGTTTCCTTTTTGGGCTTTATTTTTTCCCCTTCTACTATCGAGATGGATTCAGTTAAAGTCCAGGCCATTTATGATTGGACTCAACCTACATCTGTGAAGAGTCTTCAGAAGTTCCTGGGCTTTGCTAATTTTTACCGTCGCTTCATCACTAATTTTTCTAGTGTGGTTAAGCCTTTGACTGATCTGACCAAAAAGGGTGCTGATGTGACGAATTGGTCTCCTGCGGCCGTTGAGGCCTTTCAGGAGCTGAAACGTCGGTTTTCTTCGGCTCCTGTCTTGCGTCAGCCGGATGTTTCTCTCCCTTTTCAGGTCGAGGTTGATGCTTCTGAGATTGGAGCAGGGGCTGTCTTGTCTCAGAGAAGCTCTGATGGCTCTGTGATGAAGCCATGTGCTTTCTTTTCTAGAAAGTTTTCGCCTGCCGAGCGTAATTATGATGTTGGCAATCGGGAGTTGTTGGCAATGAAGTGGGCATTTGAGGAGTGGCGACATTGGCTTGAGGGAGCCAAGCATCGTGTGGTGGTTTTGACGGATCACAAGAATTTGATTTATCTCGAGTCTGCCAAGCGGCTAAATCCTAGACAGGCTCGATGGTCGCTGTTTTTCTCCCGTTTCGATTTCGTGGTTTCGTACCTTCCGGGCTCTATGAATGTGAAGGCTGATGCCCTTTCTAGGAGTTTTGTGCCTGACTCTCCGGGAGTTCCTGAACCGGCTGGTATCCTCAGAGAGGGGGTGATTCTGTCTGCCATCTCCCCTGATTTGCGGCGGGTGCTGCAGGAGTTTCAGGTCAATAGACCTGACCGTTGTCCACCGGAGAGACTGTTTGTCCCTGATAGATGGACCAGTAGAGTTATTTCCGAGATTCATTGTTCAGTGTTTGCGGGTCATCCTGGGATTTTTGGGACCAGAGATTTGGTGGCTAGGTCCTTTTGGTGGCCTTCCTTGTCACGAGATGTGCGTTCTTTTGTGCAGTCCTGTGGGATTTGTGCTCGAGCCAAGCCTTGCTGTTCTCGTGCCAGCGGATTGCTTTTGCCTTTGCCTGTCCCAAAGAGGCCCTGGACGCATATTTCCATGGATTTTATTTCGGATCTTCCGGTCTCTCAGAGGATGTCTGTCATCTGGGTGGTTTGCGATCGTTTTTCTAAGATGGTCCATTTGGTGCCCTTGCCTAAATTACCTTCCTCCTCTGATTTGGTTCCGCTGTTCTTTCAGAATGTGGTTCGTTTGCATGGTATTCCGGAGAACATTGTGTCGGACAGAGGGTCCCAGTTTGTGTCCAGATATTGGCGGTCCTTTTGTGCTAAGATGGGCATTGATTTGTATTTTTCTTCGGCTTTCCATCCTCAGACAAATGGCCAAACCGAAAGAACTAATCAGACCTTGGAAACTTATCTGAGATGTTTTGTTTCTGCTGATCAGGATGATTGGGTGACTTTTTTGCCATTGGCTGAGTTCGCCCTCAATAACCGGGCTAGTTCTGCTACTTTGGTTTCGCCTTTTTTTTGTAATTCTGGTTTTCATCCTCGTTTTTCCTCAGGGCAGGTTGAGCCTTCTGACTGTCCTGGTGTGGATTCTGTGGTGGACAGGTTGCAGCAGATTTGGAACCACGTAGTGGACAATTTGGCGCTGTCACAGGAGAAGGCTCGGCGCTTTGCTAACCGCCGTCGCTGTGTGGGTCCCCGACTTCGTGTGGGGGATTTGGTTTGGTTGTCTTCTCGTTATGTTCCTATGAAGGTTTCCTCTCCTAAGTTTAAGCCTCGTTTCATCGGTCCTTATAAGATTTCTGAAATCCTCAATCCTGTGTCATTTCGTTTGGACCTCCCAGCATCTTTTGCCATCCATAATGTATTCCATAGGTCATTGTTGCGGAGGTATGTGGTGCCTGTGGTTCCTTCTGTTGATCCTCCTGCTCCGGTGTTGGTCGAGGGTGAATTGGAGTATGTGGTGGAGAAGATCTTGGATTCTCGTGTCTCGAGACGGAAGCTTCAGTACTTGGTTAAGTGGAAGGGCTATGGTCAGGAGGATAATTCCTGGGTTGTTGCCTCTGATGTCCATGCTGCTGATTTGGTTCGTGCCTTTCATTTGGCTCGTCCTGATCGGCCTGGGGGCTCTGGTGAGGGTTCGGTGACCCCTCCTCAAGGGGGGGGTACTGTTGTGAATTCCGTTCTCGGGCTCCCTCCTGTGGTCGTGAATGGTACTTTGTTGAGTTCTGTTCGTGGGCTCCCTCTGGTGGCTTTGAGTGATACTGCTGGTCTTTAGCTGGGCTCCAGCTGGCTCGTTTTCTGCAGTGCTGGTTGCCTATTTAACTCCACCTAGATCTTTACTTGTTGCCAGCTGTCATTGTATTCAGTATTGGTTCAGTTCTCTTTGGGACTTCACGTGTGACCTGTCTCCTCCTGGAGAAGTTAAGTTCATGCTAGTTCATTTTTGCTCATTGCTTTTGGAAAATGTTTCTCAGTATATGATAAGTTCAGTCCAGCTTGCTTATATGCTATTTTCTTGCTAGCTGGAAGCTCTGAGGAGCAGAGTTGCTCCCTCACATCGTGAGTCGGTGAGAGGGTCTTTTGTTCTCTCTGCGTGGATATTTTGTAGTATTTTATACTGACCGCACAGTTCCCTTGCTATCTTCATACTATTTAGTACTAGTGGGCCTCTTTTGCTAAAACCTGTTTTCATTCCTATGTTTGTATTTTCCTCTTAACTCACCGTCATTATTTGTGGGGGGCTGACTTTACTTTGGGGAAATTTCTCTGAGGCAAGTGAGGCTTTTGTTTATCTCTAGGGGTAGCTAGCTCTCAGGCTGTGAAGAGGCGTCTAGGGAGAGTTAGGTACGCTCCACGGCTGCCTATAGTGTGTGTGATAGGATCAGGTTTGCGGTCAGTAAAGTTCCCACGTCCCCAGAGCTTGTCCTATATTTCTGGTTTACCTATCAGGTCATTCCAAGTATTCCTAACCACCAGCTCCATAACACATAAGTATTCACACCCTTTGCTCAATATTGTGTAGAAGCCCCTTTTGAGCTTGTACAGCCATGAGTCTTCTTGGGAATGATGCCACAAGTTTTTCACCCCTGGATTTGGGGATCCTCGGCCATTCCTCCTTGCAGATCCTCTCCAGTTCCGTCAGGTTGGATGGTGAACGTTGGTGGACAGCCATTTTCAGATCTCTCCAGAGATGCTCAATTGGGTTTAGGTCAGGGCTCTGGCTGGGCCAGTCTGGAATGGTCACAGAGTTGTTCTGAAGCCACTCCTTTGTTATTTTACAGTAGCTGTGTGCTTAGGGTCATTGTCTTGCAGGAAGGTGAACCTTTGGCCAAATCTGAGGTCCAGAGCACTCTGGAAGAGGTTTTCATCCAGGATATATATGTACTTGGCCGTATTCATGTTTCCTTCAATGACAACCAGTCCCCTGTCCCTGCAGCTGAAAAATATCCCCATAGCATGATGCTGCCACCACCATGTTTCACTGTTGGGATTGTATTGGGCAGGTGATGAGCAGTGCCTGGTTTTCTCCACACATACCGCTTAGAATTATCACCAAAAAGGTCTATCTTCATCTCATCAGACCAGAGAATCTTATTTCTCATAGTCTGGGAGTCCTTCATGTGTTTTTTTTAGCAAACTCTATGCAGGCTTTCATATGTCTTGCACTGAGGGGAGGCTTCCATTGGGCAACTCTGCTGTAAAGGCCTGACTGGTGGAGGGCTGCAGTGATAGTTGACTTTGTAGAGCTTTCTCCCATCTCCCTACTGCATCTCTGGAGCTCAGCCACAGTGATCTTGGGGTTCTTCTTTACCTCTCTCACCAAGGCTCTTCTCCCACGATTGCTCAGTTTGGCTGCATGGCAAGGACTAGGAAGACTTCTGGTGGTCCCAAACTTCTTCCATTTATGAATTATGGAGGCCACTGTGCTCTTAGGAACCTTGAGTACCGCAGAAATTCTGTTGTAACCTTGGCCAGATCTGTGCCTTGCCACAATTCTGTCTTTGAGCTCCTTGGCCAGTTCCTTTGACCTCATGATTCTCATTTGGTCTGACATGCATTGTGAGCTGTGAGGTCTTATATAGACAGGTGTGCGCCTTTCCAAATCAAGTCCTATCAGTTTAATTTCACACAGCTGGACTCCAATGAAGGAGTAGAACCATCTCAAGGAGAATCACAAGGAAATGGACAGCATGTGACTTAAACATGAGTGTCTGAGCAAAGGGTCTGAATACTTATGGCCATGTGATATTTCACTTTTTCTTTTTTAATAAATTTGCAAAAATTTCTACATTTCTGCTTTTTTTTCAGTGAAGAGGGGGTGAAGAGTGTACATTAATGAGAAAAAATGAACTTTTTTTGAATTTACCAAATGGCTGCGATGAAACAAAGAGTGAAAAGTTTTAAAGGGTCTGAATACTTTCCGTACCTACTATATATGTGTATGCTATGTAGGTTCTCACCAGGGACGTTCTCGTTGATGGTAGTCATTCTTTTTCCATTGTTTTTTTTTCATTCAGCTCAGACCGCCATGACTACTTCTTCCTTCCATAATTCATCCCTGCAGAATGTAACACACGGACATCTTTGGCTTTGACACAAAACATATACATTATTATTATAACCTGTGTCCTGGGCAGTATTAATGCCTCCTATTTGCCCTTTACATGAATAATACCTCTTTTTGTGCCCCAATACATTAAAACTGTGACCCTTGACAGTAATAATGTTCTATCTGTACTTTCGCACAGTAATAATTCTCCCACACTTCTCCTTACAATTATACAACATAAAGTAATAGTATCCCCCTGTGACCCTTTATAACAATAATGACCCCATGCCTCCTTATAATAATAAAAATGTCAAACCCCTGTGCTTTCTTATAATAATACCCTAGTGCTTCCCTATAATGATCCCCATTGTACCCCCTTATTGTAATGTCACCCAATACCTCTTTATTGTAGTAATTCTCTAATGTGCCTTATTATAATGCCCCTAGTGTGCCTCCCTATAAAAATGCCCCCATTTTGCCTCCTTACCATAATGCCCCCTCCTAACTCCTTATAGTAAAAATAATCCCACCTGTGCCAGGCTTAGAATTAAAATAAACCAATACCAGCTGAGTGCTAGTATTTTAACCCCTTCCCGACCTTTGACGCATACGCTGCGTCATGAAAGTCTGTGCCAATCCGACCTATGACGCAGCGTATGCGTCATGGAATGATCGCGTCCCTGCAGATCGGGTGAAGGGGTTAACTCCCATTTTACCCGATCTGCAGAGACAGGGGGAGTGGTGCTTCAGCCCAGGGGGGGTGGCTTCACCCCCCCGTGGCTACGATCGCTCTGATTGGCTGTTGAAAGTGAAACTGCCAATCAGAGCGATTTGTAATATTTCACCTAAAAAAATGGTGAAATATTACAATCCAGCCATGGCCGATGCTGCAATATCATCGGCCATGGCTGGAAATACTCAAGTGACCCCCCCCCACACCCACCGATCGCCCCCCCAGTCCTCCGTTATGGGGTCCGGTCCCCTCCGTCCGCCTGCCGGCTCCCCCGTCCTCCTGTCCGCTCCCTCCTTGTTTGAATTCACCCCCCCTGTGGTCCGATCACCCCCCCTGTGCTCCAATCCACCCCCCCACCACCCCTTCATACTTACCGATCCTCCCGGTGTCCGTACGTCTCCTCGCTGGGCGCCGCCATCTTCCAATATGGCGGGCGCATGCTCAGTGCGCCCGCCGAAATCTGCCAGCCGGCAGATTCCTTACAAGTACATTTTGATCGCTGTGGTAGGTTCTATCACAGCGATCAAAATAAAAAAAATAATAAATACCCCCCCCCCTTTATCACCCCCATAGGTAGGGAGAATAATAAAATAAAGAAAATATTTTTTTTTTTTTTTTTCGTTTTCCACTAGGGTTAGGGTTAGAACTAGGGTTAGGGGTAGGGTTAGGGTTACGGGTAGGGTTAGGGTTAGGGGTAGGGTTAGGGTTATGGCATGTGCGGATTTGGCTGCGGATCCGCAGCGGATTGGCCGCGGATCCGCAGCGGATTGGCCGCGGATCCGCAGCGGATTTGGCTGCGGATCCGCAGCGGATTTGGCTGCGGATCCGCAGCGGATTTGGCTGCGGATCCGCAGCGGATTGGCCGCTGCGAATTCGTTGCAGTTTTCCATCAGGTTTACAGTACCATGTACACCTATGGAAAACCAAATCCACTGTGCCCATGGTGCGGAAAATTCCTTGCAGAAACGCTGCGTTGTATTTTCTGCAGCATGTCAATTCTTTGTGCGGATTCCGCAGCGTTTTACACCTGTTCCTCAATAGGAATCCGCAGGTGAAATCCGCACAAAAAAACACTGGAAATCTGCGGTAAATCTGCAGGTAAAACGCAGTGCCTTTTACCTGCGGATTTTTCAAAAATCGTGCGGAAAAATCTCACACGAATCCGCAACGTGGGCACATAGCCTTAGGGTTAGGGTTGGAATTAGAGTTAGGGTACCGTCTCACAGTGGCACTTTGATCGTTACGACGGTACGATCCGTGACGTTCCAGCGATATCCATACGATATCGCTGTGTCTGACACGCAGCAGCGATCAGGGACCCTGCTGAGAATCGTACGTCGTAGCAGATCGTTTGGAACTTTCTTTCGTCGCTGGATCTCCCGCTGTCATCGCTGGATCGTTGTGACAGTGATCCAGCGATGCGTTCGCTTGTAACCAGGGTAAACATCGGGTTACTAAGCGCAGGGCCGCGCTTAGTACCCCGATGTTTACCGTGGTTACCAGCGTAAAAGTAAAAAAAATAAAACCGTACATACTCACATTTCGGTGTCCTTCAGGTCCCTTGCCGTCTGCTTCCCGCTCTGACTGTCTGCCGGCCAGAAAGTGAGAGCACAGCACAGCAGTGACGTCACCGCTGCGCTCTGCTCTCACTGTACGGCGGCACTCAGTCAGAGTGGGAAGCAGACGGCAAGGGACCTGAAGGACACCGAAATGTGAGTATGTACGTTTTTTTTTTTTTACTTTTACGCTGGTAACCACGGTAAACATCGGGTTACTAAGCGCGGCCCTGCGCTTAGTAACCCGATGTTTACCCTGGTTACCCGGGACCTTGGCATCGTTGGTCGCTGGAGAGCGGTCTGTGTGACAGCTCCCCAGCGACCACACAACGACTTTCCAACGATCACGGCCAGGTCGTATCGCTGGTCGTGAACGTTGGTAAATCGTTATGTGAGACGGTACCCTTAGGGTTGGAATTAGGGCTAGGGTTGGAAATAGGGTTAAGATTAGGCTTGTGGTTAGGGTTAAGGATAGGGTTAGGGTTGTGTTGGGGTTACAGTTGTGGGTAGGGTTGGGATTAGGGTTAGGATTAGGGTTAGGGTTGGATTTAGGGTTACGGGTGTGTTGGGGTTAGGGTTGTGGTTAGGGGTGTGTTGGGGTTAGGGTTGTGATTAGGGTTATGGCTACAGTTGGGATTAGGGTTAGAGGTGTGTTGGGGTTAGTGTTGAAGTTAGAATTGAGGGGTTTCCACTGTTTAGGCACATCAGGGGTCTCCAAACGCAACATGGCGCCACCATTTATTCCAGCCAATCTTGCGTTCAAAAAGTCAAATGGTGCGCCCTCCCTTCCAAGCCCCGACGTGCGCCCAAACAGTGGTTTACCCCCACATATGGGATACCAGCGTACTCAGGACAAACTGGGCAACAACTATTGGGGTCCAATTTCTCCTGTTACCCTTGCAAAAATAAAAAATTACTTGCTAAAACATAATTTTTGAGGAAAGAACAATTATTTTTTATTTTCATGGCTCTACGTTATAAACTTATGTGAAGCACTTGGGGGTTGAAAGTGCTCACCACACATCTAGATAAGATCCTTTTGGGGTCTAGTTTCCAAAATGGGGTCACTTGTGGGGTGTTTCTACTGTTTAGGCACATCAGGGGCTCTGCAAATGCAACATGACGCCCGCAGACCATTCCATCAAAGTCTGCATTTCAAATGTCACTACTTCCCTTCCAAGCCCTGACGTGCGCCCAAACAGTGGTTTACCCCCACATATGGGGTACCAGCATACTCACAACAAACTGGGCAACAAATATTGGGGTCCAATTTCTCCTGCTACCCTTGTGAAAAAAAAATTGCTTGCTAAAACATCTTTTTTGAGGACAGAAAAATGATTTTTTTATTTTCACGGCTCTGCATTGTAAACTTTTGTGAAGCACTTGGGGGTTGAACGTGCTCACCACACATCTAGATAAGTTCTTTGGGGGGTCTAGTTTCCAAAATGGCGTCACTTAGGGGGGGTTTCTACTGTTTAGGCACATCAGGGGCTCTGCAAATGCAACGTGACGCCCGCAGACCATTCCATAAAAGTCTGCATTTCAAATGTCACTACTTCCCTTCCAAGCCCTGACGTGCGCCCAAACAGTGGTTTACCCCCACATATGGGGTACCAGCATACTCACAACAAACTGGGCAACAAATATTGGGGTCCAATTTCTCCTGCTATGCTTGTGAAAAAAAAATTGCTTGCTAAAACATCTTTTTTGAGGACAGAAAAATGATTTTTTATTTTCACGGCTCTGCTTTGTAAACTTCTGTGAAGCACTTGGGGGTTGAACGTGCTCACCACACATCTAGATAAGTTCTTTGGGGGGTCTAGTTTCCAAAATGGCATCACTTAGGGGGGGTTTCTACTGTTTAGGCATATCAGGGGCTCTGCAAATGCAACGTGACGCCCGCAGACCATTCCATCAAAGTCTGCATTTCAAATGTCACTACTTCCCTTCCGAGCCCCGGCATGTGCCCAAACAGTGGTTTACCCCCACATATGGGGTATCAGCGTACTCAGGAGAAACTGGACAACAACTTTTGGGGTCCAATTTCTCCTGTTACCCTTGGGAAAATAAAAAATTGTGGGTTAAAAAATCATTTTTGAGGAAAGAAAAATAATTTTTTATTTTCATGGCTCTGCGTTATAAACTTCTGTGAAGCACTTGGGGGTTCAATGTGCTCACCACACATCTAGATTAGTTCCTTGGGAGGTCTAGTTTCCAAAATGGGGTCACTTGTGCAGGAGCTCCAATGTTTAGGCACACAGGGGCTCTCCAAACGCGACATGGTGTCCGCTAATGATTGAAGCTAATTTTCCATTCAAAAAGCCAAATGGCGTGCCTTCCCTTCCGAGCCCTGCCGTGCGCCCAAACAGTGGTTTACCCCCACATATGGGGTATCATCGTACTCAGGACAAACTGGACAACAACATTTGGGGTCCAATTTCTCCTATTATCCTTGGGAAAATAAAAAACTCCGGGCTAAAAATCATTTTTGAGGAAAGAAAAATATTTTTTTTTATTTTCATGGCTCTGCGTTATAAACTTCTGTGAAGCACCTGGGGGTTTTAAGTGCTCACTATGCATCTAGATTAGTTTCTTGGGGGGTCTAGTTTCCAAAATGGGGTCACTTGTAGGGGAGCTCCGATGTTTAGGCACACAGGGGCTCTCCAAACACGACATGGTGTCCACTAACGATTGGAGCAAATTTTCCATTCAAAAAGTCAAATGGCGCGCATTCCCTTCCGAGCCTTGCCGTGCACCCAAACAGTGGTTTACCCCCACATATGAGGTATCGGCGTACTCAGGAGAAATTGCCCAACAAATTTTAGGATCCATTTTATCCTGTTGCCCATGTGAAAATGAAAAAATTGAGGCTAAAAGAAATTTTGTGTGAAAAAAAAGTACTTTTTCATTTTTACGGATCAATTTGTGAAGCACCTGAGGGTTTAAAGTGCTCACTATGCATCTAGATAAGTTCCTTGGGGGGTCTAGTTTCCAAAATGGGGTCACTTGTGGGGGAGCTCCAATGTTTAGGCACACAGGGCCTCTCCAAACCTGACATGGTGTCCGCTAACTATGGAGATAATTTTTCATTCAAAAAGTCAAATGGCGCTCCTTCCCTTCCGAGCCTTACCATGTGCCCAAACAGTAGTTTACCCCCACATATGAGGTATTGGCATACTCAGGAGAAATTGCCCAACCAATTTTAGGATCCATTTTATCCTGTTGCCCATGTGAAAATGAAAAAATTGAGGCTAAAAGAAATTTTGTGTGAAAAAAAAGTACTTTTTCATTTTTACGGATTAATTTGTGAAGCACCTGGGGGTTTAAAGTGCTCACTATGCTTCTAGATAAGTTCCTTGGGGGGTCTAGTTTCCAAAATGGGGTCACTTGTGGGGGAGCTCCAATGTTTAGGCACACGGGGGCTCTCCAAACGCGACATGGTGTCCGCTAAAGATTGGAGCCAATTTTTCATTCAAAAAGTCAAATGGCGCTCCTTCCCTTCCGAGCCCTGCCGTGCGCCCAAACAGTGGTTTACCCCCACATATGAGGTATCAGCGTACTCAGGACAAATTGGACAACAACATTCGTGGTCCAGTTTCTCCTTTTACCCTTGGGAAAATAAAAAAATTGTTGCGAAAAGATCATTTTTGTGACTGAAAAGTTAAATGTTAATTTTTCCCCTCCATGTTGCTTCTGCTGCTGTGAAACACCTGAAGGGTTAATAAACTTCTTGAATGTGGTTTTGAGCACCTTGAGGGGTGCAGTTTTTAGAATGGTGTCACTTTTGGGTATTTTCAGCCATATAGAACCCTCAAACTGACTTCAAATGTGAGGTGGTCCCTAAAAAAAATGGTTTTGTAAATTTTGTTGTAAAAATGAGAAATCACTAGTCAAATTTTAACCCTTATAACTTCCTAGCAAAATAAAAATTTGTTTCCAAAATTGTGCTGATGTAAAGTAGACATGTGGGAAATGTTATTTATTAACTATTTTGTGTCACATAACTCTCTGGTTTAACAGAATAAAAATTCAAAATGTGAAAATTGCAAAATTTTCAAATTTTTCGCCAAATTTCCGTTTTTTTCACAAATAAACTCAGAAATTATCAACCTAAATTTACCACTTACATGAAGCCCAATATGTCACGAAAAAACAATCTCAGAACCGCAAGGATCCGTTGAAGCGTTCCTGAGTTATTACCTCATAAAGGGACACTGGTCAGAATTGCAAAAAATGGCAAGGTCATTAAGGCCAAAATAGGCTGGGTCATGAAGGGGTTAATAGATCATGGGCCAAGCCTCAAAATAGTGATGATTGAGCACTAAAATGCTCAAGTGCTCGGTACTTGAATCGAGCAAGTTGGACGCACAGATGGACTCGACTTGTGTAATGAGTATAATGGAAGTCAATGGGAAATGCGAGCCCTAACAGAGGGCTGGGGGGCAGGAACATTGCTGAAATGGATGGAAACATCGCTGAAATGGCATGGGAACAGCATGGGAAAGATGCCTAGATGCTTTGCTGACTCGCAAGTCGCTACTGGGGACTAAATAAATAATATTTACCCCCCCCCCTCATTTTTGATAATCAGCCAAGGTAAAGCAGACAGCTGCAGGCTGATATTATCAGACTGGGAACGCCCATGGATATTTTCCCCTTCTCAGCATAAATATAACAGCCCGCCGTCACCTCAGAATTGACACATCACATTAGATGCATCAACTCTGGCGCTTTGCCCGGCTCTTCCCGATTCCCTAGTGTGGTAGCAATTGGGGTAATATTTTTGGGGTTGATGTCAAGTGTGTAATGTCAGCTGGCAACAAGTTCAGGGGTTAGTAATGGAGAGGTGTCTAATCAGATACCAACATGGGAAAGAGGAAAAAGGATTTTCACAGTGCTCACCAGAGTATCACAGGACCACGGGTGCCAGGTTCAATATGGCTGGAGTCCACTTGTAAATGCATGCAAAAAAGGAAAAACCAGCACCAGGTGATTTCCATAAAAATTCAAGTTTTGTCTTTTATTTAATCCCGTGTGCGGGGGATGTTTGCCCCCTTGACACTTTTTCATATGTATGTTTTTAACTTTTTACAAACAATGGATTAAATAAAAGACAAAACTTGAATTTTTATGGAAATCACCTGGTGATGGTTTTTCCAGATACCCTCATTACTAACCCAGTAATCAAAAAATAAAAACATACACCCAGGAAAAAATACTTTATTAGAATAAAGACTCCTCCACACCATCCTGCGTTCACCAATTTATTATCAAAAATATTCCCATGAAGCTCCTCCAAACTATCCACATTCGCTCATGTCTCGGGCATTTGTGAACAGCAGTAAAGCACTGGCATTCACAGGCGCCGTATAGTGACGATAACTCTTATCAGAGCCGCTGATAACTAACTAAGCGCAGCGAGACTCAGTGGCTCTCAGCGTTGTCTTCAGTACCCGGCGCCTGTGAATAGCAAGAAATTTACTGCTATTCACAGACGTTGGAGACATTGTAGAACGTGGACTACATCGGAGGAGCTTTTTTCCTGTGTGTGTGTTTGTATTTTTAGGCTGGGAAAGGTTCATTATCCATAGACCCTCCCATCCTGCTAATATCAGCCCCCAGCTGTCTGCTTTACCTTGGCTGGTTATGAAAAAAAAAACACTAACTCCACGAGCTGTCACCTACATCCAGTGACTCCACAAGCTGTCATCTACATACACGGACTCCACGAGCCGTCATCTACTTCCATAGACTCCACGAGCCATCATCTACATCCATAGACTCCACGAGCCATCATCTACATCCACAGATTCCACGAACTGTCACCTAATTCCACTGACTCTATGAGCCATGATCTACATCCACTGACTCCATGTGCTGTCACCTATATCCACTGACTCCATGAGCCATCACCTAATCCACTGACTCTATGACCTAATCCACTGATTCCACAAGCTGTCATCTACATCAGCTGACTCCATGAGACGTCATCTATATCCACTGACTCCATGAGCCGTCACCTACATCCTCTGACTTCACGAGCCGTCACCTACATTCACTGACTCCAAGAGCCGTCACCTAATCCACTGACTCTATGAGCTGTCACCTAATCCACTGATTCCACAAGCTGTCATCTACATCGACTGACTCTACGAGACGTCATCTACATCCACTGACTCCATGAGCCGTCACCTACATCCACTGACTCCATGAGCCGTCATCTAATCCACTGACTCTATGAGCTGTCACCTAATCTACTGATTACACAAGCTGTCATCTACATCGACTGACTCCACGAAACATCATCTACATCCACTGACTCCATGAGCCGTCACCTACATCCACTGACTTCATGAGCCATCACCTACATCCACTGACTCCAAGAGCCATCACCTACATCCACTGACTCCACAAGCCATCACCTAACCACTGACTCTATGAGCTGTCACTTAATCCACTGATTCCACAAGCTGTCATCTACAACGACTGACTCCATGAGCCATCACCTACATCCACAGACTTCACGAGCCGTCACCTACATCCACTGACTTCACGAGCCATCACCTACATCCACTGACTCCACGAGCGATCACCTAATGCACTGATGCCACAAGCT